>NW_006441955.1:11394570-11400053 GCF_000325575.1 Pteropus alecto
GTATATATATATACACACACACACGCGCACACACATACATGTACATATACATATATAGATTTACATAGAATTACCTGTAAATGGAAAGATGACAGATAAGAAAAATATATTTACTGCTCTCTTCATGCTCTCTCTCTCTCTCACACACGCACACACACACACGCACACACACACACACACACACTCACATCACAATTATGACTTTTTTTAACATTTCAAGAAAGTTTCATTTGGTTATTCCAATCTTGATTAAAATAATACTCACACTTATGACTTTTTTTTAACATTTCAAGAAAGCTTCATTTGGTTATTCCAATCTTGATTAAAATAATACACTTCTGGGGGTCCACTGGAAAAAAAACCCTCTTCTTTACTTTGTGGAATAAGGACCCAACACTATAATGCTGCAGGTGGGATGAAAACTCTACCATAGAATCAAAGACCTCAAAGCCAAATGGAAACTTGGATATCATGTGGCTCAGCTCTGCATGCTGCTGACTGCTCTGCTTGAACACCTCCAAAGACACAGAGACCAAACCTTCTTAGGGATGCACACCCATCTATGGTTGTTCAGTCCCTCTTGACAGGAAGGGCTTCCATGAACAATTCAAAATTTGCTTCTCTATAACTTTACCTCTCTCTGAGAAAAAGCAAACATTCTTCTGACAGCTATTTCAGGCTGTTCTGGGTCTCCAGGATAATGGCTTCCCATAAATCCCTGACTTTAAGTATTAGTAGAGTAGGGTGTGGCTTATGAGGTGAGATTTTCTGAGAACCAGAGGGGGTGTGTGTCTGAGAGGAACTGCTCTGTGCCCCAATCCCATCTCCCTCCAACAAAAATGTCTCCAACCAGAGTCACAACTATGGATGGAGATTTGTACTTAAGGGACCCCCTTTCAAATGGAAATAACTTGTTGTAAATTTGTTTAAGGGAAAGGCTGTGTCTCCTTTGTGTTTTATGTTTTGCCCCGGCATTGGAGTGCAGAATTGGGAGACTAGAGGGGTATCAGATGAGGCCAAATCTCACAGGAGGAGGAGGTATCCCAGGCAGCCATGAAATAAAAATATCCCTACATAGGGAACAGCATTTGTAAAAGTACAAAGAAGGAAAGAGTCCAGCCCATTTAGGCACCAACATAGTTGGTAAGATTGTAGAGTGCCTGTGGAGAGAGGTAAGCTATGGGTTCTAGAGGACTCAGGACCCAACTCTACTACCTTCTAGCTATGACCTTGGGTGAGTCACTTCCCCTCTGTGTGAAATGAGAAAGTGGGAGGGCTACATCATCTCTAAAGACTTTCCTTTTCCATAAATCAGTGATTCTAAAAATGCCTTTCATTTCTATAGCTCTTCACAGTTCATAAAGTACATTACCTCATTTCATTTTGCAGCACTGAAGGCAAAACTTGGCAGAATTTGTAGTTGACCTTACCCTTTCCTAATGACTTTTCAACTGGAATGCAAAACTCAGGGCATGCCCAAGTTCTCACCTCTGAACCATTCTCTCAAGTAACCTATCACCTCCTTGCTCACCACAAATACACACATACACACAGAGAGTTTCTCAAAGACAAAATAATTCTTAAAAGAGTTCCCAGGTTTAAATTTCAAAAAGTGGTCTGCTGTATCAACCCCAACCCCGATTAAAATGTTGAAGAGTAAAGGTCACTTCCAGTACCTGGAGAGCAGACAAGTTATACTTCTGTCCTAGAACCCCTGAGTTATTTGGAGATTCAGCTAACATTTCAGACCACAAGGTCTGCTCCAGAATATCAATAAAGGTATTTCTAATGGGAATATATTAAGAGAATAGGGTCAGGGAGCACTTAGCTTCTTCAGTCTGGAATTTTAATTTGTGTAATTGATCCAAAAGAATATTAATAATTGCGGCCATGTAGTAACGGAAAATGCTGGAACATTGCTTTTAATCTAGATTCTAATGCTGTCTCACTGGGTAATCTAGAGCAAGTTAACTAACTTCTTTGAGATCTGTTTTTTCATCTAGAAAGTTAGGATTGGGTTAAATAATCAATAAGATGTTATTTGGTTTATTTCTTTATTCACTCAATGCATGTTAATTGAACATTTATCCTGTGTCAGATATTGTAGAAGGTACAGGAATAAAACAAAAAATATTAATTAAAATTAAATGTGTGAGAGAAAAATAAATTCAGATAGTGAAATACTCCATGCTCTCAGGAACTCACATTTTGGTTGGGGAGGCAGATGTGCAAATAAATAAATTCAATGAAAGACTTATGCAATGATAACCACCTACACAGGGGAAACACAAGGGAAGGAATTCTTCTTGATGGACAAGCCAGGGAATCTTCAGAGAGAAAGAGTGATGCTTAAGCTTGATCTGAAGGTGAATAAGGCAGAGAGGGGCTTTCCACCAACAAGGAGTAGATCAAATGAAGGCAGGCTTAGGGAAATGGAATTGGTTTGTAATGTTTCAAACATGGGGTAAGAAGGAGGGAGAGTGGTTGCTGGAGATGCAGGCAGAAGCCAGACCATAAGAAAACAAATTAGCCTGGGTAAGACAATGAAGAGTCACTCAAAAGTTATAGACAAGGCAGCATAAGAGAAGCTGTGCATTCAATAAATGTCACTCTGGTTGCCATAGGGTATAGACTGGAGCAGCACAAGACTGGAGGCAGGAGCACACGGAGAAGATGAAGATCACTTTATTATTTCAGGGGCATTAGAATCTGAACTAAGGCAGCTTCTGTGGAGATGAAGAGGAAACTGTGAATTTAATAGCCTTTCAGGGAATGCTATGTGTGATTTATTTATTTAACAAACATTTACATGGCATTTACTATGTGCCAAGCACTGTTCTAAGCACTTAGAAAATGAACTCATTTAATCATCACACTAAACCTATGAAATTAGAATTACTATCGTCCTTATATTATGGGTATTTTAAATATGACAGAGAGGTTAAGTCATTTACCCCAAATCTCACAGGTAATGAACAGGTAATCTTCCCCTTGAGTCTATGTTCTTAACCACAAATACTAATACCACTTATACCCTGCTGCCAAGTGGCTCTTGCTTAGTTGGTTACTGGATGGATGGTCGTGCCATTTACTTCTAAACAGGAAAAAGAGCAGATGTTGAGAGAAAGAACCAAGTTTGTCTAGAAGCCTGTTAATCAAGCCACCTGTGACATCACGTGGAAAAGCCCTTCAAGGAGCTGGACAACTGAGTGTAGAGCAAAGAAGAGAGTTCTAGGCTGGAGATCTAGATTTGGAAGTCTTCTCTGTGTGTGTTAACCTGGAATGTCTACCACTGTCATTTCTGTGGCCCATGTTAAATGGCAGGTTGGTGTTCTTCAAACTGCACAACTGGTTCTGATCGCATGTCAAGACCTGTTCCTCATTCCCTATAAAACGTTTGCTATTCTGCTCATTGTGAATTAGCTATTGTCTAAGGATATAGCTATCTTCACTCAATGGCCATGTTTGAAGTATTCCAAAAGACACAAATAATAAGCAATTGAGTTGCTAACAGGAAATAGGACTTTGATAGAGAAATTATAAAAAATTAAGGCAGATGAAATTTCTAGCGAGATTTGATTTCATAAAGTCACCCTTAGTAATCATGTTCTTTAATATTTAAAACCTACATATAATAATTGATACAAAACATCAGAACTGTAATTTAGTCATGTTATTTCTGTATTTACATATCTTTTATTAAAAATTTAGTTAAAATGAATAATTAAAGAAAGACCAGAGCTTAAAAATATTTGCAACTGCAAATTAAAGGTTGAAATCTAGTCTACTGAATAATATCTATGTCCATTTAATGATTAAGGTATTTTGTTTTCAGAGCTAAAAAAATAGGAGCTTGAGATAGCTGCTTCTCAAGGATTCTGGTAGGAATATAATAATCAATGCATTTAAACCAAGTTTGGCAGATTTATGGTTCTTCCTTACATGCATACTCACTCTTCATAACTCTGACATGATTTTATGGAAAGAAAAGACAAGACTCACTGATTGCAGGCAAGTCACTTCATTCACATGCACTTCAGTTTAATTTTCAGTAATAAATAAATGTATGGAGTTTTTACTATGTGTCAAGTTATACACCTTCTAGCCATTGTCTCGGTAAGCTCTCACAACTGCCAAACAAAGGCGAAATTATTGTCTTCAAATTCGGGATGATAAAATCAGAGTTTAGAGAGAAGGATTTACTTGCCCAAGTTCATTTAGTGAATTAATGGCAAAACTGACGATTCCACCACCATACCAAGTCTACATTTGATTTGGGTAGTAAGAAAATCTTTCGAATTCCACAGTCCAATAATTTCCTTGATGTTAGTACTGTTTCTCTAGTTTTCTGGAAGACCTGCCAAGTATTCTCCGATAACCTAATTTTATCCATCATTCCACACATCATGTCAGGACCCATCACTCCCAGCCCATACTGATTCCTCTTTTTGTCTTCCCCTGGCTTGACTGCACTGCCTGTGTTGTCATCTGGGGCCCTGGGCTTCCCATTGGTAAGTCCTTCCTTTCCCACATCACTGTAACCTCTTCTCCATCTAGACTTACCAACTCTTTACAATGTGGGTCTCACTGACTTGTTTAATAAATTATTGCCAAATTAACTAAGAAGTGCTCATTGGGGGTGTCTGAGGGAGCCCACAATAAATAGCACCTCTCTTCTCCTCCTGACCACTGAACATATTGAAAAATAAGCAAAATAGTGGCAGATGGAGGTCTGAAGATCAGCTTTACTGCCTTCGCTGATACGTTGGAAGAAGTACAGATTGAGAACTAAAATGATTTGCCTAGCACTGAAAACAGAAACCTGGTAAGTTAGGCTCAGTTACAGCATGGTTAGCCAGGGGAGGTATGCTCAGGTGACATTCACAATGTGACTAAGCAGAAGAGAAACTGACTGCAGAAGAGTGGGCTTTCTTTTTCCCAAGAGGATAAAAGAACAGAGCATCCCCAGTTATTCATACCTAAGATTTTCATAAAGTCTTGACACCTCTCTTGAGACACAGCAATTCCATATAAGAGACTAAGAACAGGCAAAGGGCAAGGTATAGGGAAAAGATGTTCCCTTCTAGTAGTGTTGAATAACACCAAATGTTCATTCATTCTACATTTATTGAGTATAAAAGAATGAGGAATGACAGCGTCTTCTACGAGACCCCTGAGAGTACCCAAAAAATGATAAAGACTCAATCACAGTCATAACAATAATAACAAAAATTATATTTGTACTGACTATACACTATGAATTATGCTGTGCTTTGAATCCCTAGAATTACTATATGTTTGACACTATTATTACTCCCATTATATCAATGATTACTAAAATTAAATAACATTGCCAAGGTCACATATCAATTAAATGGTAGTCAAGACTCAAATCCAATTTTTTTTTAACTCTGCAGGCTCTTGATAATGATAGCATATAAGTAGTTATTTCTACTTTTGCCTACAAGATAAATAATTTCAAG
>NW_006441955.1:11400133-11401658 GCF_000325575.1 Pteropus alecto
ATATAGCTTATTGACTCTCTTATATATGGCTTCCAGAAGCTGTTAACCTTTTATTCTTAATGTCTACCAAAGTGATTATCAATGTCAACAGCAAACATATATACATGCTGAATAGAGGCAGCTATTACATCAAGTAAAGTATGATGTACTTGAAGTCTAAAGACCCAGGCTTGAAAGCCAGCTCAGATATTTACTGATCATGACAGGCTATTTTGAACAAATTACTTAACATCCCAGATCTATTTTTTAAATTGGATGTTAAATCATTACATAGTGTTGTTATTGAAGACTAAATTAGATGGTCTGTGTGAAGTGCATAACACAAAGTCTAGCACATAGTAAATATATAAGAAATTGGTACTAAGAAGAAGACGAAGGGTGGAAGAGAATGAGGTGGAGGAAGGAAGCAGAAGCTACAGCAAGAAAGTGTGAATTTAAATTGCATACTCAAATGTTGAGGACACTGTAATAGCAGGAACTGTGTGTTACTGGCTGTCTCTCCAATGACTAGTAAAGTGAGTACTTAGAGCAAGAACTCCATAAATGCGTGTGAGATGAGAACAATGTTGTTGCAAGGTCATCTTAGACTCATAGTATTTATTAATTTTTTGCTACTGAGACCCTCTCTGATCCTCCACCTGACCAAAATAATTTTCACCAATGACATCACAGAAGAACATGATCCTCTCCCTCATCACCACTGCCTAATGTCAACAATTCTCTTCACGTGGAGCTGCCTATCACTTCTACTGACAGAATGCTTACACTTTCCGAACCTCAGTTACCTCAGCTGTAAAATAGGAGTTTGAGATAGCTGCTTCTCAAGGATTCTGGTAGGAATATAATAATCAATGCATTTAAACCAAGTTTGGTTCTTCCTTACATGCATACTCACTCTTCATAACCTTGTAACGTAGGGAGTAGGACTCGTATAAAGAGACAAGCTCTTATTGTTATAGTTAATTTTTTCCAATCCTCACCTTAGCATAATCTGTACTGCTGCAGTTGAGCTTCAGTTAATGCACGTTATTTTCTCCGTTTTCAAAAAATATAGATGTTTATATATATGTATGTTTTCAATCTGTTGTAAGAATTATATTAATACCCATCTTCATATGTTTTATAGTTAGACCATTTACATTTCTTTTTATTTCATTTGGCTCTTGTGGCAATACCATGGTAAAGTAGAGCAGCCGCAATGATCACTATTTTGCAGATGAAGATGCACTACAGAGAGACTGTGTGTCCTGCCTTAACCACCCAGTTAATTGCAAATCTGGGGCTAAACCCAGCTTCCCTAATGCTGAGGTTCAGATTCTGTCTATTCTCCCACACTGACACTGTTGGGAAAGGAGGTGATACACATGGCAGTACTACCAAACAGGGACCATAGTGAGGTCCCTTCTTGGGCACCATGAAATTATTTAACAAAAGCAGAGAACAGCCTGACAGATAAAATTTTCAGCCTCCTGCAACAGTAGAGGGGAGCTGCCATTAGTCTCATGTTATAATGATAGCCCTTCCT
>NW_006441955.1:11401679-11416375 GCF_000325575.1 Pteropus alecto
TCAGAGATGAAAGCCTCTACTACTCTGCTAAGTATAACAGGAGCTCCTCAGTCCTAAGGTTTCCACCTGCACTGTTGGAGTCTGCAAGGGAGGGTAAGAAGAAAGCCCTGACATGCCAGCTAAGCATCTCTTTTATCTCTTTCATGGATTGAGCCTAAGACTTCTATTCAGAAAGGGTTCTGCTACTAGTAATAAATGGATAAATAGTTTTAAAGTCACAAAACTATCCATGCTCTCAATTGGTATTCATATCTTTTTTAGAGCATCTGCAAGAACTTTTCCCCAAAACTCGACATCCCTACTGATGGGAAATCAGCTACCGCAGGAAAGGTTCACGTCGTTTTCGACTTTTAGAAATTTCTTACTTGTGGTAAGCAGTGATCAGTCCCTTCATGAAGCTTATTGCCCCTTGGTCTCAAGTTATGGTGTTAGTCAAAATATTAACAACCTACAGGACTGATGCGGTGCATGCCATCTGCATATCAGCCCTGGTTCAAGTCAAGCACTAAGGCCATACAGAACAGGTGTAATTGTTTGTCTGCAGGAGGTCCTTTTAGTAAGGTGCATGGGGATGGAAGGAGGTTGGGCAGGGGAAAGAAAGTCACTAATCCAAAGCACTTCAGAACTGGCTGAGATCCCTATGACATTCCAATTAGATGAGCATTCTGGGTTCTGAGCTGCTTTTTAGATTCTCATCTACACACCAGCGAAACATGAAAAAATACATTTGATCTTCACTAACACTGACATCACCAGCAGAGAAGAATTTGGCATACAGACCCTCCCCTCATTCTTATCTTAAAAAATATCAATATACTTCATTCTTGTGAGCAAAACAGATAGCATGCTGGAAGCAGGTCTCCATTAGATTTAAGGGAAAAAAATAGTCATTTCCACAAGCCCTTTTATTGACTAGTTCATTCAGTCTACATAAAGAAAAGTAGCTTAGCATAATCATTAAAAGCAGGAATCTAGAGTTGCTATTTGAGTTTAATGACTAATTCTGTTATTCCTAGAAGTTGAGTTCTGGTTTATAATAAATTATAAACTTGTGTACCAAATAGCACCGTTATCATCCACTTTAACTAGAAGTGGATGATAACGGTGCTATATGGTACACGAGTTTTCTCTATTTCAGGCTGAGTGGTCACAGTTTCTTTAACTGTATCAAGGACACTGACCATGCTGGCGACTCTTCTCTATGTACAACGCAAATTTTAAACATTCTTAAAATGAATTGTTCAAAGGTGACTTCTGCAATGCAGGTGCGTTTGCTCCTTGATCCATGTAAATTTGGCTCAAATTAAAATTTCTGTCTTTCCAGAAATATTACCCTGTTGATTTATATTATATACGAACACTTAACTACTGGATCTCAAGCTTTGATGTGCATCAGCATCTCCTGTTTGTTAGAAATCCAGATTTCTGGGTCCCAAAGAAAAGATCTTAATTCAGGAGCTCAAGAATTTGCATTTCCAATTCCATTCCTCTCCCCACAAATAATTCTAGTGTTCTTGATTTTTGGACTGCACTTTGGATTTTTGCATTTTGGACTGCACTTCGAGACACTACTTTAAATGTTTCTCACAGATGCTTTAGATAAGTACATCCCCTAATGGTGTTCTTTGTGCAGTTGGATTTGAGGGTTCAAATTCATAACTTTGCATTAATCCCTCTTATATTCACCAATGAGAATTTGTGGTGTAAAAAAAAAAAGCATAGGTTTTAGAAATAAGAAGACTGTGTTCAACAAAATCTGCAAATGATGGCCTAAGTCAGTTAACTACCTGAGTTTCAAGTTCCTCCTCTATAAAATAGGAGAAAACACTCCTGCCTGGGTTGTTGTAACCATTAAGATAATTTATGTGCTGTGGAAATACAGTAGGGCACACAGAAGGTGCTCCATATATATTAAGTTCCCTCAGCACATTCCTCCACTATTCAGGCATATAGACATCTTTGAGAAAAATGAAATTATCACCCATTAATGCATACTTCTTTCCTGCCTCCTGTCATTGGAAAATTTTGTTGAGTTTTTACCTCTGTCTTCCTCTCAGCCAGTGGTACCCAACCAGATGTACACATGGGAATCCCTTGGGAGCATCTTAAAAGTGCCAGATCCCGCAAATAAAAATCTCCAGAGATCAAGCCTGAAGACTCATAGGCTTAAAAAGCTCCCCAGATGATTTTGATATGCACCTTGATTAAAGAAACACTGATCTAAATAATTGATAATGATATGGTTTACTATGTATCCATACCCATAAAATGTGCAGACCCTTTGAGCCATAGTATTTACCCTTAGAAATGGACTCTGAGGAAATAATCATAGAGAAAATACTCATGAATGCAAGATTTGTTTACAAGGTTGTTTAATACAAATATCTTTACAAGTAGAAAAAAAAGGAAGAGGAAGAAGAGGAGGGAGGAGAATCGAAGGAGGGGTTGAAGAAGGAGGAAAAGAAGAAAAGAAAGAACGTGGGCACCCAGCAACAAGACACTGGGCAGCCCCCAAATGTAAATAAAATGTGGTACTCCTTACTGCACAATATTGTGCAACCTTAAAATAGCTGCTAAATTTTTATAATGGTTGCTAAAGAGTATGAGATATAATCTAATTTTTGTTGTTGAAAATGTAATTATGAGGGATATACAACAAAATGTTAGCAATCATTTTAAATGGGCGTTAGAATCGTAGGTTATTTTATTTTTTCTAAAAAATATCATTTTTATATCATAATTTTTGAAAATGTGTAATTTCTCATGACAGGATTTAGATCAAGACTATAAATATATTACTAGAGACTCATCAGGTTAATCTTCTTCCATTAATCAGAATTATTTGGTTACCATTACTTAATTCTAAAGAAAATATCTATTTATTGAGAAAAGGCTAGGTACAAGTACTGTGCTAGGTTGTCTCATAAATGTCATTTCAGATGATCTACAAAACAATCTACTGTGGCATGTAGTATTATTATTCCCATTTTACAGATGAGGAATATGAAACTTAGCTCGGTTTAGTAACTTGCTCAAGGTCAAAATCAAATGATGAGAAAAACTGGGTGTAGAATACATGAACTCTATGTATTATTTTTTACAACTGCATGTGAACCTACAGCTATCTCAAAATAAAAAGTTTAATTTTTTTTTAAAGCACAGCAGGGATTTATGGATAACCTTGTGTGACTCCAACACCTGGACGTTTCCAGTCACATCAGTACTAAATTGACCCTACTTTGCTGTGATTTGGTCTTTCTTTCTCCACGTTGCTCACAAAAACACTCTGAGTGACTTCGATAGAATTTTGCGAAAGCCCAACTCGTTGTCCTCTATGGTGTGATTCTGTTTAAACCATTCGAGAAGCCATTTGATTTGCCAGATCACTAGAAGCGGCAGAGTGGCAGCCTGCAGGTTTCCATGCCAAGAAGGAGCAGAGTAAAGGAGGTAAGAGTCAATGGGCATTTTGCCTGACTAAGGACTCTGGGATTGGACCCTCAATAGATATGCAAATTGAATTCTGTGTAATTTGTGCTTTTCAATAACCTCAGCATGTGTTGGATGTGTACAAAAAGAACTGTAAAATAAAATTGCAGACAAAGGGGGGAGTCAGAACACAGAAAGGGGAAGAATTGGTTTATTCCACAAACCAAACAATGGGTCATAATAAATCGTCAGCCATTAGCTCTTTGGTTGCATGGAACAAAGAGATTGAAATGGTGAAGAAAGAATCACAGTTAACTGTTAGGTGGCTGGCCTGCTTCCATTTGGCTGACCAGACAGATCACAGGATGAGCTAGGGAGCTGCCTGGGGGGCATCTGCCACCTCCATGGGGCAGCCCCCACTGGTTCGCAACCCAGCCGTGGCTCTTCCATATGTTCAGGTGCCATTGAAGCATTTTTTCCTTAGGAAAAACATGTAATAAAAAGATCCGATTGTGTTTTAATCAGCCATCAGTTAATCCATAGTTACATGCTCCCCAAAGAATTCTAAAATACACAGGATGTCAAAGGAGAAATTCGAAATATAAAGTAAAGAACAAAGAAAGACACGCAGAAAGAAACTGAAAGAAAAGCAGAAAGAAGAGAGAGAAACTGATAAAGATGACAATAATAACCAGAACTACTATTGCCAGTGCTGTTGCTCCCACCAGCAGAGCCATCATCATTTTTGAGTATTAACTATGACTTCAAACCTGGGCACAGCCCTCCCCCAGATGCCCCAGAACAGAGCCCTGGCAGCGCTCCACACACCTCCCAGGAGCCCTGTGAAGATCACTGTGAAACTGTCGTCTTGTCTGAGCATGTCTCAATCATTAAATTTCCCACATTAGTTTTTAGTTATCTTTTTTTGTTCTTCCCAGTAGACTCCAAGGTCCTTGACAGTAGAATCTAGAGTTCAACTATGTATCCTAAATGACAAGCATTGGGTCTGATCCATTTTGGGTACTCAATCAATATTTACAAAATAAATGAATGAGTTTTGAATAATGGATAGATAGATGGGTGCCAGGTACTCTAATCCTTACATCAGCCCAGTGAGTTGGCTGTTATTATTCCCATTTTACAAATAAGGAAAGTAATGCCTAGAGAAATCCAAGTTTATCTGACTTGTTACACTGTGAAATAACATCACTCAAAGAGGACTCACATCCTGAGAAACAGAGGGAAACAACAGTTGGAATAGGTTTGGGGAGCAAGCAGATGGGGAAAGAGGAAGAGAATGGGAGGAAGAAGGATGGGGAGAAGTTGAGGCAGAGCTAAAACGAGGTTCCACTTGGTGCCCTAAATACTAGAGAACAAGGCTTTACCTTTATTTGAAAAATGAAGAGAGTCTAGGTTGAGCATCAGCCAGAAATGGATGACATCATATTAGTATAGAATCAAGAGTTTAAGAGACTCCTAAATCCTATTTGGCTCTGACAGCAGGTGGATTGGAGCTGGGGATTTGCAAACTGGCCAAGGTCATCCCTGATGGTCCTAATACAAAGTGAAAGCCAACAGAGATTTGATAAACAAACAGAAATCATCAGAAATTCTGGCGTTTACATTAAAAAGAGGAAAGTAATGAGGCAGTTTTGCTTGAGTGAGGCTGGAACAATTGCACTTTTAAAGACGTAAGCCCCATGGACCCTGCTTGCCATAATTTTCAAAGTAATATGATTTTTGACAAATTCATTAACCAATAAGACATGACAGACTGTAAATTGCTCCACTGTTAATTTATGTCCACTATATTGTTAGGCATCCAGCCAACACTTGGTCCTATCTGAGAGCAAAGATATAAATTGCCACATTGTAACCACAATCTGGAATGCTTTGTGAAGATCAGAGAATGATCAAATCTCAGAATCTTTCACATATAGAATGAGAATCCAGTCTCTTAGTCAGGCATTAACTTCTACTGAGTGCCTACTTTGGAGCAGCCATCTCCTTTGAGGAGAGTTTATCAGAGTGTCAAGAATGCACACAGCTCACTGTCTATAAAGTGGTAAGCCCTGCCCTAAAGGTAAGAAGTCATTGCTTATGGAGCACAGATAAAGGAGGGATCGGTAGCAGGGATGAGGGGAGGGGATCAGGGAAAGCTACAAGAAATGAATTTTGAATTGAGTACTAAAATAAATATAGGTATTCCTCAAATGGAAAAGAATGAAAGTTCATTGCAGGAAAAGCTCACAGATACATGAAAGTATGGTGTGTTCAAGGAATTTGAGCAACTGTAACTCAGTGTGCATGGAGAAGAATCATAAGCAAGTTATAAAGCAAGTTTGGGTCAAACTAAGAAGTCTTGAACTCCATGCTAAACATCCAGAAGTTTATTCAACAGTTCCCTTCTCTGATCTCTATCGTCAACTGCTTAGTTCAAGCTATTTTCTCACTTGGAGATTGAAGACTCCCATCAAGAATGACTATCTGGATGAACCATTAGTTATTACGAAGAATATAAACTCTGAGGCTGATTATTCCAATATGTATGTGGAGGCTTCCCCACACTAACAAGCAATTCTCAGACACCAGCAGGGTGTTCAAGAATTCAACTTAATTCACCTGAATTCTGACACTACCCGAAGACAGCATCAGACTTCACATAAACAAGGGCTCAACCCACAAGAGCACTCTCCACTTCAGATGCCGATTGCAAACCCAAGTTTTTACCTGTACTTCTGACTGACAGGCTGTAAGTCAGAGATTCCCACAACCCCCTCCTTGGATTTGATTAATTTGCTAGAGCAGCTCTCAGAACTCAGAGAAACATGTTACTTACTGGATCATCAGTTTACTATAAAAGGATATAACTCAGGAAAGCCAGATCGAAGAGAAGCACATGGCCAGGGTACAGAACTTCCATGCCTTCTTGGAGTCACTACTCTCCCTACATCTTTACGTGTTCACCAAAATGGAAGTTCTCCAAATTCTCTCCTTTCGAGTTTTTATGGAGGCTTCATTACATATCATGATCAATTAAATCATTGGCCACTAGCAATCAATTCAATCTCCAGCTCCTCTCCCCTCCCTAGAGGTCAGAGGGTGGGGCTGAAAGTTGCTGGTTGGATCTCCTGGCAACCAGTTCCCATCCTTAAAGTTAGGTCCAAAAGTCACCTTATTAACGTAACAGAAGACACCTTTGTCACTCTCATCATAGGAAATTCCAAGGGTTTTGGATTCTCTGAGCCATGAACTGTGGACAAAAACCAAATAGATACAAAATATATATTTTGATCATCTAAATGACCAAATGTGTATTTCTTATAATTTACAGTATCTCACTGGTACATTATTCTGATAATTCAGACATCATACAAAAATAAGAGGAACAATAGCTAGTATATATTGATCGCTATTGTTGGAATGACTCCTGGGGAAAAATTATTTTATTCAGTCTTTGGCACTAAACTAGAACCCCTCAGGGGCTGCTTTCAGTGGGGAGGTATTCCAGGCCTATTTCCTCATAATCCAACAAGTTCAGATCTCCCCCTTTCTTTCTAAGCATCGAGGGAAAGACAAGAGAAAGACTTGAGTTTTCGACACTTTAATCTTCATGGTCCCAGCCCTATTTCCCCATTTATTCAGCAGAGCTCCTTCCACACACTCCTAGACTGAATCAATAGATTAAACTCCATGGATCTGATCCCTCCTTGAAGTTTCTACTGGGCATATCTAAGGAAAGGGAAAGAAAGGGGAATAAGTTACAGGAACTTCTTCCTAATCTGTGACAACAAAATTGAGGGACTTGGACTCTGAAAAGAACCAGGAGACCTGGGTTTTACTCTACTTTCTATCAGACCTATAGCCTTGAGCAAAGACACCTCATCTCTGGATTGCTGGGAGAATTAAAATGAGATCATGAATGTGAGAACATCTGGCACAGAGTAGATCCTGAAAAGATGCTTACTGACTCTGAAATTACAACAAGCTAGTATGAATCTCGAGAAATAAGCAATGTTTATATGGGAAATGTCCAATATATTCGAAAAGGGATACAGATCCAAGGAATAAGCTCAATGAAATCATCAGCATGATCTCTTGGTATTAAGTCTAGTTATTTTCATCCCCCAGAGACCTTTTATCAGTTCCCATTTTATACTGATATTTTTCATGAAGTTGGCATGCTTTTTTAGTCTTCTTCAACCTACACTTAGAGAGACAGGTCCCAGGAGGTGGAGGGAAGTTTTGTTTCATATGAAACTAGTTATGTGTGAAAAGCATGAGTCCTTTGGGATTCCTGACATGATTTAGACGTTTTTTGCCTTCCGACTGCAGGAGGCTTTATACAGAAAAGGCTTCCTGTCATCTCACTAAGTAATGCGAAGTAGACGAGGTGCAGTATACAGAATACTGGTCTTGGTCTCAGGAGGCCTGGGTTCAGAGGTTCAGCTCTGTCAACTGGGACACCTTGGGCAAATTAACTTTTTTGAGCCTCAGTTTGTTCATCTAAACTGTAAATAATAGTACCTACTATTTGAGATTATTTCTTGACTCAAATAATATAAGTTATGTAAAAGTACTTCATAAATTATAAAGTGCCAACAATTGTGAGTGAATGTTATAATTCTCATTGTTATTTATGGTGATGGAGTGTATAGGCTTTGCTGCCAGTTAAATCTTTCAGTCCTCATGTCCCCATTACCACTTGGCTACTCTCTCTGTCATTCGGGGTCACTGCAGGAGACATAATTCATTTACAGATGATTGAAATGCAGAGACTCTAATGAAGCTACTTAGAAAGGTATGGGGAAAATTAAGGAAATAAACCTGGATGGTGAGGTACCAGGAGGGCAGCAATAGCTAAAAGCAGTTACCCGCAAACCGCTATGGCTAAAGGGATGAAGAGGGTATAAAGGTTTCCACCAGAACTCAATGGGGACAGGAGCCCTGAAGAAGAGAGCCTACCCAGAGGAATACAGCTATTGCCAGATGTGGGACATCAAAACAGGGAAGACTTCTCTGTCCTCCTGCCCACTAATCTCTCATTGGCCAAACCCAAACAGAAGGCAACCAGCAAGGGATCTCAAATAATGCAATTCATAGGATTAAATTCTCAAAGACCCAAGTCTTTGTGGTCATCTGTTATTTCCTATATTCTATTCTTCCAACTCTTCAAAATGTTTTGTAGACGACATCTAGAAAGCAGCATAGCTGGTGGTTATAAGTAGGATTCTTAGCCACACAAGTCTCTATTCAAATCCTGGCTGTCACTTAATAGCTGTGTAAGCTTAGGTAAATTGATTTAACATCTTAGAACTTCAGTTTTCTCATTTGTTAAAGGGGCCTTATAAGAGTACCAATTTCATGGGATAGTATGAATATTAAATTTAGTTAAACCTGTAAAATACTTTCTAAAGTACATAGTAAGCACTCCGTAAACATTGATGTTACCGTTTTTCTCTTCATAGGCCCATTTTCTCCTGTTCCCCTCTCTTTCAAACCTCCACACTGGAAACACTTCTCTACAGAAATCATGCCTTTTTACATGTTTAATCTGTAATAATTCTACCTTTTTATTCCTAACTGAAACAGGATCTCCTTGGTAGATTTTTCTAATTTATTATTATTTTTTTTTATTTGACTTCTTGGCAGCATTTATACTGTTGACTATTCCTTTCTTCTAGAAAAGCCCTATTTTCTTGGCTTCTGTGTTATTATCTCCTGGTTTTCATTTTGCTTAGACAGACCATGTCCAAAACTAAATTTATTTATTTTTCTTGTAAAATATGCTCTTTTCCTCTTATCCCTATCACTCAATTGCTTAAACCTGGATGTCTACCTCTTTCTCACTCCTTATGTCCAATAAACCATGTAGCTTCATACATTAAACCTCTAAAATACCTTTAGAATCCATCTAATTGTCTCCATTTCTAAGAATACTTATGTTTGAGCCATAACCATCTCTTGGCAACTTGACTGCAATAACTTTCTAAATGTTCTCACTGCCTCTTGTTTTTTTTTTGTTCTCTACCCGTTCCTTACACTGCAGCTGGAAAGGTTGTTCTAAAGAAAATATTTTCTCATGTCACTACCCTTATTAAAAACCCCTCAGTAATTCCCCATTGACCTTATTAGAAAGCCCACTCATAATTGCTATCAAGACCCTTTATGACCTAACCTCTGCCAGTGACTAGATACTCATCTACAGCTATTCCTATCTCTCACTTGACTGAAATCAAAGCAAATGACTTACCTATCCACCAGTACCAACTTTGTTTCTCCTCTGAGTGTTGTACATGCTGAACAGAACCCTCTGCCCCAAGGTAACTTTGGCTAACTCTCAATTGCTTTTGCATCTTATCTTAGATAGTGTTTTCTCTGGTAACCTCTTCTTACCCTGAAATTCTAATTTAGTTGTCCCTCCTAAGTGTGCCCCCATGACCTTGAAGTGCTGATTCTATGAAGGCAGGGATCACATTGCATTTTTGTTTATATCATTTAACTTTTGTAACCTGTACCGACACTTCTGAATAGGGAAGATTCAGCACTGCAAGATAGCTATTGTCTGATCTCCATTTTCCCATAAGCTCACTGCTATGACTCAGAGTCTCACAAATAGAGATAAAATTTGGGAGAATGAAGCATGGTCTTGATGTTGAACCAGGTAAGTTCCAGACATATCCTTATGTTACGGGAACCATTTTAGAAGATATGTTAATCCACAAAGAACTTTAGGTACCCTGTTCAAGTTCACAAAACAACAGAAGGTCATTCAGTATGAAATGAAATGAAATGCCACACACTTTCAAAGAGGGCTATTAATAAGGCAAATGCAAAGTTGATTTTAATCTGAAATAAGCAACATAAGCATTTGTTTTTGTCCATGTTTTAGGGCAGTCTATCGCTTAGAGAGCCCACCAGGTTACTTACTACTGGGTCCCCTGTCTCTAAGTGCACAGATTTCATCACTGGACCAAATCGTAAATGTTCATATTTTTGTCTATAGCACAACTCTTTAGTCAAAACATCTGTACCAAATGCTTTGGAACACATACTATGAAAAGATCATTCACTGTCCTTTGCTTTCCTCAGTTTCACTGTTTACTCCCAGCTAGGCTTCCTTATTGTATGAGAAATAATTCTACTAAATAAGTTCTAGTTATAAAATGAGAACATGTCTTCTTAACAATGAAAATTCTTAAGTTTCAGAATTAAGGCTTAATAAGTATATTTCCCAAACTAGAGACTATAAAATGGATATATACTAGGTTATAGATTTCTGTTCTACACAGAACAGGTAGTTTATCTCTGAAGTACCACATAGCAGTACACAGTATTAAACTCTAATGTAATCTAAAGAAATGAGGCTATATTCTAGCTATTACCAATGACAAATCATTTAAAGAATCCTCACTTTCTACTTCCAAATCCCAGGCTCCTTCCAATACACTGCACTGTCTTCCTCCAGATAATGAAAAAGAGATAAGCATCATGATTCCTATACTCACTGTTAACAATTGAACCTGCTTGTGATTGTCAAACAATGTCAGATACTAGATAATCAAGTATGTTATACTGAAAATAAGTCCTGAAGAAATTAAGAAGAAATAGAACGCAAAAGCTTTCTTGGAAATTTGGGGGAAAGTGAAGTAGAGGAAAAGAGAAGGATGTCCCAGGCAGTAGAAACACCTAATTAAGGCAATCGAGGCAGGAGCCAGGGTAGCATATTCCAGGAAAAGGGCAGAGACATATGTGTTGAAAAATAGTATAAAATAAAATTAAATATATAGCAATACTCCATCTTTTGAAAAGAAAAAGTTAATATTAAAATGCACATCTAGGTCAATGTCCTGCTTTGAGCAAAAATACCTTTAATTGAATTTAATTATCTTTTTGAGTAAAAACATGTCTGTGGAGACTATTGATAATCTTCAAAACTGAAGACCAAGTAAAATAGTTTTGTTTAGTAATTGTTGCCCTCTTCCTACAGACACTCGTTGTAGTCATTGCTTTGCATGCCTTATCACACTGAATCTGCACAATAACACTAGGTAGTAAGTTCAAATATGCTTCCCTTTTCACCATGAAGAAATTCAGACCAGAAAGATTAAGATACTTTTGCAAGTAACAGAGTAATTAAGCCCAGAGGCTTTAACTTGCATAGCATCAAGCCTCTTATAACACTGCCTGGATCATGATATTTAATGGTTTGAGGTCAGGGTTCTGTTTCTTAAATGGTAACATTCAGCCCTCCTCCCCCTCAGAATTCCTAACTAAGGAAGCTGTGCATGCAAAGAAAAGTTGTAGAAAAGAAACAAGCGATTGACCAATCAGAGTTTCTCTAATAAGTTGTGGAGAAGCACATGGCTAGCATTAGTAGGTATGTAAAAAGGGCTTCCCAATTCTGATTGTATCTAAGGTAGCCACATGTGAAAAGCAGAACCAACTTGACATATCCACAAGATGTTGAGAGAGAAAGCAGCCAACTTGCTGCTTTGGACCAGGCCCTGAAAGGGTTTGATGGCTGCATAGCAGCAGAAAATGCAAGGCACCAAGTAAAGACTGAGCCTTTGGACACATCAGCTAAGAAAATCTTTCATACCAATATAGTAGGGAGAGATGGTCTGAGATATTACATGGGGGAGGAAACAAGCCACTCCACCTACACACACACACATACACACACACACACACACACACACACACACACACAGAGTAAGGATAAAACCATACATTCAAATAGCTTCTGCAATTCCCTAAGCATTTTAACATTTATTATTTCATTTAAACTTAACAACAGCCCATTGAGAACAAAACCAAAGAGGTTAAGTGTTTTTTCCCTAAAATCAGACAGCTAGTAAATTTGACATCTAGCCTCCCTAATTCTATCCTCATTCTTCTGAAGTCACCAGGACAATTCTTATCTCACCAATGAATGTAGAGAGTGAGAAGATCAAACAGGGAGGAGTACCATTATTAATTTGGTTACACCACTTAGACATATCCAAATTCCAGAACTTCCCTTAAGTCCTAGTTTGAATTTTAGATGATTACAAAAGAGGTAAAGAAACATTACACATAGCACATTTCTTAGTCTTATCTAAACTATAACTTTAAAAAAATACCAATTTTCAAGTATTACAATAGTTTTAATCAGTGAAATAAACTCAAGAATAAATAATTATGTGAAAAAATTATTTCTTTGTAGTTTCTACAGATGTCTTTTTTAAAGCCACTGCTTCATACAGTCTATGTGAGTGGTAGTTCTGGGCCAGTTCACTATACAACCTGCATGATCTCTATAGAAACATTTTTCTGCCTATTTATACCATACTACCTCAATTCCCACACAATTACTGAATCAGTGAACCAAGTGATATATTATCTATTCATTCTTTTTTTTAGTTTTTTTAAATCGAGATATAATTGACGTATAACATTGTGTAAGTTTAAGGTATACAATGTGTTTATTTGATACATTTATATATTGCACTAGGATTATCATCACAGCATTAGCTGACACCTTTATCACATCACACAATAATCACTTCTTTTTTGTGGAAAGAATTAACATTTTATTAGCAACTTTGAGGTTTATAATTCAGTACTATTGACTATATAATCACTACATTGAACATTATTTATCAACTATTGCAAGTTTATATCCTTAAACAATGTTTACCCAAATCCCCCAATTTCATCCCCTGATAACAACCATTATACTCTCTCTTTTTATCAGGTTGGCTTTTTAAGATTCTACATATAAGTAATATTGCACAGTATTTGTCTTTCTCTGACTTATCTCACTTAGCATAATGCCTTCAAAGCCCACCCATGTTGTTATTACTTTTTAACCCGTTTCCTGTTTGCCCGGAGAATACTCACTGGTGGGGCTTGCAGCTACAGCATTTACCCCAAGGTAAGTCGGGGATTACAGTCCTAACCTTACCCCCAAAGTTTGCCACGAAATATCTCTTTTATTACTATTTTGTATCACTCTAGTATATTGATAGTCTTTGGAAACAAATGACATCATTCTATTTATAGCATTCTGTTTTTAGTAATGGTATTTCCAGTTACAAAATATATTAATTCTCGATCACTAAAAATGTCAAATCCTAGAAAATGTAGCATTCCTACATATGATGTTAACATCGTTCTCAAACAGTTGTTAGCCAAAGATTCACTTGATGAATCTGATTTATGTATACATTTCTGTTACATTAGGATTAGAGACAAGTTCTGTTTAGAAATAACTCCAAGAACAGTTTTTATATTTTATTTTCACATTGAAAACCAGTCAATTTGCTTCAGTCTCAAAGAGCGTGTTTATGTGAAATTAAATTAACACTGGCAGCGAACTGCACTTTTTTCTTTCAGTGGGAAATGGGTTAAATAAATATTGAGCACATACTATGTTCAAGCCCAATGCTAGGTTCTGGTGATACAACAAAGTACAAGACACATTTTCTGCCATCAAAAGTTCACAGATTAGTGGGGTCAAGAGACAAGTAAACATACATTCACAATTCAATGTAATAATTGTTTTGACATAAGAAAACATATTAAGCATTTTTAAGCACTATTAATAATAGCACATACCTTGTATGCTTGTTGCGAGAATTAAACGATAACTAATGCATAAGAAGCCCTTAGGATGGTACCAAGCACAAGTGCTTCTTATGCACTAATTCATTCAATCTTCATACCCACAATACAACATAAGTGCTATTATTAACCCTGTTTTACAGATGAGAAAACTAAGGCACAGAGCATATCAGCAATTTTACACAGATGTAGAACTCCTTCCTGACGGTACTTGGCTCTGAACTTGCAAGTAAGATTCCAGAGACCACAGGATTTAATAACTACCCAACACTACCTATCCAGGAGCAAATACATAGGAGCTATGGGAACAGAGGAGGGGAGAATCTAGTCCAGCCTGGATATCATAAAATGGAACAAAATTCCTGTATGGGTTAATAATTTAGTCTCTGTTCATACTACTACTAAAGTGAATACTTGGTTCTGACCACCTGTGCCTCCCCACAAAAGCAGAGCAGTGCATCAGACTAACTCATACAGTTGATTTTATATCAGCCTGTCATGTTATTAGTCAGTTAGTCCTTGGGAAACTGACAAACGAGGTTAGAAATACTATATGTAGTATAAATGTTATAATGATGCAGTTGTCAGAAGCATCTCCTTATTTAAAAATAAGAGCATTTTATGTGGGAAATTTCTTACAAAGCCCAGGTTTCAACTGAGGG
>NW_006441955.1:11416408-11420619 GCF_000325575.1 Pteropus alecto
AGAAGTGGAGAACGAATGTTTAGTCTGTTTCTAATAGTCTGCAAAAAACATGTGCAATCTGGGAAGATTCTGTGGGGAATTGCCAAGGCCAGGCAAGCTCTCTATAGAGGTATGAATGCTGCATATTCAGAAAGCATCGGCCAGCACTCTCTGAGCTAGGCTGCCCTTGGGTTTGCCCCAGTGGTATTTCACAGCAAAGCAGCAGAAAACAGCCACAATCTAGTTAGTACTTAACATATATTTAGGTGCTACCCCAGGTTCTTTACATTTATCATTTAGTCCTCAGAATAATATTACAAGAGAATTATTTTTTATCTTTCTTGCAATTGAAAAAAGTCTCAAAAATATGCCTAAAGTCATGCCTGTAATTTGCATAGTTGGAATTTGAATCTATGCCTGACTGCCACTGAAGCGCTTTCAACTCTTACCGCTTCCCGAGAATTTTTAGTCCTTTTTGATCAGACACCACGTAACCTTTAGGTTGGCGTTCCCAAGATCCATGAGGGTAGGAAATATCATTTACTCTCAACTGTCTTTGACATTCATAAAATACAATGGATTCTCAATATTTTTTTAAAGTGTTCTTTAACATACTTTTTTTTTTTTTTAGCATAGTTTTAGGTTCATAGCTTCACGGCAAAATTGAGAGGAAGGTAGCGAGATTTCACATATATCCTCTTTCTCCCAAACATGGACAACCTCCCTGCTACTATCAACATCCTTCAACAGAGTGTTACATTTGTCATAATTGATTAACCTACACTGACAACATCATTATGATCCAAAGTCCATAGTTTATATTAGGGTGTATTCTTGCTGTTGTACATTCTATGGGTTTTGACAAATGTATAATGACACCATTATAGTATCATACAGAATGGGTTTACTGTCCTAAAAATCTTCTGTGCTCTGCCTATTCATCCCTCCCTTGCCCCTATTCTTTGGTGACCACTGATTTCTTTATTGTCTCCATAGTTTTGCCTTTTTCAGAATGTCATATAATTGGAATCATACAGTATGTAACCCTCAGATTGCCTTCTTTTACTTGGTAGTATGCATTTATGTTTCCTCCACGTATTCTCATGGCTTGATGGCTTATTTCTTCTTAGTGCTGAATAATATTCCATTGTCTGAATGTACCGCCATTTATCCATTCACCTACTAAAAGACATTTTGGTTGCTTCCAAGTTTTGGCAATTATGAACACAGCTGCTATAAACATGTGCGTGAAGGTTTTTGTGTGGACACAAGTTTTCAACTCCTTTAAGTAAATACCAACCAAGGACCATTAATGCTACTGGATCATGTGATAAAAGTATGTTTTATAGACACCATCAAGCTGTTCTCCAAAGTGGCTGTACCATTTTGCATTCCCACCAGCAATGAATGAAAGTTCCTGTTGTTCCATAGCCTCTCTAGCATTTGGTGCTGACAATATTTGGATCTTGGCCATTCTAATAGGTGTGTAGTGAATAAATATATTTTCAATTAATAACTTTTAAAAAGCATAAATTAAGAGGAAACAAAGTTGAAATCATTAAGAAAGTAGGATTATAAGTCTGTTATTCACATCATCACTTTTAGAGGACTAGGAATAAAGGGAGAGCCTCCACAGTTAAGCCCTAAACTATTACCATCATTTTACCATCCATAGTCCTCTGTGCAAACTGTTCTATCTGCTCCAGAAGGGCAATCTGTTATGTGTGAGAGTGTGTGTGGGTGTGTGCACACGCGTGTGCATGCTGGGGGTCGGAAGTGATAGGAACATACTTTGGATTCTTAGTCTGCTCCTCAAATCTGAGATGCAAATATAGTCATATCTCTTTTATTATTATAATTAATTGCTATGGGCCCAGCTATTGTTATTAGAAGAAAAAACAATACCTCCACATTGACGTACCGCTACTTACGAAACTTCCAGATAGTAAAACATAGTAGAGTTACAATAATTTAGACTGGCAAACATATAAGTAGAACAATGTCAAATTATGAAAAATACCCAAATGCAAAGAGGAATATAGTATATAATGGATGTCATCTCAATTTGGGGAAAACTGGATCAGAGAATAAACAGAATTAGTGTGATAGATGAGATTTGGGGGAAAAAATGTTGGAACTCTACTTCATAGCTTACACACAAATGAATTCTAGACATATTAACATTTTTTAAAATAATTTAAAAAGAAACTATGAAAATACTAGAGGAAAATGTATGATTTATTTTAACAATCTAGGAGTAAGGAAACCTAAAACTCTAAGCAAATCAAGAAGTTTGACCACATAAAAGTAAAATATCTATGAATGACTGAAAAATAGTCACAAGACAAATGAAATATTTGGGGAAAGATTTTTGCAACTCATACCACATCAAAAGAATAATTTTCCTAATACATAAAGGGTATTCAGAGAGCAATAAGAGAAAATATCATTAATCCCATTGAAAATAGTCAAATTAAGTGTACGTAGTTTACAGAAGAACACTAATGGATTTTTAAAATAAAAAATGATGTTCAATCTCACTCATAATGAGAAAATATACTGAGGTGCCACTTCTCTCTAAAATACTGGCAGTGATCCATAGTCTGAAAACACAATCAGATGGTAAGGGAAACAAGTACTCTCTAATACAGTTGTTCGGATCGTATGTTGTTACAAGTGCTACAGCAGGACAAACTGGAAGTACCTTTCATAATTATATGGGTATATACCTTTTGACCTAGGAATTCTACTTTCTTATATACAATGAACTGATATACCTACATATGCACTTGTGTTAATTTTATTGCATCTGAAATATCAAAAAGGCCTGCTTGGCTGGAACAGAGAGAGCCAAATAGAGAAGAGTAGAAATAGGAATGAGAGGTAAGCAGGGGCCAGATCATGAGGGGCCTTGGAGATCAAGTAAGAACTTAGACTTATATTCTGAGCAAGATGGGAAAACAGTGGAGGATTTTGAGCACAGAGAATCAAGAGATTATTTTTGGACCTGTTAAATGGAGATGTCAGGGTGGATATAAATTTCCTGGCTTCAGGCAAAAGTGGCTGCATATATATACCTGGAAGTCATCAAGTTTCTCTTTGCTCCAAGGGAGTTACTCTGTGAGGTCATGGGTTCTTTAGAGTCATTTCTTGTCAGCACACCTTGGTCAGGTCCACCCAGTCTGCTTGGGCAAGTTCCCTACCTTTACATCAGGCAAAGCAGGTGTTTGGGCTTCTAGTCTACCTCAGCAGGCAAACTGATTTATCCATGCCGGAACTCCATATGTCAAAGGATCTAAAGAGCAGAGCATTTTTGCTAAGGTCACACTCAAGCAAGCCCAATTATGTTCTTCTGCTAAGACCGTAGATGCATACTCATCTTAATTTTTACATTTCCTTAATCAGAAGGGACAGCTTAACTATATTTTCTCTGAACTAAAAAGGACTGTGAACCAGAAATTCAGATACAGAGGCTAAGGGAATTCTCAGTGTTCAAAAGTGAAACAGAAGAAAACAGGTATAACAGAGATTCAGACTTGACATAGCCGTATTTCATCCAGGTCGAACTAGAAACAAGCATGGATTGAGTCTGTTTGCACCAGGAGGTGGTGGAACATAGTGATTAAGAGGTTGGATTTTGTACAAGGACAAGCATGGGTTTTAATCCTGACTCTGGAACATGCTGGCTGTGTATCTTCTGTTCTCCAAACCACAATTCCTCAACCAGAAAGCAAAAGATAGAAGTGATAGACTTTGGTCACTAAAACCCCACTCCAAACCCCCATGATATCATTCTCATTGTGGTTTCAGTAGAGGCATCTTGAGAGGCAGAGCGCCATGGAGAGAAGTACTTAGTCCCTAGAGATAGAGCTGGCTTGAATCCTTGCTTAGATATTATGTGACTTTGGATAAGTTTCTTAATCTTTCTGAGACTGGGTTTCCTTAGCTATTAATTGGAGATAATAATAATTTCTAATTGAGATTAGGTAAGCGAAACACTATTACAATGACTGACACAAAGCATGTGCTTAAAAAATGATGATCACTGTTGTTTACGGTTTCTCTTTACCAGGCACTGTGGTACGTGTCGAGGATACTATGTGAATCAGAATACATTTCATATTGTCCAGCATGACACTTTACAGCTATTTAAAGACAGATACCATGTTCCCCCCCACCCCATATCCAAGTCGGCCTTCTCTTTTCAAGTTTCTTAGTGCTCCCCCCATGAC
>NW_006441955.1:11420634-11431167 GCF_000325575.1 Pteropus alecto
CCTTGCCTTCATTAGACAAGCTTGGTTTGATCAATACCCCTTCAAAATATGGCACCCAGCACAGAGACAATGTCCAGCCAGGATGTGATCAACATGGGATAAGAATCTGACTTTGGCCTTAACCTACACGTTAGCTGATCCAGCCAATATCTCTGTTAGTTTCTATATGCCTGCAACAGTCAATGAGGAAATTACAGTGGAGGTGCTGAACTCATTGGTACTGTGCATAGCCTGAGCAAGTATTCAATTGTTTGAAGCAAGCTTAAAACTAAAGCAGCAAAGATCCTGTATGAATGTAGAATCATGGAGCAGGAGGAGTCCACTACACCTCCTAATTCTTTAAGCAATCAGGATCACTCTAATTTAGTATCAAACAGAAAATGGACATTTCGGTCTGCTAGGGGTGCAGGGTTGTGGGGTGGGAGCAGAATTAATATGACTAAGAGTAGAAATACCCAGGAAGAAATAAGCTTTGAGTAAAATTTAAAGGCAGACTCCCTAGTAAAATTGGAAAGATCTTTATTATTAATGTCAAATATTCCTTTTTTTACAGCTCATAAATTCTCACAGAGGAACAGAGTGGAAAGAAAGCAAATTTATACCCTCCTACTAGGGCAGAGTCTTCTACCAATGCCTCCAGTTAACCCAAAGGGTCATCAAAATCAGGAGCTTTAAGACAGTCAACAGGTAGTACTCCATCCTCAAAGTTTAAACACCCCTTTTTAAATTAGAAAAAAAAGTAATCTTAAAATACAGATCTGATTCTCTGAATGTTCATGAGGACTATTTTCTGCTCTTTGATTTATGCGCCTAGGCCTGAGTGTCAGAGGCCTGAGAAATCACAACTGGATTAAAGAGATGAGCTTAGCACAAAAGTCTCGTTTTATTTTATAAAAGAGGCTCAAGCCTCAAGATTTGAATGGCTCGGCACCTCTTTAATCAAACTAGGGCCGCTCAGTCCAGGGCTTTGTAAGTGAGCTAATTAGTAATGTGCCAGAGACTTACCTGGTTAATCAAATGATTAATCACTCGGTAGACTTCATTCCTCCTGTTTCCTGGCTGTCTTTGGCTTTCTTATTTGGTCTTTTTTTTTTTTTTTTTTTGTATTTTTTGGAAATTAGCATTTTAATAGCTGGCAGTCACCATTCAGGGTAAAAAATGGTACTGTCCCATTTTAACCATTTTTTGTACAAATACAAATGAGACAGAGAAGATTTCTTTCTATGACTATGAAAAGAATAGTCCTCAACTATGGCTTGACTAAGATATGTTAAGCCATTTCTAAGGAAATACAGTGTTTGAGCAGAAGAGAATTTGAGATGCTATGAAAGGTTTGAGAATTCCTTTCCATATGCAATCTTGATTGGGGAAAAGGTTTCTGAACCTTTTCAGAAGGTTCACATGACTGCAAATCAGTGGACTAGATTTCCATGTTTCTTCGTCTCATTTACTTAATTTTTAAATATTTAAAGTAACTTTTAAAAGGACAAGAAATTGGCCATTTTGGCAAACTCTAACATGGAGAATAAAAATGCTTGTTTCATATTTTTATTGAGTAGTTAATGTGAAGTGCACCTTGAAGTCCTCCATGCTTTAAAACAAAGCATATTAAAATGAAATAAATACATCTTAACTGAAAATGTGCCATCTCTAATCTTTTCCAATGACATTCTTAAAATTTAGATACCTAAACTGTTAAGGAGCTTGATTATCTTTTTTCAAAGATAATATAATGGTCCAATTTCAATTCAATATCTTAAAATACTTACTCATAAAAACATGTAAATAGCTAAGAACCACAATAAATGTATCAGTTATCAACAATTCCCTCATATGTCAGCACAATCACACATGACAACCCATCCTCCCACTCTGTCTATATGATACATCAGCCCATCCTTCATAGCCCCTGGATCTTCACCATGAACCATAAGAAAGCATCTTCTAATGACCTCAATGGAATTTTAAATGGATGACAATGTTAACAACAATTATAAATTTGTTTACAATAATTTCTTTTATTTGGATTCCCATGTAAATTTCCTCCTATTTGCCACACATGTAAAATTTTTATGTGTAGTGCAAAGATGGTAATCAAATAAATATTTTGCTTTTTTAAAAGCCCGTGTAGGTGTGAATGATGTAAAGGGTCAACAGGTCTCCATCCTTTAAGACTGGTGATTCTCAGTCCATCTGGAAACAAAAACATCTCTAGGTAGACAATTTCAAACTGCATGACTTGTTGCCTCTTCAAAGACCTTGATCTTTTGCCATAGTGAACCACTGTTTCTGATAGGAAAGGGTCAAGCACTTCAGAGGTGGTATGTGAGTAGTGTGGGGTATTATGTGTGTGTGTGTTTGGATCAAGGGAGAGCAGAGGGTCCATAAACATTCCTAGGTGCACTGGAAAACAAAGAGAAGGTTAAAGCAAGGGAGTACTATTACTCTAGGGCAAAATGGACAAAATATGGGAGGGGTGAATATTTAGCTGGAGAGATCAGATTTCATTCACTGTTTCTTCATTAACTACTGTCTCAGAATAGTCAGATCTTCTAGAAGCCTATAATATAGGCAGAAATTAGTTCTTGAGATAAGAGCTTTGATCATCAATAAGACTCATAAATGAAGAATTCTTCAACAAATGCCTTTAAGTTAAAGGACTCTTGGATAACTGGAAAACAGAATCATCAAAACAGAATTCAAGATAAAGACTAATTTTCACCTATTCCCCAGTACCCATCCAGTAGGCATCCTAGGAGAGATAATATTGTCATTTCCTGGACCAGGCATATCCTATGACCAGGAGCAGCCCTAGAAATATTATAAATTAAGACAAGTTAGTAGTTTTCCCTCCTCAGTTTTACCCATCTCCAATCAGTTATCTACCAGCCTCCAGATTAATCTTTCTAAAATACAATCTGGTCTCAGACTTTATGATAAATGTAAGCTGCCTTGGACTGGCTATGCGCTTGATCATGATCTTGCCCTATGCCCTCCTCAATATTGTCGTCAATATTTGTTCACCTGTACTTCCTGCTTCTGGATCATATTTACTTGAAAAAGCAAAAATTTTGTAACAATTTGCCACCTCTGGATTAATACTAACCACTTTCAAGACCTCTCCAAGTAAGAGAGGGAGATCTCCTGAACGAGTCCACTTATGCAGGGTTCTACACATTGACGCTGGTCACTGTGGTGCTTGCTGCGCCTCTATGCCACTCAGTTAATCCTTTACCAAGGTTCATAACTGTTTTACCTCTGCTCTGTCAAGCCTCACCTTTAATGATTCAAAGACTTTAATGTCCCACAGCTTCAATGCAATCTTATGGACAAATGATGAAGAATATTTCTTTTGTGTAAATCTCCAAGAATGGGAAAAGGGGTACCAAAATGTATATCTTTTATCCCAAAGTTTGCAGTGATTTAAACATAGCAGTTATTTCTGTTTCTGTTTCTATATATGACAAGTCTGTGCTTCCTAAGACCCAACCTTCAAAAAAGTCTAAGGCAAATGAGTAGACAAACCCAAATTGCTGTCAGAGCTAGCTCTCCCTGGCCTCTGTAGGTAAAGATTGTTACTATAGCATGATCTTTAAGTGGAATTCCTTCTCATCAGAAGACGTTTTCTTCTTGGGAATCTGCTATTGCCTCCCTAAAACCTGAAGTCATTCTACTAATTCTCAGACATGCTCAAATTGCTCAAATGTGTCTGTCTGGATCCCACAAGTGAAAACACCATAATTTCTTTCATGGGAGGATCCTGAATATTTCCCAAAATAGAGTTCTATTGGGCCTAAGTCTGCAATTTCCCAGACACTCTCAGACATGCCTGGATCTATGAGCAGACATGGCCCATGCTCAAGCAGAGACTGGAGTACACCTTAATTTATAGGCTGAATGGGAGAAAAAAGTATTTTAGGACAAGGAGGTATTGGAGCTACATTTTGAAGGAAATGTAGGATTTATGCAAACACTGAGGCAAATAATTGATAAAGTATGACAGAGGAAATAGAACCATTATAGAGGCCAAATATAAAAATAATTCATTATAATAAAATTTTGTTAAGACGTCTACAGAAGGATATACTTATAGTCTTTGAGAACATACTGACTCAAAGTAACAATTCAATAAATATTGTTGAATGAATGAGTGAATGGGTGAGTTGGTTTATTTTCTTTAAGCAAATTAAATTTGTCTCTGAGCTCCTACTTACTAAGGCCAGGGAAGATTCAATTTTAGTCATTTTTGGCAGGGGTTTCCTTCCCTTCCTCAGGTTTTAAAAACAACCTTGGAGGTTTATATGGTATCCACAAAAGGAGGGATTATTAAGGGTGTTCACCATTCTCACAGTTATCCATTCTATACATGATGCTACTGGGCAAACAGTCCTCCACCATCTGGCAGATGATGATGTTCCAGGTAGGCTCAGAGATGCTCTCCCAGTAGTCCTCTTCACTCAACATGAGCTCAGCCACAGAACTACAATGACTGCTCTAAAGCCTCGGTGTCAGCAGCAGGCCTCTACAGTCCTCTCACAGACATCTCCCTATATATCTGGTGCTTTGTACACATAGATTGTAGATCTCTGCTCCTCATGGAAACACACAAAATCCTACCTAACCCTGCCTCAGTCAGAGAAGAAAATCCATCCTTTGAATTCTGGATGAACCCTTCTATTTCCAGAGCCACAGCACTGGCCTCTCTCCATGAGTTTATAAGCCCAAACAGAATCACAAGTATTTTTGTGCAGGTGCTTTATAATTTCTGTTTTTAACCCTGACACATAAAAACTGTTTACAATCCCTTACACAAGGAACCCAAACTTGAAACAGAGATATTTGGCTCTTTTCTTATATTAAGCGAGGGAAAAATACCTCTTGTTCTTTTATGTCTGGCTAGTAGCCAGAACAAAACCCCAAATAATGATGCAGCATATTATTTTGCCCTCAACATCACATTAGTTCCAGTAACACTATGGATAATCAGTCCTAGTAAGAAGTCTGAATCCAGAGTCGGAAGACTCTGTTATCCTGCAGCCACTTCAGTTCATCGTGGCTTCATTTCTTTTTATGTAAAAGTTGTCCCATTGATCGCTAAGACCATTATGGAGATCAAATGAGAAAAGGAATTTTCTAAATGCTAAGGGCTGGACAAAGTGTTTGCTAGTGTGGACCATGCCAAAAATGAGCAGAAATCTAGATTAGCTGTGCCTGCTCCCCTGTGACTCTGAAAGTAAATCCTCAAAATCGTATGACCCCTCTGGCCTCAGAACAGGTACCCCACCTCCTCATGAGCTAGTTCTGCTGTTTCATAATCCTGGAAGGAGAACAGGCCCTAGTGGCAACCCACTAGTAACGCCAGGCAGAAATGTGAGTCCCTGGGTCATTGCAGGGCAGAAAAGCAGGTCTACCACCTGCGCAATGTTTGCTGTGGGGCCCAAGGCCTGAAAGACAGCTTTGTTTAGCTACCAGGTGAGCTGCAAGAGGAAGGTACGTGTCCAGCCACTGCCACCAAGACATGCACAAAGCACTCATTCAGAAGCACAGTCCTGGTTTTGCCTTCTGATGCTGCCTCTGACTTACTGGGTTGCCTGTACAGAGATCATTTCCCTGCCAGTGCTCCCCCTGCTACTGGTGACCCTGCTACTGCACAATGCCACTCGGAGGGCTTGGGTAGAATATTACATTCCAGAGAGAAAAGGCAATACTCAGGCTGAAAAGACCAGGCTGCAGTGGAAGACACTCCTCTTACACCACAGAGCTCTCTGTGTCTCTGCAGACAATAGGCCTCTGTGCAGCCCCATCTCTTAATGCAATGACTGCTTACATGTTTTCATCTTAGGAAACTTCAAACTGCTCAGTCCCCAGGAACAGCTGTACAAGGAAGTGTCTGTCTAGGAGGGAAGGGGAGAAGAAGAGGTGCAATTTGCTCCTTCAAAATAATCTTTCAGCCAGGTTTATTTATTCCCATGGACAATGCCAGATTTTTGCCAGTTTATCCTTTTATTCATTTAAACAGTTGATATCTCAATATCTATAGATCATCAACTATGTCTTAGGCATCTTGCTAAGATCTCTTACTAGGGATACGTAGCCCTAGAGGGAACAATTAAATAAGACTGCCCTGTCCTTAAGCAGATTGTGTCCAAGTGTCTGAAAAACATTTTTGAATTGATTTTGTTTGGGGTGTCCTTTTCTCCACTGCATTCAGCACCTGACCTTTGATCTTCATTCTGTCCTGGCTCCTGAATCTCTTCTGATTTATCATGAGAAAATAAAAGAGAAAATGTTGGGTTTCCTAGGACTCTCTTACTGTCAGGAATACAAAAACAGTATAACCCCTGTAGAGGACAATTTGTCCTCTGTATATGTTATTAGCCCTCAACTCAGCAATCTTACTTTGAGAAATTTACCCTGAATATATACCTCTAATAATATGAAACCACATATAAACAAGATTATTCAGTGTAGCATCAAAACATTAGAAACTACTTAGATGTCCCTGCATAGGAAATTGGTTAAACAAACCATACTATTATACAACGAAGTACAATGCTGCTATAAAATAAAATGATTTCTATACAATGAGATGTTAAGTGACAAAAGCATAATGCAAAATAACATATATAGTATGCTACTTTTATGTAAAATAAAAGAGAAAATAAGAAAATGTACAAACCTCTACTTATCTTTATCTCAAAAGAGATAAACTGGAAACAACTGAGTCAGTTACCTACAGGGTACAGAAACATGGAGGTGAGGGAGTGACACTCCTCAGGGTATAGCTTTTAATATAGTTTTGACTTTTGTATTCTATAATGGATATAAAAAATGCTATAAATGATATTATTGGGTCAATTGGCAAAGAAGGAATAAGGACAGTAGATTATATATTCAAGCTGATAAGCACATTGTGGTCCTGTAAGAGAATATTAGTGTTCCTAGCAAATAGGCACTGAAATATTTGGGGTAAAGGCTATATGAAACTTACTCTCAAAGGGTTCAGAAAAAAATATTGTGTGTGTACGTGTATGTAGAGAAAAAAAGGGAGAGGAAATGATAAAGCAAATGGAGCAGGTTACTAACAATAGGAGAATCTGAGTATAGGCAAATGGCCATTCTTTGTACCAGTCTTAATCTTGTGATTTTTCCTTATGTTTGAAATAATGTATAATTAAAAATCTTTTAATGTTGGGTTGGGCTTCCACTGATAACATTTCAGAAGAGAAATATGAACCTAATTGCCTCAGATTACCCTGCAGTTCCAGTGGATATCAGCACTTCTGAATGAAACAGCCTCTTGTTCCACTCTTAAGTTTTTTCAAAAAGTCATTCTTTTAAGATTCTGAAAGTAATGATGCATCCTGGGTGCACTCTTCATTGCACTGGACAGAGGGAGCAAGGTAAGTAAAGTTAAAGAGTATTCTTGATTAGGCTTGGAGGGCTTAGAACTTGAGTCATTTTAGGCCATTTGGAATAAGAATAATTACTTACCTCATGCACCAAGATTATGCCAAGAACTTTATGCATATTGTCTCATTTAATCCTCACAATGCATTGAGAAGAAAACAATAATGTCTTTAAGAAAGAAGCTGAGATAGAGGGAGTTTAACCTGTGAGAAGTGGCAGCGCCATGATGGAGATTCTGATGATCTAGTCTCAAATCCTGTGTTCTTTAACCTCTATGACACAATACCTGCCCAAAGATAACGAGAATAGACCTACCTGGCAAATCATAACATTCTCTAGGTCTTTGTTCAGGTGTGTCATCTTCTATAAAGGCTTCCTTAAACCCCAAGGAGGTACTAATGCTGCTTTTCCTAGTCTCCCATCTCACTTGTTACTCACCACACACACACACACACACACACACACGCACGCACGCATGAACACACACAAAACCCTGATTCTCTTGCATTAATGTTTTTGCATGTCTGTGTTCTTTCAGGACTTTGACCTCTTTGAGAACAGAAAGTGTCTTTTCTTCTTTATAGTCCCAGCACCCATCACAGGGCCTAGTCCATGATAGATATTCTTGAAATACTATTGAAGTTGCACTGGATTTTGATAAGTACCTATTGAGCCTTTAAAACAGCTCTACAATGGTCTACATTTTACTTATACAGAAATTGAGGCTTAAATTTAAGCCTTAAATCAACAGCTTGACTAGATTTTCTGCAAAGGCTAATATGATTTTAAACCTCATTAATAGAAGAATCATATGTAGAAAGAGAAAATGGATGGCTTAATCTACTATAGCTGATCAGGCCAAGCCCAGAGACATAACGTGACTTCTACATCCACAGGAAGGCAGACGTAGTAAAACAGGATGAAATCTCTGAGCAGGACAAGAGCAGATGACAGTCAAAGTTAGTGTTGTATAAGTGGAGGCCAAAGTGACTTGGGTTAATGACAACTCAAGGAACTATAGCTGTTTTCAAATGCCTTAGAGTATTCAACTTTTCTAGTTGAGCTCCAAAAGATGAACTTTAGATAACAGGTAGAATTTACCAGGAGTAGGATTTTGGTTCAACAAAATAAGGGAATTTTCTTTTGTACGATTGTCCAAAGATGAAATGAACAGCTTCAGGTAATAGTGAACTCTCTGTCACGATAAGCATGCAGGCAATGATAGAAGACCACATGTTAAGAATGTTCTAGAGGGTATTCAAGTACCAACAAATGAAGAAAGAAGGATAGATTAGGGGCTCTTATATCCTGGCCCTTTGAACAACGGAAAGACGTCATTGGCCCACAACCAAATAAGCAAAAATAAAGACAAAGTAATAAGTTTTTCACAAAAAATAATTCAGTTTAAATAATTGCTCTTTATTATAAAATTATGCTTTTTGATGTTGAGGTGAACTTTTCTAATAAAATTAAAATGTTAGGAGGTGGTTTTTGTAGTGCCTTGACTTGGCCAAAAAAAAAAAAAAAAACAACCAGATTAACAAATCTGTGTTGGTTGCCAAAATATCTTTTGAAATTATAATGACCTATGAAATTCAGATGTCTATCAGCTAATGGACCAGACAATCTCTGAGGTTTCCTCCACCCACAAGAGTGAATACAGTGAATAGCTCTGTGTCTCACAAACTCAGTGTCACCTGCCAGGTCCAGAGGAAATTCATTGGCTTTGGAGTCAGACATGTCTGGCTTCATACCATGGTTTAGCTACTCACTAGTCAAGGGACTCTGAGTAAGTTGCTTGATATTTTGGAATTTTGGTTTGTTCTATCTATAAAATAAGAATAAAAATATCCTTCACTACAATATTGTGGGCTTTGGAGCCCAAAACTACACTTAGGTTTGTGTGGTATATAATAAAATTGGCCACAAGGTTTTGCACATTTTCCATCCAGAGGTAGAATATATTTCTTCATCCTTTATATCTGAATTGGCCTTGTGTTGCTCCAGCCAAAAGGATGTAGCAGAAGCGATATTCTGAGCTTGGGCTGCAATTGATTACTCGCATTCGGTCTGGGTCTTGGAAAACTCTTGTTGGCCATGTGAACAAGCCTAGGCTGTCCTGAGAGTTGATAAAGCCCAGTCTCTTCTTGTCGCTCTGCTTGACAGCCAGCCAACAGCTAGAGAAGCTACTGAGAAAAGCCATTCAACAATAGCCAGTACTTAATCTGATCACAGATATAAGAGTAAGCCCAGCTGATATCAGCCAAGTCTGAACCAGATCATCAAAAAATCTAACTGATCCTTAGATTCATGAGTCATAATAGTAAATGCTGGTTTTCAGGGTGGTTTGTTATTCAGCAAAAGCTAACTGATATAGTTCCTTTTCCAGAGTTAATATTTTCTAGCTAAGTGCCCTTGAGCAAACTATTCACCATGCTTTAGATTCAATACTCTTATCTGTAAAATAGATGAATAATTCCTACTTCATACGTTTATTTCAAGAACTAAATGATATAATAAAAATATTTGGCACATAGTGCTGGTACATATTAGATACTTAATTTGTGATAGCTGCAAGTATTAAGATTAGAAATGATGTAATAGTAATAGAAGTAGCAATATATTCTTCCCCATCTTACCCTTCACATGGGATTCCAGTCCTGAGAGACTGCAAACAGAGGTTATTTGTTTGAAGTAACTATTCATCCTACGACTAATAAGATGTCTTGTGCAAAGTTCATTCAGCGAGGGTTTAATTGATTTTATATTCCCGGTTCACAGTCTGAACTTCTGAGTAATACAAGATGGGTGCTAGGGGTAGCCCGAAATACAGAATTTTCATCCCATTGTTCAGAGTTGACAGCATAACTGTCCTCAGAGTTAAAGAACCTTATATGGCAAAGAGGTGGGGAATGGAGGCTGCTAACTTATTTTGCAGGGTCACTGAGTACCAGGCATTCTCCCAAGGGCTTTACATATGCTATTCGCAACAACCTTCATTTTCCCCCCATATACTGATAAGGTTGAGTCCAAGATTTTTTAGTGACTCTCCCATGATCATATAGCCAATAATGGACAAAGCCAGTGTTGCACCAGGTCAGAAGCATCAAGAGCTCTTGATTC
>NW_006441955.1:11431220-11431733 GCF_000325575.1 Pteropus alecto
CTTCACCCCGACATCCACTGACTGCCTTCCTAGTCAGTCAGGCTTAAGGCATTTCTATCATCTCTCACCTGAATGTTGGCAATAGACTTCTGTCTCACTGCCTCCAGGCTCACCCTCTGACAATGGCCCCCCACTCCTTGCCAGAGTGACCTCTGTGATACACAAATCTGATTACACCAAATTCCTGCCTTTCAAAATTGTTCCCTATCTTTCCTTCACCTACACAATAAAATTGAAACTCTTCTATATGGCATACACAGCTCTATTATCTCATCAGCCATAGATTACAACTCTCCTCCTTCTAAGCCATACAAAGCTACTTCTAGTTCCCACAGCCCACCATCCTCTTCCTTGCTGCCAACTTTATGCACTCTGTCATTCTCTGCTGTATTCTCTCTAAGGGCTTGACTTCCTAACAAACTCTGACTTCATCTTCAACTCTCCCTTCAAATGCCAAATCCTTTGTAAAGTCTTCCCTGGGGCCCTTAAACAGATTTAGATAATTTTTCCCCA
>NW_006441955.1:11431800-11441278 GCF_000325575.1 Pteropus alecto
CTATCTCTCCCCCATTAGAATCACAAATCAAGCATCACCCAAAATTAGTTAGATTTTGTATTTGTACAATGCTCATAATAAGGTTTATTACAGTGGCCTCTGCCATTGAGTTTAGTGGGCAAGAGTCAAACACAGAAACCAAGAAAGATGCCGTTAATCAGTTATCAGACTGAATCAGTTGGCATCTCCAAGCAGTAAGGTAACAGGTCTCTTTAAGCACCTCATTTTTAGATACAATAAAGAAATGCTCAAAGCAAGAAGCTATATCCTAAACTGATGAAACATTGGGTGAAAACAAAAAGGGAGAGAGATGACAAGGAAAACCTTTAATGGAATAAGTAGCAGAACCTGCAGAAAGGCTTAGAAAAATAATTTACTTCAATTTCCAGAAGTGCCAAGGACAGAATGCATTTTCCTTACGAGTAAAAAAGAGGAAATTTGTGAGAAACAAGATCTCTCCAGAGCAGGTGCTAAAGAAATTAAATCTCACAGAGGATGGATCAAGGCCAGAATTATGATCTACATGGTAAAGAAGGAAAAGGTATTTGGCAGAGCCAAGAGCAGAAGGGGATTGGACAGAGAAAAAGTGATGCAGGGTAGGCAAAGGGAGACTCCTGGTTCAGTTATGCTGGCTGTGAGCAAAAGGTTTATCCTTCCAGATCTCAGGCAGGATTGCAAGGAACACCTGAACATTGGCAATGTGGGCCATTCTTAAGTCACTCTTCAAAAAACTAGCACCATCATTTTGTTGTCTGGATCACAGAATCATCAAGACAATTTAATTATCTGCCCTTCAAGCAGAAAGGTGAGAACATTCTCAAGCACTCAAAACAAGAAACTCAAAAACAACACCTATAAGCCTTTGGTGAAAAACATACCTGGTAACAAAATACAACAAACCAATGATGCTTCAAAATAAAAGGACTCTTCAACAATAAAGCCATGGTAAAAAAGGGGGAGGGAGGCTGGTAGTGAGCACTAAATAGATTTGAATGTTGAATTAAGATTAAACAACTGTGGGAATTATAGTTACAGATTAGGATATTAATATTATGAATACTAACAATGTGAAATATTTTCACTAATAAAAAAATGTTAAGTGTGAGGAAAGGATGTGAAGACGCAGCCTAAAATTCTCATATTTCAAAAAAATGGCACCAACAGAAACTGCCCAATTTGAAGCATGTAATTTAAAAGTAATTTTTCCTCATATCCTTAATCTATTTCATAATATCTTTCTTAACTTTTGAGGTATCTTTTAAGAATGAATATCTCTTCTTGTAAAGAAACGATCTAAAGTTCAGCAATTCCTTCGGTTTTTTTTTTCCTTCCATAAGATTCAAGAAAAAATATGCGTTTTATTTAAAATGGTATGCATATAATGATTTCATTTTTATAAAATTATTTCTACTTAGCTTTAGCACTGTTTGCAAAGAGAAGTATACAAAATAATACTATCTAAAACTTACAGGTTAATATGGGAGTGGAGGAATTTGGAGTGAGAGATTACTTTTTTCTATGAACTTTCCAATACTGCTTTTCTTACTATGCTCAATATTCCCAAAAATAATAGAGATATTATTCTTTTAAAAAGACACAAGGACACAAAATTGATTTTGTCTCTCATGCCCACTCTGGTTGGTTGGTAGTAGTTGCCTGGAATGACACGTAAAGAAGGATTTTGAACTGCATCAAGGCTCGGCAGAGAACAGTCCTCTGATTCACTAGTAAATCTGCATATCCCTTAAAAAGGATCGATGCCACGCAGGCTACATAGTCAACATTCCAACAGTCTAATAAAAAGTGATGTTTTGTGTATAATAATTAGAAAAGTTGAATAAGAACAGATGCTTACACCATTCACTCAATAAAAATTGACTAAGCAAAGACTTACACATGCTAGTTTATATGCAGCTAGAAAGCACAATTTGTAGACAACCATAAAAAGAGGAAAATGATAGTTGTATTATACTAGTCTCTCTAGTTAATCTATATTTCAAATTTCCAATAACATAAAATATTTAAAAAACAGAAAATTGAAATAGAATTAATGTAGAAGTCTCTGTCATTCTAAGAATAAATAGTAGTCATCTACAGATACATAAACCACATGAAAAAAAAAACCATTTGTTTCACTGAAAAATGCTTTTTCAACAAAATTCTAATATTACATTTAATAAATATTTATCAACATTTATCATGTAGATTATTTTGATTAAATGAGAATAATTATATTAATGACTCAATCCAGAAGAGAAAATATTAAACCAAGATCAGAATGGTAACAAGATTTTTTTTATATTTCAAAGGGAAAAAAAACAAGCAAGTACGGTTAAATGATTTCACCATTTCTTCACCCTATAAATGCTTACTGAACCTAATGTGTACCAGTTTCTGTGCTGGTTGCTGGGGTTATAAAGGTGAATGCAACACTGCTGTTATCTAGAAAGGGAAACATGCAGTCAAAGAAAGAAAAACTGTCACTCGGGTGAAAGGAAAACTAGGAGATGGTGGGCACTTGGAAGCCATGACAGGAGGAAGTTTGAAAAAGAAACTAGTGAGTTAGGCGGCTGAAACACTGGGGTGAAAACTGAGAGTGCTGTTAGGGGGGATCACTGAGTGTTTCAGTGGAGCAGTAACGAAAATTCTCTGTTCTCCAGTAATCTTGCACTGACTTACAAAGAGCTGTGATATTTTGCATGCACAGATTGTAGAGTGAGGGATTCTTAATAGCAGGGATAAGGAGCGGGGGTGAGGGGGTCTTCTAAATTTGCCTTAATATCTACAACTAGAAAATCAAGCATACAAGTTTAATGCCAGAGGTGTTTCTGGTGGGAAAACCAGGAGTTAGAGAGGAGAGCTGGCTTGGTAGACAACACTGGCTGTAACTATGCTCCCGTGAATTAGCCTGGACAGAATTTCTTGAGATCAAGGATAAAAGGAGGCTTGAGGGCTGCCTAGCAACACTATGTTTATGCAACAGTCCTGAGGACATGGAGAGAATATTTAAAAAAAAAAAACAAAAAACAAAAACACAAACTTATTCTGGAGAGAGTATGCCAGAGAGCTAAAGCTATGCCAGTAATGGGGAGCCCCAGCTTGGGAGCAGGCTTGCCCATGTGACACCCACATTCCGCAGGCTGTGTGCTGACATGGGAACCGGGCCTGGTGGGTCCCAGATTTCCCCAGCTCTCCCCACTAATCACAGCTTTCCTCAGCTTCTCCATTGTTTTCACAGCTGTTCAGCTGCTCCTACTCGGTCAGGGGACAGACAGGCCGACTCCGAATCACAGTCATGTAGCAGAGAATAATACTCAGGCCAAAGAGAGGGTGCACAGAACAGGATTTTTATTGGTGGGGTGGGGCTGAGGGGGTGGCAGGGAGATGGGAAAAGAAGAAAACTTAACCCCTTTATTGGCTGAGCAAATATAAATGCTTATTTCCAAGACAGAAGAGATAGTACTCAGAATTAAAATTGTCTGTAGCTCCAAAATTTGTGAAGCTTTAGGTTTTTCCAACTTGAGATCATATTTGCCCATAAAAATAACATTGGAAATGGTAGCCATTTGTCCAGGCTAGACCACAAAAGCCTGATCAATTCTCAGTGTAATCAGTTATACTCACCAACCTGAGAGATAAAAACCTGGATGAGGGAGCAGAGAGAAGGAGAAAAATTAATAGTCTAAAAGAAAAGTGTAGCTAACATTTACAGATTGCTCACTAAGGACTCAGGATATAATTTCACAACATCCACACTCTAAATCTGTGAAGCGGTATAATGATCTCATTTTACAGATGATGAAACTGAGGCTTGAAGTAGTTAGTACATTGGCCAAACCTCTGTAGAACTATTAAGAGATAAGGTCATGATTATAAAAGAGGTAGTATGGTTGACAAATCAAGATTCTTAATCGGTAATACATCACTCCCTTTAATATCCCTGTATTAGTTTCCTAAAACTTCAGTAATAAATTACCAAATATTTATTGGCTTAAAACAACACAAATTACAGTCTGGTGGTTAGGAGTACGAAATAAGTCTCACTGAACTAAAATCAAGTTGTGATAGGTCTATGTTCCCTCTGGAAGCTCTAGGGAAAAATTTGTTTTCCTGACTTTTCTTGATTCTAAAGACTGCTGAAATTCCTTGGCTCATGGCCCCTTCTACCACCTTCAAAACCAACAGCATAGCATCTTCTCTCTTCCCTTCTTTCATTCTTACATCTTTGTTCTCTTATAAGGATCCCTGTGACTATATTTGAGACCCACCCAGATAATTCGGTATAACCTACCCATTTCAAGACCCTTAACCACATCTGCAAAGTCCGTTTTGCCATGTAAGGTAACATATTTACAGGTTCCAGGAATTAGGTCATGAGCATCTTTCAAGTTCATTACTCAGACTTCCACAACCCGTAATAACGTATGCCTATTTTAACCAGGGTACTCACCATGCTGTGTAATATGTATCTGTTTATTTTCTGCTCCTAACTACACCACAAGTGTTTTGAGGATAGGAACTTTGCTCTACTTATCTTTAAATCCTTAGTTCCTCAAAAAAAATAAATAAATAAAAGGTTTTCATAAATGTTTGTTGTGTTTGACAAATAAATGAGTCAAAACAATGTATAGGTTTAAATGTGGCTAGATTTTTTAACACTAATTTAAGTTAATTTATTTTCATAACATACATGTCATTTACAACAAAAACAAAAACAGAATTGAACACATGGTGAGCATCAGTAACCACCATAAAGTGTACTGACTGTTTTGTCCTTACAAGTCATGGTGTTTTAGGCCTCCTTCCTTTGCTCGTTCTGTTTCTCAGTTTGGGGTATCCTTTCTATTTTTCTTTGCCTGGTTATTTGCTACTCATCCTTTTAAATTTAAGTCAGGGGTTTCTACACACACACACACACACACACATACACACACACACACACACACACAAACACACACACACAATGCTGGAGGTGGCTGGAACTAGCTTGCCAGAACTGATTGCCCACATTTCTTCTCAACTCCTCATTCCCTACTTGAGCATCTGACCTAAGTTCACATTTCCAGGTTTCTTTGACTGAGTTCCATCTTGATCCTGCTACGCCTTTGGAACTGGAGTCCCACCTCTCAGTGAGAGGAAGCCTCGACAGTCTTAAGTCACCTCCACGGTGAAGAGAAATCCCCCTCCAAAAAAGAAAAGCAAGAGCTTGTGACCGCTTTCTTCTCTGTCATGCATAGGAAATTCTAACCACAAAAATTCTGAATGAAATTCCCAAAAAGAAATCAGTGAAAAGTGAAATCATCATTTTAATCAAAATTTTGTTTTTACCAAATCATCTGCTCCCAACTACCAATGCCAAACTTACTTAATCCATTCACTACTATGAATTCAGGTCCTTAGGCTGTATGCATAATACATATATATTATGAATGCTGAATTAAATATCTACACAAATATAACATTTTGTTAGCTACTAGATTATAACCCAACTCATATGGTTATTTATAATTATAGGCAAAGGGGATATGGCAACATTTTAATAGGTTTGAAATGATCTTGGGTAATGCCTCCAAAAGAAAGGCTGCCTAGAATACGAAAGCATCCCTGCCTAGTTCCATGGCCCATGGTGTGTCCTTAACCAAAACTAGAGTTCATTTCCTCTTCAGAAGTGAAGAAAGAAAGGGAGAAATGGGTAAGCTTGTGCCTGTACTAGCGGTTGCAGGGTGTCCCATCACTTAACCCTTATTGATGCCTTCCCCTCCACTTGCAGACACCGAGGCCTACCCTACACACTGCATTCTGGGCTGATTTTTCTGTTTCTATCTCCCCTAGTCTCTATCTGGGTCCCCCTATCCACTGCAAGAATTCCAGATGGGACAGATTACGAACATCATTCATTTCAAGTGATTAACCTCACCTCCAGAATGGGAGACGTCCATCTCAAGGAGTCAACTGATGGGCAAATACTGAGAGTCCAATACATATAAATAATAACAACACACTCTTAATATTCAATATGTGCCAAGCACTCTTCTAAACATTTTTCAATTATATTATGGACTCTATTGTTATGCCCATTTTTCAGATGAGCAAACTACAGCAAAAGAGTAAATATCCTGTCTAATGTCCCACAGGCAGAAAGTGGCAGAGGTATCAGTCACAATACCATACCATTATATCACCTAGGTAGAAGGAACCCCAAACCAACAACAATTGGAGTAGCTGACTGGAACCCTACCCTCATATGAGGATGGCCCATGAAACTGGACATTCCAAGACCATGTATCTCTGGACAACTTCTTGAGAGAGAAATGCTTTTCTATCTTATTTATATCATGTGATTTAGAGTCTTTTTGAGCACCTCAGCCTGTTCTCTAACACTGTCTCAGGGCCTTCCAGTAAGCATGCAGAGTCACTTTGGGCACTTAATCACATACGGATGTATTTGGTTTATCAATTACTACTTTTAGTAAGTCTCATCTCCCCAGCAAGATTTGAAGAAAAGTCCTTGAAGTCATGGAATCGACCTTACTGCGGTCTTAGAGAACACACCTGTGAGCTTCCACTTCCTAGGTAGGTTTATATTCCTGCTCCCCACATGCCAGCTGTGGCACCATGGACAAAATACTTAATTTCTCTGTGTTTCAATCTCCTCTGAAATGGGGGTAATAAGGTATCTAAGTATAGGGCTGCCAGGAATATTAAATGAGTCAGTAATTCATGAAAGGGGCTTAGTCTATTGACTGATAGATATTAACTATTTGTTAACTATTGGCAAAAACAAAACATAATAAGTGAAAAGTGCCCAAAACTGTACCAGTTACTTTATATATTATCTCACTTAATCCTCCAAACAGTGCTTCGAGGCAAAAGTATTAAAATATTACAGAAAAGTAAGCTTGGATTTAGAGAAACTTAGTAAATTACCTAAGCATATGGCTCGTAAAACATAGAGCCAGAATTGGAACCCGGGGTATTTTTAGAAAGGACATAACTCTCAGCCAGAGCTCTAGCACCATCTTGACACAAGGGGCACTCACTCATCAGATATTTGTCAACTGAATAAAAGGTTCTTAATTTACATAGGATTTAAATAGAGTTGGTGGTATTCCTAAACTTGATTCTTAGGATTCAAGAGTTACATTTTAAAATCTAAGGCTGTGACTAGAGGTTTCATGCTAATCGACTGTCATTTATAATAATAAACAAAAATAAACAGATAACTATGTGTAAAGAACTGAGCTAAGTAGATATCTGGGTTTGTTTTTTTTCCCACCAAACTTATTTGAGCCAGAGGATTGGTGAGGGTGGGAAATACATGTGTAAATGATATCACATTATTTCCAGAACTATCATCTATGGAACAGATTACATTTACAATATTTGTTTGAAATAAGTCTATAGTAAGTAAGTTATACCCCAGAGACTAGTCACTGCAACAAACCCATCAAAAATAACCAAGGCAAGGAACTGGAGGCTCCTGATATAATCTGTATATTTATAGGAGGCTTCGCTTCAAAAAGGTAGCTCCAACCCGGATCTCAAGACCTTTATTTGAACTCTTGGCTGCGGCATAATTGACAGAGAGAATTAAAGGGGATATGAAGACCTGGGACTGAACTTTTTCAATAGTCTCAGCTCAGCTCACATTGCTCACAATATTAGAGGCTGCTGTGATGATATTAAATGATGCCGCACTGACAGAGATTAACAGAGTATGCAATTAGATTTAAATGCTGTAATTGGAACATGCTGTTAAGTGCCTACCATCAGTCCTGGGTCTCCCCTTATGGCAAGTGAGCCTCTCCTTGGGTCGCTCTGTAAATTTAACACTCTCCTCACCAACCACAAATCCTCTGCCACTTATGCAGAGAGAGAGAAGCAGCCTGACATTACTGTGAAGTTGTCATGGTTTATGCTACACGATTCTATGTTACTTCGTAGTTTCAAAATACTTTTAAATGTAGTTATGTCTTTCAAGCTTTGTAGTAGCCTGTGAGGAAAGGAGAACCAGTATAGCAGGGATGCAGTTAATGACTGATACACGTGAAAAGACCTGCCCAGGGTCTACAAAGCTACTCTGTGGATGAATCATGAATCTAAACTAGATCTTTTGACTCTAAGTTCCATGTGCTTTCCATCATGCCATGTTAAAATTTGAAACAAATTTTGCCTGCTAAACATTCTTCTCTCAAGAGGTAAAGCTTCTAAGGCCCATAACAGGACAAGTTACCATTTTTTGATATCTGTTACCCTCATGTCCATTGGCCTCCATCAATATGACCTTTATTAATCACTGACAATACCACAAAGTGAGATCAGTCCATCACCAATGTGCTTGTTTAATATCTACTATGTGTCAAGACATCAATAAGGACCATATAAGAAACTTAAAAAAGTATCTTAAAATCTCATTGACTATTTCTGACTGTGTGATTCAGTTTACCTACATATAAAATATAAAACTAAGTAACAGTTAACATTCACCAAGATAATTACTATGTGTTAGGCCTTTTATAGATACTCTATATGTACTAACTCTGATTTTAAAAGTTGGTTTTCAAACTTTCCATGTGGTAACAGAGTTCCAGAATGGTGCTATAGAGGTCACTGAGAGGTAGAGAAGGTTCCTTGGATCATCTTCAGAGTCAGCCCTCCAAACTTCACCCAGAAAGAGAATCTGAAAATTTAGTGTTTGTTTATTCATCAATTTTATAGGTATTGGGTTTCTTAAAGTATATGTGTGTACTTTATACATATATATCCATGTTATATATAACATGATTCAAAATTCAAAAAAAGTAGAAAAATGGATCAAATGAAAAGTCTTTCTCCTATTCAAATTTCCCAGCTACCCAGTACACTGTATCCAAAGGAAAAGCAAAAACAAAGCAACAGAAAAAGCTGTCCGAATCATTCAGTCACTGTGTGTCCTTTCAGAGATATTTTAATGAATACAGAATCATATGAATATTTATTCTTTTTTCATTTTCTTTTCATACCATATACACTATTCTGCATCTTGACCGTTCGCTTAAAAATGTAACATGGAGATCTTTCCATATTAGTTCCTAAAAAGCTTCAGCTATATAATTCCATTTAAACAGCCTTCTGTTGATGAATATTTAGGTTACTTCCAATTCTTTACTGTGAAGAATGACAATTGCATATGCATTTTTCACACAGGCAAATATATCTATAGTAAAATTTCCTGGAAGTAGAGCTGTAGGATCAAATAATAGATGTATTTATAATTTTGTTTATTATTGTTTAAATTATACGTATTTGCTTCCCAACAGGAGCATACAGGAAGGAGTGATTTATTAAAACTTTATGTTATATTTTAACATTTTCTGGAGCAGGTGCTCCCTCACTGATTCTTTTTTGGTTGTTCTGGCTATTCTTATTTGTTTCTTTTCCCATAAGAACTTTTTAAAAAGTTTTTTGGTATTTTTACTACAATTGTATTAAACTTATA
>NW_006441955.1:11441319-11449831 GCF_000325575.1 Pteropus alecto
ATCTTTATTATTGAGTCTTCCTCTCTAAGAACTTAGTATATGCCTATTTGTTCAGATCTTCCATGGAATTTCAGAAGTGTGTGTGCATGTCATCTATGTGTATGTGGGTGATACACATAGAGACATTTGTGTGAATGCATTTATATGCATATATATGTATTATACATACAATTTGTATGTACATAAGATATGTGATATTGCATTAATCAATTGCCTTTTATTATCTCTGAGGAATGATTATATTCATATGAAAAATTTTAATAAATATCTTTACATTGATTCTTTCTTATATTCCTGGAGTAAATCTTCTTCCTCAAGGTTCACTATTCTTCAACATGAAGCTGTATTCTGGTAGCTAATGTTAAATTTGAAACTTTTGCATCTTGAGTGCAAGTTTTTAAGTGTAAAATCATTGATAAGACAATCTTTAAGATCTCTTTAAGTTCTAATATCCATTGAGTAACATCCAAGGAACAGTATGAGAACATAGTAAGAGTCACACAGTTTGGTACTGACCATAAGAGCAAAAAGAAATTAAAATATTTTTGTCTACTCTCTGTGCTTACTACTGTACCCAGCACCAAAAGTGGTGCACAGTGTTTGCTAAATAAGTAGATAAATGAACAGATATTTACTGAGCATTAGAAAGCACATGACACAGTGCAGTATACAATAATGACACAGACGTTCCCAGAGACTAATGTGATGGACTAGAAAGAACATGGAATTTGGACTCAGGCATACCTACAATCTAATCCTAGCTCTGTTTCCCTGATAGATTTCAGACCCAACACTTAATGTAATTTCCTCATCTGTAAAATGGAGAGAATAATATATAGCACGCAGTTTAGGTAATGAGCAAGCCTATTGTTTGATGAACAGCAGATTTTTCAAAAAATTAGTTACCTTCCCCACTTATTCATTTCCCTCCCTTATTTAGAACATATATTCTAAAATAGGGAATAAATCAAGAACACACAGCACACACACACAAACCACAGGGGGAAAATACCTAGGACTGTGTTAGGAAAATCGACTTTACAGCCAGACTGAATTGGGTTCTAACCCCAGGTTGGCCACTGTTTAAACACATAACAATGGGCATGTAATCCAAATCAGTATTATTATTATAATAGAATTATTATTCCCGTTTTATAGACGAAGAGCTCGTCTATAAAACGGGAATAATAATTCTATTATAATAATGCTACTAGTTGGTTTGAAGACTGAGAGAAAAAACAAATGAAACACCTGGTACGAAACAGCAATGGTATGCCCCGGATCCTTAGTCCTTTCTGAGAGCTGCAGAGCTGACAGCTGATGTAGGATTACCTACTGACTGCCAAGAATTCTCTTCAGTTGGACTCACAGAGTTGAGAATTCCAGCTGTCTGATTAGGAGACATGACAACAGGAAGTCCCGTCCCACTCTGCTTTCTTCCCTGACCTCCAATCCTTCCAGCCATGTAGACCTCTCATTGTAGTACTTAATCATATACTGTCATATACGGTTACTCAACTTATTGGTGTGTTAAGTTCTACTCTCCAAAGTACCCTGTCTCTTGCTGTTCTTTTATTTCTCAAAGCATCTCTCATTGGATTGAACCTCAAATCAGCAAACAATTAAATGATGTAAATCATATAATTTTAGGGTTAGAAGTTTACTGAAATGTGTGATATGTGAGTCACCTCAAATACAGTTGATTAACCTCTTTGAAAAACTCCACCGAAAGATTCCACATCTTGCCAAAGCCTGTCTCGCTGGAATATTCCTTCTGCCCTAGGGCCTTTGCAAGGTTCTTCTTAATCCCTGGAATACTTTTCCCCACTCTTCACCTTTTTCGGTCCTACTTTAGTATCATAAGTACTAAAAAAATCTCAGATAACTTGTCTTTTCTTCTAAGAAGTTTTCCCTGACTTCTCAGGCTAGATTAATATTCCTCTAAAATATACCATCGTATCTGCAAGCACTCTTCCCTTACTGCACTTATCACAGTTGGTTCTTATTTGCATTTGTTTTCAAATTCATCATTTGAAAAATAAACATCTTCCTCATCCACCACTAGGCTATGAAATTCACAAGGCCAGAGGCAAGTCTATTTTTGCACATCGTATTATCACCAGCACTTGACCCTGTACCTGATCCATAGTTGGTTTTTAATAAATGTATGTTGAAATAATTAGTTAATGGATTAAACAACTGCAAAGTGCTTCCTAGTAAAGCTATTTTTTTATACTCTCTGTATTACTGGATCCCCATCTCAGCTCAATCATGAAGTGAGTTTCAATTCCTTTTCCCCTTTGCAAATATCTTACCTTGATGGTAGACAGCTTACCACTAAGCATCTCCCATTTGACCCACTACTTGGGAGGAATCTCTTTCTCTTTTCTTCCAGGCAGTCTACCTACACCCACTTCCACTTCACCCAGACATGAGATCATACAGATGCACAAATATTGAGAGTTTCTTCCTCAAACAGCAGACTTTATGTGGTTTTTGTATGACGTATACACTTTCTCTACATTTAAGTGTAATGTGCATTAGACAATGATAAATCCTAGAGTTCTGTTCAAGGTTCAGAACTTTAGATCCATTGCCTTCAGACTCATTTCTCCCCCTTCCTCTGCTCTGTATCACAGTGTGGGCTCACCTCTGCAGTTTGCAACCCTCAGGAGACGTACTGATGAGATAGAGGGCAAGAAAAAGGAGGAGGCCAGAGTGTCCCCTACCCTTACTCTATGCTGAAGAGCTGCATAGAGTATTATTTTCACAGCTACAGCTTCCATGTGATGGGCCTGCCATGGTTAAGCTTTCCCTAGTGACCTCTTCCCTAGGGCTCCAGAAACACTAGCCTCCTTTGGACCCTAGAATGAGATGAAGTAGGGGCTTCATGCTGCTACAGAATTTTGGGTTGCATTACCATCCCTTGCTGGCTTCTCATCTTTTCTATCACCTGTGTAACTAATTCCTTATATTAAATACCCTTTACGTTCCCAGTTGAACTGATACAAGTGAAGATGACAACAGAAAGCTAAGGCAAAATATAAACATATAACTATTTTCTATATTGCCACATCACTTTGTGTTTATTTGGGTGCCTTTCATTCCAATCTTAGGATGCAGGCACCAAGTGTTATGCATTTTCTACATTTCCACACCAACTCCCAAAGCACCTTCCACATATTAAAACTTCCATAAATATTTGTTGAATGAATTAATAAATGAATAAATGAATGAACTGAACCTTGGGGGCTGTCATATCTTAAGTGTTTAAAGCTTCTATGTATATCATAAACTTGTTATACATTAATTAGAATCAGTCAATAAGTACCTCCCTCAAAAATATACAAATCCGGAAGTAATGTAATTAATTCAAAATTACAGAAGCAATCAAGGTGTGCTTACTTTTCCATCCATCAAAGCATAATTACTTAGCTGTGAGAAAGCTCAGAAGGGGTTTGTATAGCCTTTAATGGCATTTATGTAGCATATGACAACTCAGGAATCAGCAGAGCATTGTGAAAATCACTAGACAATTAAGGTTGCTTAAACATCGGGCATGAAAGCAAAGTCTATTCCTTCTCAGACTCCGTTGTAATTTTCCTTACAGAATTTCTTGAAGAGATGACTAGATCTTCTATTTAGATGAAATTTCACAGACACATACACACCACCACCACCACCAACAACAACAAAGTAACAACAAAAACCGAAAAACCAGTTAGATAATTACATAGGTGATAGATAGATACATACATACATCCATACATACATACATACATACATAGAGAGAAGATATATAATACATACATGTGTAGGTCACAATAAAAGAGAGAAGAAAAAGAGATTAAATAGTGCCATAACTTAGCGTGTGTTCTCTAGCAAAAGCAGAACCAAGAGGACGACTTACATGCACATAATTTGCTTAAGAGGTTGTTATGGCCTAAATGATGTTCCCCCAAAATCCACATGTTGAAGTCCTAACCACCAGTACCTCAGAATGTGACTATATTATGATATTACTGATAACAATTAAGAATGTTCGGTAGCCCTCAGAAAAGGCATAGGCTTGTTAATGCCAGGAAGTAAGGATTCTATAAGTCCTGACTTAGCCTAGCCCTGTGTTTAATAGATGAAAAAATGTGGCAATGTGACATGGCAGAAAAAGCCTGGATTTAAAGTCATAGAGATCTGGGTCCAAATACCTACTCGGCCATTAACTCCCCGTGTAATCCTGATCAAGTCACTTTTACCTCTCTGAGCTGAGGTGCTCCATCTATAAAACAAAACCAACATCTCGCTCATAGAGTTGTCATCATCTTTGTGATGAGGTCTTTCCTACCTAGGTGATGTTAATGAAAATGGTAGTCCCATCCCCCAACACTCTTTATCTCTTTCCTGCTTTTTTTCTCAACACTTAACACCATCTGAAACTCCACATATATTTACATCTTTATTTCTTTTTTCACTTATACGTTGCTACCACTAGAATATATTCAAAAGAGCAAAGATTCTTGACTGTTTTATTTATTGCTGTATCCTTAGCACTTAGTGAAAGTTGATTTGTCAAATGAATCAGTGAATGAATGAATGAATGAATGAATGAAACATTAAAAGGTACTCATTAAATGTTAGCCGAAGGAAGCAAATGGCGACAGTCTAGCTTAAATAACTGGCAGAATGACGCTACCAAATAGAGACACTACCAACAAGCTGTGGCTTTTCTCTGTAGGGAGGTCTAAGACTTGGCTGAGGCTTGACCACAAAGTGCTTTTTTAACTTGATGAGTATTTTCCCCCTGGCATCCTAAATTTCTCACGAGTACCCAGCTGGCTTGTAGGCAGCCCTACTTAACAACAACCCTTGACTCTTGAAAAATGGTTTCTTTTGCTCAAAGCTCTTTCAGATACACGTTCTATTAAGGCTTCATATCTTTGCAGCAAAAGGTTCTTCCCACCATTTCTATCTTGTGTGTTAGTAAGGAGTCAAAGCTTACAGCAGAGCACACCTCAGAGAGAAATGAGGCCAGTAAATGAGAGAAAATGTACAATAGTGGGTTGGGAGCAAAGCCAAAAGAAGTAAGTCTGTTCCTGTTAATATGATCTCACTTTAACCCTCAAACTGAAATGGTCTGGAATACAGCACAGGTCACGCAGAGATGGCACAGTGAGGGGAAAGAGGGATACTTGCTGGCCACATATACTGGCTAACTGAAGACTAGCAGTCACTAGGGTCACAGAAGTTATGGGCAAATGTCCCTCCTGACCCAACAGGAGTTGAACAAGTGTTTCTCCAGTGAACAGACAAATGGAAGAATGAATGAAATATTTATTTCTTTTTATTCACAAATATTCATTAAGCACCTCCATTGTGCAAGGTTCTGTGTCAGGCATCAGAGGTACAAAGATGAGTGGGGACATGTAGAGAGCTTGGGCTGTACCAGTGACTATCAAACATTTTTTAGACTTGGAATCTTTCTTAAAAAGAACAAAAGCCCAATATGCAAAACAGTTCAAAGGCGAGCTGCTCCAAACTGAAAAGAGCTTTTGTATGGAGGGACAGGGAAGGGGAAGGCAAAAGTGCCCTTTGTGCTTATGGGGTGTCTGAGGAAGCTCTATGGCTCCCCAGAGCACGTTTGAAAATATTGACCTTGATGAGCATTAAGGTGCCTCTATGACAGAGATGCTAATATTCTGCGGGTTATACATCAAGTCCATTATAAGAGAGAAGGGCTCTGAGGAGTCAAAGACAAAGAGGGAATGGTTCAAACCCCAGAATGTCCTCCACAGAAGATGCTGCTATTGGGTTCCTTGGCAACCAGGAGTTTGTGAAGGCCAAGGCTTTGGGTCAGGAGACTGTTGTGGACATTAGTCATTTATGCTAGCTATTCAGCATGGATCTGTTGAAGGATAAAATTGCTTCTTTTTATAGAGGCAGAAATGCTAGGTGCTTACTTTCTCGGGCTTGTTTGCCTAAGACACAGGTATAAACCAGGATCTAGGGACATAAGTAAATGTGTTCTCTTCTCTTCTCTTCTTTCTTCTTTTCTTTTCTATTCTCTTCTCTCTTGCCTCCCCTCCCCTCCCATCTCCTTCCTTTACCTCTTCTCCTCACCTCCCTTTTCTTGCCTCTCCTTCGTGGCATTTCAGTGTCTGGGGTTGCAAAGTTAGATCTTGACACAGCCAAGCAGTGTTGGGGCTCACATAGCACTTTCCCCATCAGACCAGTTTCACTGAAGTTTCACCTCAAGCCTGCTCTGCAGCTTCCAACACTTCCATTTGCATAGGCTACAAAATGGTAGGGGAGGTCAAATGTTAGAGTGGGAGACAGGCACACTTCTCCTTCAGAAGCTTACCTCGTCAAGCCAGAAAACTGCCTAAAATGGGGCTGTAAAAGGAAGAAATCTGAAGAGTTTCCAATCATATCCTCTTTGAATAGTTCTAAATTTTCTTCCTTTCAATACATAGCTTAAAAAAATAAAAAGACTTCCTACCCTTGAGCCTATGTATCTATATTTTGGGAAATGTCAGCCAAAGACAGTGGTTTCTTCCTGCTTTGAACTTTGGGTGATCTAAAAGTCAGATGTTCTGAGAAGACACTTTTCATCTAGGAAACTCTAAAGAGGAATCCAGGTGGACTTCATCCTGACAGCCAAGTTGTTGACAAAGCATCAGAGTTTCTGATATTTCCTAGACACCAACCCATATTGTTTTAACAGGATTTTGTTGCACTGAACTTGATATTCCTTCTAAAACCATTAATCCAGTCTCAGCTACTTCTGTTAGACAGAACTGACTTGGCAGCTGTACTTAGAGAGGTCCGGAGAGATAAAAATATTCTCCTGTGTTAATTAAACAAATGGTGACCAGGAAATAAAGTCCTAGTTAGGGAATTAGGAGTTAGGAAACAAGGGTTCTCAAGCTGACCTTGCCAATTTTCAGTTTTGTAAACTTGGTGTTCCTCATCTATGAAACAGAGAAAATACACTTCATAAAATTTTTGTGGAGATTAAATAAGTGTGTGTGTGAGTGTGTATGTGTGTGTGTGTGTGTGTGTGTGTGTGTGAGAGAGAGAGAGAGAGAGAGAGATTACTTAACATAAATAAGAATATATATGCTTATTTAACATACATAAGAATATATATGTTATAAATATATCACTCAGTGAAAGTTAGCTTCTGTTGGTATTGTTGTTGTTATAAAGCATAGTCAGAAGCAAGTGTGGCCAGAGCTGTGATGATAGGGGAAAAGGGAGAACTTTGGAGTCAGAGGGTTCTGCTTCCTACCAGTCATGTGACTGTGGACAATCTATTTCAGCTTTCTAAAACTCCATTTTCTTATCTGTATCATAGAGATAAAATTGTGGTGATTAAATTATACTAATAATATAAAAGCCTTAAGTATGGTGCCTAGTTCATAGCATGAACTCAATCAGTGTTAATTTCATTCTATTTTCCCCCTTATTAAAGAAGGGAGAAGCTTTTTTACTTACAGAAAAGTAAACCAAGATTCAGCAAATTCAACCAGCAGGCAAAATGAGCTGGCCATTTGTTTTCATAAATAAAGTTTTATTGGAAAACAGCCATACCAATTTGTTCACTATTATCTATGGCTTTTTTGGTTGCTACGGAGATCACACGGCTCACAAAGCCTAAATATTAATATTTGGCCCTTTACAAAAAAAGTTTACTGGCATTAGCCTGCTGAGAGGAGCAGCTCTGGGCAGGGACACCTGGTAGCTGTGCTGGCACCCTGTTGTTCCTGCTTGCTCCCTATGCTGGGAGGCAAAAGGCTCCAGACAATGAAGCTGAGAAGGCGCTGCAGGGATCTTTCAGGTCTATGCAGATATCGGACCTGGTCAGACTCTGGCTGGTTTTGGGACCCAGTCCACGTAAAGAAATGGTTAATAAAGTCCGAAAGCCCATGGTGCAAAAGGGGCAAAGCTAGGATCAGAGAGTGATTTACCCACCACCTCCTGAGGCCTCCAGAAAAGTCAGCTCAAGGAGCTCAGCAGGGATTCAGGAACAAAAAAGCACACCCCTCAATGACTGAAGCCTCAGGAACTGACAACACAAGGGCCTGAATTTGGGCTCCCTTTTGAAAATACAGACAGTGGCAGGATTGCCAGGGGAATGACATCAGAAAAACGGCAGAATGAGATCTCTCCCCTTGAAACAACAATAAGCCGAACATCTAAAATTCAACAAAAAACGCCCAAACTATACAAGAGTACATGTGAGTGTGGGATCTGTGCATAAGAGCTACCACAGGCTAAAGAGAGTCCTTTATATGATAAATCATCTTTCTGGAAATAAAGTAGAACGCACTTCCATTAATGCCCAGGTGAAGAAATAGTCCATTAAACACCATGAACAACCAAGGTGACAAGGCACCTCAGAAAGAAAGAGAAAAATCTCCAGAAAATAAGCTTACAGATGTAGAAATATGTGACTTAAATCACAGAGAATTCAGGATGGTACTTCTGAAAAAAAACAGTGAGGTGTGAAACGATT
>NW_006441955.1:11450334-11453629 GCF_000325575.1 Pteropus alecto
GTGTGAAACAATTCATATCAAGAACTTCAGGAATTGAAAAATCAACTAGATGAGCAGAATGAGTTCTTTAGCAAGGAGACCGAAACCCTCAAAAAAAAAACCCAAAAAACAAATAGAACTTCTAGAGAGAGTTGAGAAATGAAATAGCAAGCTTGGGAAATAGAGTTGACCAAATGGAAGAAAGGATCAGTGATATCGAAGACAGAAATCTATAAATAAATCAGAAAGAAGAAGAGAGAAATTGAAGAATGAAAAACAATGAAAGAGAAATACAAGAATTAGCTGATAGCATCGGGAGGGGAAACGTAAGAATAATGGGAATTCTCAAGAGAGAGGAAAAGCAGTAGGGATTAGAAAACATTTTCAGACAAATAGTTGACGAGAATTTCCCAAATCTCAGGAATGAACTGGAGCTTGGAATTCAAGAAGTCAACAGAACACCCACTTATCTCAACCCAAAAAGGCCTTCACCAAGACACTTTGAATTAAAATTATCGAAAATCAACGACAAAGATTCTCAGGGCAGCCAGGGAGAAGAAAACGATAACCTGTAAAGGAAAACCCATTAGATTATCATCAGACTTTTCAGCACAAACCTTACATGCCAGAAAGGAATGGAATCAAATATTCAAACCAGCCAAGAATAATGTATCCAGCTAAGCTCTCCTTCAGATATGAAGGAGAAATTTAGACCTTTCCAGACAAACAAAAATTGAGGGAATTCTCCATTAAAAGTCCTGCAATACAGGAAATACTGAAAGGGATCAGCTCACCTAAAACAAAATAACAACAACAAAAATACATTATTAGAGGTAAGGTGACTAGCAGGCTGATAGAAGCAGAGGAGTGCAACCCATACTAAGAACAGGGCATTATAAGCTTAAATAATAAGAGATTTGCTACAGCAAGATAATAATGGACATTCAGCATACATAGGGACAAATTAATATAACAATGACTGAAACGTGGAGAATTCAAAGATCCAAATTCGCAAAGGGGAATGGAGATAAGGCATGTGCAAAAGAAAATGGACAACTGTAGTTTATATATATATATAACATACGTATATGAAGTATATAACATACGTATATGAAGTATATAACATAAAACAAGACGAACCAGAGGGAAACCCCACAAAAGCCAACCAAAATAAAGAAAACAGAAACACAAGGACAAGGAAGCAATGGAAACACCAAGCTACCAGAAAGCAAAAGATAAAATGGCTATAAGACATCCTCATATTTCAATAATCACTCTAAATGTAAATGGGCTGAACTCACCAATAAAAAGGCACAGAGTTGCAGATTGGATCTGCAACCATATGCTGCCTCCAGGAGACACATCTCAGTTCCAAAGACAAATATAGACTCAAAGTGAAAGGGTAGTAAATGATATTTCAAGCAAATGGCATTCAGCGAAAAGTGGGAGTAGCAGTACTATCAGATGAAATAGACTTTAAAATAAAAAAGGCAAAAAAAGATACTGGGAGGCACTTCATAATGATAAAGAGAATCATGCACAAAATAGACATAACACTTATTAATATCTATGCTACCAATCAGGGCGCTCCGAAATATGTAAAGCAATTACTAATAGAACGAAAGAGAGAAACAGACCAAAAAATTGGGTTAGAGAAGAAATAAAAAGAGAAATCAAGAGATACATAGAAACGAATGATTATGATAGTACAACATATCAAAACTTTTGGTTAACCTAATGCTTCATCTTAAAATACTACAAAAGGAAGAACAAATGAAACTTAAAGTCAGCAGAAGGAAAGAAATAATCAAAATTAGAGTGGAAATAAATGAAATTGAAAAAAATAGAAAAAATAAATGCAACAAAAAGCTGGTTCTTTGAGAAGATTAATAAAATTGACAAACCTCTAGTTAGACTCACTAAAAAAAAAAAAAAAACAGAAAGGACACAAATAAAATCAGGCATGAAAGAAGGGAAATTACGACAGACACGACAGAAATACAAAAGATCATATAAGAGTGCTATGAAAAAGTATATAACACCAAATTTAATAACCTAGAAGAAATGGACCAGTACTTAGAAAAATACAACCTTCCTAGACTGAATCAAGAAGAACTGGAAAATCTAAATAGACCTATCAGCAGTATGGAAATTGAAACAATCATCAAAAACCTACCAAAAAGTAAAAGTTCAGGATCAGAAGGCTTCACCAATGAATTCTACCAACCATTCAAAGAAGATTTAATATCTAATCTCCACACTCTTCCAAAAAATCAAAGAGGAGGCAATACTTCCCAACTCATTTTATGAGGCCAATATCACCCTGATACTGAAAACTGGTAAAGATAATACACAAAAAGAAAACTTCGGACCAATATCTCTCATGAACACAAATGCAAAAATCCTAAATAAGATACTAGTGAACTGAATACAGCAACATATTAAACAGATTATATACCACAATCAAGTGGGCTTCATCCCAAGGGCACAAGGATGGTTCAACATATGCAAATCAAGTAATGTGATACATCACATAAACAAATTAAAAAATAAGAATCAGAGTGACGTCAGAAACATGGCAGAGTGAGACACAGCCCCAGATCTCTCTCCTTGAAAAAACAATAAGCTGAACATCTAAAACTCAACAAAAAACACCTAAATTGCACACCAGCATATCTGATTGTGGAATCTGTGCATAAGAGCTATCACAGATAAATCTTATGTACAAATAAACTACTTTGTTTTCTTATATAAGTAAATAAATAAATAATAAAAAATAAGAAGCATATGATAATATCAATAGATTCAGAAAAAGCCTTCGGCAAGATATAGCATCCATTTACGATCAAAACCCTTAACAAAATCAGTATAGAAGGAAAATACCTTAACATAATAAAGGCCATATGTGACAAACCCTCAACCAACATTATACTTAATGGTGAAAAACCAAAAACCTTCCCTCTAAGATCAGAAACAAAGCACAACTGTCCACTATCACCACTCTTATTCAATATAAGGAAGTCCTAATGAATGCAATCAGGTAAGAGAAAGCTATAAAAGGTATTCAAATAGAAAATGAAGAAGTCAAACTGTCACTATTTGTGGATGACATGATTCTCTATATAGAAAACCGTAAAGATTCCAAAAGAACACTACTAGAAACAATAAGCAAATACAGTAAAGTTTCTGGTTACAAAATCAATCTTCAAAAATCCATAGCATTCCTATACTCTAATAACAAAATGTCAGAAAAAGAAATGGAAAAAATAATTCCTTTTGCAATTGCAACAAAAAGAATAAAATACTTAGGAATAAA
>NW_006441955.1:11454105-11465784 GCF_000325575.1 Pteropus alecto
TATGTACAAGCAACGCATCTGATAAGGGCCTAATATTCAAAATATACAAAGAACTTATACGGCTCAATAACAACAACAACAAAATGAACAAACAAACAAACAAATCAATAAATGGGCAGAAGACCTGAACAGACACTTCTCACTTGAGGACATACAAATGGCCAACAAATACATGAAAAAAAACGATCAACATCGTTTGCTATTAGGAAATGCAAATCAAAACCACAATGAGATACCATCTCACACCTATTAGAATAGCTATAATCGACAGGACAAGTAATAACAAATGTAGGAGAGGATGCAAAGAAAAAGGAACCCACATACATTGCTGGTGGGATCGCGAATTGGTAAAGCCACTATGGAAAACAGTATGGAGTTTCTTCAAAAAACTAAGAATTGATCTACCATATGATCCAGCAATCCCTCTTCTGGGTATTTACCCCAAAGACTTAAAAACTCATATCCGAAAAGAGATTTGCACACCGATTTTCATAGCAGCATTATTCATGGTGGCCAGGACATGGAAGCAACTGAAGTGTCCTACGATAGATGATTGGCTAAAGAAGCTGTAGTACATATACACAATGGAATATTACTTAGCCATAAGAAGAGATGAAATACTGCCATTTGTGACAACATGGTTGGACCTTGAGATAAACAAGCTAAGTGAAATAAGCCAGACAGAAAAAGTTGAAAATCACATGATATCACTTATATGTGGGATATAAACCTAAAAGCAACAAATGAATAGGACAAACAGGGACTCATTGACATGAATAATAGACTAGTGGTTGCCAGAGGGTATGGGGCAGGAGAGAGTTAGACAGGGTAAAAGGGGTCAAATATGTGCAGAAAGAAATCTAACTATGGGAGGTGAACACACAATGTAAATATATATATGCCTGTTAAAATGTACAGCTGAAACTTAACGGATTTCGTTAATCAATGTCACAATAAAAATTAATTAATTAATTTTTTTAAAAAAATTGCTGACCCCTGATCTAAGCTATCCAAGTTCAAACTCCAGATTTACAGTTTTGGGTCACAGTTAATATATAATCTGGCCATTATCTATTTGTATATTGTCATTCAGTCTCTCTTTTGATCATTCTTTCAACCACAAGAGGTTGATCAATTTAAGGAAGACCAGGGATTTACATCTCCCTGATGATTGTCCAGTTGTCTCCATAGTCAATTTTAGTGGAAATGTTTAAGGGATAGTTTTTAGGAGACTTTCCAGGCCTTTCTTTGACCATCAGGTTTATTGTGGAAAGAAAGATTTTTATAGGCCCTTTTCTGGGTCATTCCAATTCCTTTTGCCATCCAGGATTAAGCATGTAAAGTTCCAACCAATATGTGTAAAAGTTGACATAGGTCAGATAATCCCTGGGATATATACACTCAAAACAATTCTAAATTCTTCTGTGAATAGTTGCTGGTCATGTCTGGGTGTAAGAAAATCTTTAATTACGGTTTTTAATTCAGGTTGGGTTCACGGTTTCAATTTTACTATATCCTGCATATCTGGCTCATGGGCAAGATAGATGTTTAGAGGTAACTGACATTTTGAGGTCTTCAAGAGAGTCTTTGGGAAAAGGCAAGGCATCTTGTTAAGGTGAGGAGTTGAGAAGAGTCAACAGAGGTGCAAAAGGAGACAGATCCAAAGAACAGAGAGAAAGGAAAGCTGGATATAGATGGGTAACTGGAGGACAAAGAAAGGGTTGATTTACTAGGGAGAAAAGGTATAGCAAGCTATTACTTAAGTTTGTCAAATTAGTCATTAGCCTTGGTCAAAGCATCTTTTAATAAAGTAGTTCTTTCAATCAGAATTTTCTTTGAAGGCCTCTATATACCAATCAAACAAAATGCTACCTATTGGGCCTGAAAAAATCTTAATTCCTTTTAGTTTCCAAAAGTATCTGTCAAATGAACAATTACATTCAACTTCAAACATTCCCATTTTTTTGGCTTTCAAAAATCATCATTGGTAAAGTTATGCTATTAAGAGATAAGTGAAAAAATTAGGGTTATAATGGGAATATGTATAAGACAGGAGTTTCTTCTGAGATTTAAAGAAGATATATGTTTAAATAACCCCATGAGAGCTGGCAACAATCAGTCGAAAGTAATGCTTATGTACTTTGTGTCTCAGGACCGTTATCCGAAAGTTTTCTACCTTCAAATGCAGGCAGCACCACCATCTCCCCCAACCCCACAGAAAGCGCGTGCGCGCGCGTGCGCGCGCGCGCACACACACACACACACACACACACACAGAAAAGCTAAGCTCCAAGGACAAAAAAATCTAGATGGAAGAAAAACTTTATCCAATTTTATTGGTGACCCACAGTAAAGTTTGTACGGATGTTGGTCTGATGAGAACTATAAACTCACCAGTCTGTGAGGGTGGTTCAAACTTCAGGCCTACAGGGCCTATGTAAAGACACAAAAAAGATAAAGCAAAAGGGATGGAAAGGAATGACATGATTTCACCAAGGATGCCAAACAAACGGGAACAAATAACAAAACCCAGTTACTAAATTGAGAACAGGTCACCAAGAAATTCAACACAAAAGTGTCTAATTCAGACTCAGTGCTCACTTGACCCTATAAGCTGTGATCAGCAAAGCACAAGGGGCCTCTGTGGGTGCCACATTTAATCATAGGCTGGGATCCATAGTTATGGGCAGTGCAAACCATATCTCAGTGGGACCTCCAGAAAACCTGTGGGAATAAACAAGACCAACCAAATGAGAACAAGCAGAAGCTACTTATTCAGAGTTTGCTATAGCAAGGAATCGCCATCATTTACATTTGGTAGAGACTCACAGGTAAGCAGGGTGGTGGGAAATCTTTTCAGTAAAAAAAGAGATCTGTGGGGTGGGGGGAGATGGTGGTGCTGCCTGCATTTGAAGGTAGAAAACTTTCGGATAACGGTCCTGAGACACAAAGTACAGGGTGGTGGGAAATCTTTTCAGTAAAAAAAGAGAAGGCTTCAGATATGCTTTAATTGGCGAGGGTCGTTGGCATGGACGAGCTGGAGCCAAGCTAACTAGAAGAAAGGCATCTTATGTGATCAGTTTGGGAAGCATATTTGACTTTCTCTGGTTAGTCCTGAGTTGGAAGTGGGGGCACAGAACAGGGAAGTTGGCAGCCATTAACCAAGTCCTGGGTGTACTGCTGCAGAGGTTGCAGTTTGGCTTCCTAGGTTGTTTGCTGCAGAGATTGTAGGTCAGAGTTCTTTTGTCATATATGGTCTGGCCGTTGTCCGTTTATATATTCAGTCTCTTGGTCTTTTAAATTTTCTATTCATTTTCTTCTAAGTGTCCCTGCTCTTTGTGTTTATAATTGCAAAATTTTGGCACAATCTAAATATCTAACATTAGGGGATTATTGGTGGCTGTTTAACTTGTACCATCTAATCCCCTAATGTTAGCCATTTAGAATTCCTGGCATCCATTCCAAGTAGAAAGGCAGATGAGAATGCAGATTCTGTGGGCTCTTAAATAAGATCGCTCCAGAGTAAGTAAATTCTAGCCCAAGTAATACTGGGTCTCTAGCAACACAGGCCAGTAGAAAAGCAAGAAAGATAGAAAATAGCTGTATGAGGATAGAAGATAATAAATGACAGTAATAGCTAGTATTTTTAAGTCACTGAATCCCTGCATCTTAAAGGATGCAGCTTCGTCTCCATTTTACAGATGAGGAAACTGAACCAGGGAGGTTAATTTACTCTACACAACTAGTAAGTAGCAAAGCAAGATTCAAGCCCTGGCTGGCCATGCTGTTAAGAAGCATATTTTCAGCTAACTTAATTAGGGAAAACTATGCCTGAGAGGAGCCAGAGCTGGACTCTATAATGGTTAAGACAACTGGATGTGGAGTCATTCAGACTGAGTTAAAATCCCAGCTCTAGCACATACTGGCAGTGTGACCTTTAACAAGTCCATTATTAACCTATCTGAGCTCTGAGTTCCTCATGTGAAAAATGGAGAGCATATACCCGAGCCAGATGAAATCTATTAAGCCTTCCAAGCAGCTATATCTGATGTATCAAAACGTCACTAAAAATGAAGCAAAATGGGAGAAAAAAAGTATTTTTCAGAACTTCTTTCATAAAGAGTAGAATATGTGCCTAGGAGAAATAGTGTAATGAATTGCTGTGGGAGTTGAAGGGCAATATTAAGTAACACTAAATAGTTGCTAAACCATCTCCCAAGAACAGGTGTGTCTGGTTAACAGGAGGACTTTTGTTTGATACAGTAGTTTATAAAGTTGCGGGCCAGAGCCTAACTGGTAAAATAGAAGAATGGCTGGCGTGGCCAACAGTAATCCCCTTTAACCACTTCTCCCATGCTACTTTCAGCCTCTCTATAAGTGCCAGAGATTTAAAAATGATCGATTTGAAAGGGCATAAATTATTTAGCTGCCATGATGCCTATGTGCCTTGTTCTATCCCAGTGAAGGCTTAAGTCATAGAAACACTGTAAAGATTAAGTAATATTAAGTGGAACCACTCAATTGCCAATATTTAATTGTTGACTTATAAAAATGGTAATTTTGTACAGTTTAACCTAATATAAAGTATTGAGAATACTTTAACCTAGGACCTGGCCCAAGGTAATTTCTTAGTAAATGGCAACTAGTCTTATTATCAATTGCCAGGAAGAGGTAAGCTAATTCAGGCACGCTTCTGGCAGGAAACATTTAGAATCTAATCTAATGGATGGGGATTCTCAAATTCTGGTGAATACTAGCATCATGGTTTGGAACACAAATCCATTTGAAGAAGAATACGTGTCCATGAAGTGAGTAACACAGGACATAGCTCCCAGAAAGGAGTCCCAGCAAGGCTAGATTGTTGGAGTTTCCCAACCAGCAGGCCAGGGTTCAGGGCTGTGTCTGCATTTCATCAGGAAACAGGAATGCACACAGGGACACTAAAACAGAAGTCCAGACCTCGGACAAGGCCAACTTGAAAGGGAAAGGGAGAAATGGAAAAGGAATGCATTGATTTCCGCTTCTGTTCTCATTCCTGAAATATTTTCCACAGTAAAATAGCTCAGGTGAAGTTTCAAGAAAAAAGCTAAGAGGTCAGAAAATTGCCCCTCTACCTTGATGATACACAATGCACTTCCATCCATTAATCATCACTTGACATTTGTTAAGGTCTAATAGATGCACATTAAAAAATCTTACAAGAGAGAGAATGTTCAATTTTGTTGAACCCCGCCTTTCTCAAATATTGAATAACATAATTTTCTTCATAAAATGCTTAATTCTGTGGAACCCAACTTTTCAGAAGATACTGAAGAAAGACTTCTCTGGATTATAATTTATATGTGAATATTCTGTGTACTTAACTTTGTACCCTCTCTACTTAGAACAATGACTAGTATAGAGTTAAATTTGATAAATATCTTGTGAACTGGATCTGGAAAACAGTATCAACTAGGTCATTTCTCACACTCCTTTTAGCTTTCAACATCTGTGGCTCTGGCATGCATAGTTGTGCCTAAGATTATACTAGAAACAACCATCAATAGCATTAAGAAGACAATAATTAATAAGAATACTCCAGTTTCCCTTTAGTTCAAATGAATATTTTCCTTTTTCAAAGGATTAATAGGGATTTCTGAGCAAAATAAGGAAGGTCAAGGAGAGCTTTCTGGAGGAAGTGAGCTCTGAAGACAGAGTAAGGATCGATAGAAAGGGAGGGCTAAGGTAATGAGCCTAAACACAACAACAACAACAACAACAACAAAAGGAAGACAGATGTTATTAAGATTATTTTTTGTATTTTTAATAGCTTTAAATTCTTTAAGATTCTTTCTATTAAATAGTGGGATCTGTGTCCCCTCTTCTTGATTGCTTCTACCAATAGAGTATGTCAGAAGTGATACTATGTGATCTCAGAGTTGAGGCCATAAATGGTCATGTAGCTTCACCTGCTTGTCCTTGAACATTTGCTCTCCCGATGCTTCTCCTAGGGACACTCTTAAAACCCAGCCACCATGCTATGAAAAGCTTCAGCTATGTGGAAAGGCCACACACTGGTACTTAAGCAACAGTCTCAGCTGAGCCCAACCCTGGAGTCATCCCAACCCAGGTACCAGTGATGTGTGTGAAGAAGCCATCTTAGTAGTATAACCATCAGCTCCATTGTTAGTCCCAACATCTGAGCTATTTGAATCACCCCAGATATTTAAGTCTTGTTAGCAGAGGCTCCAGCCATTATGGAGCAGAAAGACATCACTCCCATGATACCATGTCTAAATTCCTGACCCACAGAACCCATGACACAATTCACAGTAGTTATTTTATAGCACTAAATTCAGAGGTAGTTTGCATGCAATAATAGACAACTGGAACAACTATGATGGCTACAAGTACAAAACTCCAATCAAATTAGTGTAAGCAAAAAGGAAAATCTATTGGCTCATGTATCTGGGAAGAGCAGGACCTAATTTGGCCTCAAGTACAGTAGTTCAGGAACTGATGTCATTATCAGGAGTTTCTCTCTACTTTTTGCCTCTACTTTTCTCTCTATATTAACGGGAAAGAAAACTTATTCCTCCCAGGGTCAGTATTCATTTTAACTTCCAGAGAAAACATTGGTCGAGCTGGATACTGTGCAAATTCCCGGATTAATAACTATGATTTAAAGACTTGGGGGGCTATGAATGGCCTAAGCCAGAGGCCAATTCCTCTGGCCAAGGAAAGGATCTATGTTAAGCAGCTTTCCACCAGAACATACCCTTATAGGAAGAGAAATTTACCCCCAAAGAAGTGGCCATTCTAGGGAGACAAAGCAATGTGCATCAACTACAGTGGTTAGAATATTATTTCAAGGGTACTTCATAAAGCAGATTAGCTCCATTTATCCACAGATGTGGTAAAGTGTGGGATAAGAGGATCTCCCAACCTGAAAATGAGCAAAAATCTCAAGACCTCAAAAAACTTGAAGGAGTGTGCTTTGATAACACCTGCCAGATATTTTCAAATGAACATGTAGTACATGCTTTTTTACACTGGCCATTTCACTGAACACTCACAACTACCCTAGGATACAGGCGATGTTAATCCCTTGTTATGAGCAAAGAAAACAGAACTAAGACAATTAACAGTTACTTGCCCAACCAAGGTCATATGATTCTAGAGGTCAGAAGTAACATGCATAGTCTGGTCTTCGGTCTCCAAATCCAGAACTCTATATCCAATTCACATTAAGAGCACTGAAAACCCTATACAGGGAGTTATTCACCCAAACGAAGAAAAAAAAATTGTATACATAAATTCTAAACACACGTATCCCAAAATACTAGTTACTCGGACATCAATAAGGCAATAGTGGGTTAGGTCTTGAGACAGGCAGAGACATTAACCACAAACTGAGGGACTTGTTTTCTCCATTGTCTAAGTGCCCTTGGACCTCAGACAAACCTCATTATTTCTTGGAAACATGTATTCCTCTGAGAGCCAGCGAAGGCATGTGGTCCAGTAAATGCAATTAGCAGTCTGACCGCGCGTTTCCTCATCTGTTGTCTCCCAGAGAACAGCCATCAGAAAGTTTACATCTTCAAAACACACTCTTCCAAATGACCAGAGTCACCAGCAGATTTTAACTGGGTCTGAGATATCTATCGAAGGAGCCTTAGTAAAATATGAAAATATTTATTGAGCATTTCCTATGAATAAGTCTCTACTCTAGGCACAAAGGCATACAGGAATGACAGAGAGAGAGATCATATAAAATATGAGAGATTCCAGCAAGTTATGTAATCTCATCTACAATGTAGGAGTAATAATAATGTGATGATGATACAAAAATTTATACCTCTATCCAAGCCACTCTTATAACTCCTTTATATTCAAATGCCTACTCAAATTTTGCTCTCATGTGTTCCCCAGGGGCCCGAGAATCAACATGACCAAAACTGAATTTATGGCTCTCTCTCCCAGTTCTGTACCATCATTGGTACTTCTATCTTTGTAAAAAATTCCCAGAAACTCCATTCCAACATTCCATTAAATTGAGGATCTTAAATATTAATATGGAAAACAGATCACACTACTTTCTGTGTACTCCAAACTAAAGACAACTTTATGCCCTTTTAGCTACAATGGCAAAGGGGTGGGGACAAGTTTTTATTTTTAGTGCTTCTTATTCTTGACTGCCTGACCTCCCAGCAGACAGGAATACTTGGTCTCTATTACTGTATCTGAGACCCTGCAGCACTTCTTGCAATGGTCAGGCCATACACCAAAACAGCCTGATTTTGAGTGGCAACATCCTATGAGAACAACTGCAGCAGAGAACAGGACCACTCAGGCCACAGCTCAGAATTTATATTTTCTCTGCAGGGCAATAGTGATCAGAACTGATCTCTTGACTTATTTCAAGTCCACTGGACTCCTAGACTCAATCATAGTAGTGATTTGAGAAGGCTTCACTGCAATAAATGGAATTGAGAATCAGAGATGTTTCATGTGTACCTCTAATGAAGAGAACTTACTGTGTTGTATCAGTATATAGCCCTTGAATACTTCACTAGACTGTGAACTCCTTAAGGCCAGGAACAATGTCTAAACCATGTTCGTTGTCCTCACAGATCCTACCACTGTTGGCACTCAGAATATATATATTGAATCACTTTAGACACTAAGGTTCTTGCGGACAGCCATAAATTTTCCATTTCTTTCACTTCCATTATAAAATCAAGACATATTTATTAAATTGAGGGTCTTGGGTTTCAGTCCATTGTTCTCAGTAATTAGATTTCAATTTGCGTCATTTACTAAATAGCTAATTGGAATTGGTTTTGGTGGATAGTTCACCAAGGTTGTAGTGAATGAGTATAGGGCTGGTTTGCTTTTCGGTAACTATTTTGTGAGTAAGAAATTTAAATCTTAAAAAGTAATATGGCATTGTGTTCCATCTGGGTTGAGAGAGTGCACTTATTCTTATTCTTAGGGTGATATGCTAGAATTAGTATGAGAGGAGAAAGGAGAGCTGTGAGCTGAGCTGCATTGAAACCATTCTTTTCCTGTTGGTGCTGCAATTCCATAATAAGCATCATACGTGTGGGAGGGTCAAAGCCACAACAAGATGTTTGGGGGCTACAGAGGCAGCATTTTGGGATAAATTTAGACAGGGGGTGTCTCTTGAATGGTACTGGAATCAATTTTATTTTGCTCTCTCCCATTTCCAGGCCTCGAGCACCTGTTTTATATTTGACTTTTTATAGCTATCCCACAGGCTCACATACCACACAGGAAAAATACAGGCATGATAGGTCTATGGGTTGACGTTTTATTTAAGTAAAATCCAAATGAATTGGGATTAGATGTTGGAGGAAAATCATAAAAGGCATAACTGCTTAAGATATTGACTCTCCATGGATAGTACAACTCCACTCCATAAAAGATTCCAAGGACCAGAAAGTGTTACAGCGTAAAGGCAAAGCCCTATTAACAGGGACCTTTTGTCTATATCTTCTGTCCAGACGACTGGGATCTCTTTAAGATGCTGTACCTATCTCTACATTATATATGAGGCATCAATTAAATGGATGCTGTTGGTGGCTCCTTCCACTCACAAATTTCTTCATTCCTTAACTACTTTCTATTTTCTGTAGTTCACATCTCACACTATTCTGATCTAGAGTGTCCTAGTCAATGAATTAACTTTTCATGTTTGCCTCTTGTCTCTCCTCTCAGCTTTCATAGTCTAGGATGCAGGCTACTCTGAACATGGATTGGCCAGCTTCTTCCCACTGGATACCTTGCTTCTTGCTGCCCTGGGTAATAGATCCCCACTCCCCAGGCCTGGACCTCTTTACCACCCGGTGGAAAAGATCCCTATCAATCTCATCCTTTGGTAGAGGCAAAGCCTGGACACATCTTTGAACTCTTAAGGCTGCATTCTGATAATATAGCACCAAAATGTTTGAAGGCAAGAAACATTCATGGAAAGTAAATTAAAATAAAGGAAATATCTGAAAAAGGCCATAAAATGATTAAAGACACATCAAAAATTTAAAATCCACCTCATGGCATTCTAAAATTATCAATACCTACAGGAAAAAGACATTGCATATTCATGCCCACTATATTCACCAAATATTTATATTGACCAACTTAAATAACTTGGAGCCTCTCTCACCATCCAGAAAGCATAAAGTATTTTCTCCTCTGAACAAAAGGTAAAGTCAGAGCCTGAGTGAACAATTATCTCTAGAAACTAAGTAAGTACAGCAATCCCCAGAAGTACTGTAAATTTTTTTGACTTTATTAGAGTTATATCTAATGTGTTCTGTGCATCAATCAAGAAAGACTGAATGGATGAGAGGAGAAAAGGAGATGTTGAAGAAAGGCCCATTGGAAACATTACTCACCTCTGGAATTACCGTAGACTCTCCTTTCAAAACAAGAAAACATGTACACCTGAGTTCAATTCCATTCACAAACAGTGACTGAGACCCTTCTTTATATCAGACATTCCATTTGAGAAGAAGCCAAAGTACAGCCCCTGACTTCCATGAAATGACAGTTAATAAGATAGAAACAGAGCTATGATTTTAATATAATGTGGCAAGCACCAGATGCTGGAGGACCACTGCATGTGCACCTTGCTCAATTTGAATGCTCAAAGGTTTCCTGAGGGGTACATCTGAATTAAACCTTGAAGGCCAAGTAAGAATTATTGAGATGGGCTTAAACCACCCAAAAGATTTTTATTAGTCCCTCATTATTTTGTAACGATCCAATTCAGTGCACACATTCTACAGCATGGAGACGTGGACACTTCTATAATGAGTTTACAATTTGGTCATAGGGAGAAGACTTCTACATACAAACAGAACAGTTACAGGCACTTATCCAAGACTGTAAAAACAGGCTAGATATTGTTCCAACTGTATGAATTCTAGCTTAGTGTTGAGAAGAGAGAAGAAGCAGGAGCCAAAAAAGTCAAGGAAAATTATTTTTATCGTTTTCATCAAGAATGTCTCTGAGCACCACAGTTAGACTCCTAAAAAGCTAATTAATCTAATCTTCTTAGAGAAAACAGAGACAGCGCATGACAAACTTTCATGTCCAAGTTCACATAACTGGGAACAAGTCTGAATATTTCTTAAAAGTACATTCAGGTGAGTATTTCTTATGCTCAGAATATAATTAGTGGTCAGTAAATATATGTTGCATTTATTAATATTCTCCTCTGTAGTATCATTTTAGGGCAATCCTAAAGCACTGATTTCCAGAGAGGAAACTGAAGATAAAGATATCACAACAGATCAATGAAATAAAATAGCCTTTGTCTGTCAAATTAACCACATACAGAGTCAGATTTCAGGGGCCAAACCAAACAGTTCAGTTTATATCTAATGGCATGATGTAGTCAAGAACTGTATTCTTGGATACTATGAACTTCATCTTAGCAATTTTTTTCAAATACTTACTGTATGCCAAGCATTTGATTCATCTTTCACACTCAAAGCTTAATAAACCAGTCCCTGAACTCAGGACTGCACTTCCTTAGGAAAGGAGACAGAACATCTACCCACGATGTTTCCCCAGTTTCATGGAAGCAAACACAAAATATTAATAGACTAAATGAGATGGGCAGTTGGATCTGTGAATGCTTTGTGTAAATGAGAACATTTAATCTTGGCCTTG
>NW_006441955.1:11465857-11479435 GCF_000325575.1 Pteropus alecto
AGAGGAGAGGGACATCCTAAGCAAAGGGAACAAAATGAGAAATCAAACAGAAGCAAGACAATATTGTTCACATCTAAGAATTAGTGAGAAGTCTCATGCAGCAAACCCAAGGAGAGTGCCACCTATAAGTAGAGATGTAGCTCAGAGACTAGGCTAGACTGGGACGGTGTTTACTCAGAGCTACAAAAAATGCTTAGTTAGTCAGAAGTTGAAACTAAATCATTAAGAGTGGAGGTCATGCAGCAGACACTGCTGGGGTCTCAGCTATATTCCTTCATCATGTACCATTTCCATACAAGCCAGCCCAACTTCCCACTGCTATCACCTATGACTCTCTAGCTGCTACAGTCCATTCTGCCGGCATGCTGGGCAAGCCACAGTACTGGAGAATTGATGTCTCCCATCCCATTCCCCAGGAAATAATTAATAGTGGATAAATACCCCTCTTTACTTACCTCAGGTATGGAAACTCTGACACTTGTGCTGCCCAGCAGGATTAGACTCCAGCCGGCCACATTTTTAACTTGTCTGATAATTATTTTCTATCAGTTTTCTTCTCTACCCTGTCTTACTTCTCCACTCCCTTACTGAGGTTTTCTAGAATCACCCTCAAAATATACTATTTACACACAACTTAATCTCAGGGTCTGCTTCCAAGAGAAAGCCAAACTAAGAAATTATCAGGGAATTATCATTAATGACAAACTAAGTCATTATCAGGAAAATAAAGACAATGGTCAGCTTTGATGATCAGGACAATGCTATAAAGAGGAAACAGAGGAGATAAGCCAGCAAGTAGGAAAGTGAGAGAAGATTCGAGATGTGGGGTAGGTAGGTTCAGAACTAAGGCTATGGAAATGAGAGTTTTATGTGCCAGTTACTTGGCTCAAGAGAAAGCCTAATGGATTAATGGGTACTTAATCATTTTGATTTGGAGACCTCTTTGAGAAACTGATGAAAGCTTTGGATCTTTTATCCAGAGGAGGAAAAAAGTGTATACAAACAATTCTGCTTGGAGCTTCAAGGGATTCTTAAACCCCAGATTAAGAACCCCTGATTAAAGCTGTATGTAAGACCGGACTCTGAGGGCCTTGATTGCCTACAGAGTGCTTTAGCATTTATTCCATGGGCAAAGGGAATCAGCAAAGGTTTACACTATCAGACTTCCCAAGTGGTTATAGTTTTCCATTCTATGTAGAACCCAAGAAATCTGGATGTTTTTAACAGATTGAAAGAGAGATTGAGGGGTGGAAAAGTGCATAGATAATTGAGCTCCATGTTGGCCAAAAACATTTTCTACCAGATGCACTGCAGGGCTTCAAAGGCTGCTGACTGCAGAATCCAGATGCACCTCAATGGATGCCATGGAGAATCACTTCTACAGCCAAATGTTTTGGCCTCAAAGATTCCTGGAGCAGGATAGATGCTGAAGAGAGCTGGAAACAAACTCAGGGTAAACACAAGTGTCTCTATGATCACATATAAGAAGTTAAGAAGTCGAGAGTGAAAAAGCCCTGTTGCAGAGTGGACAGAGAGCGGTGGTGGGGGTGGGAGCGGGCAGAGAGAGAGAGAGACAGACAGAGAGAGACAGAGACAGAGAGAGAGAGAGGAGGAGGAGGAAGGGAGGGAGGGAGGGTCTGAGAACAAAGGAATCAATAAAGAGGATAAACAGAGCTGGGTGGGGGGCGGGAAGAAGAGAAAATATAAAGGAAGACCTATCAGAAATATAATTGTGAGAAGTAGAGGCTAATTTGAATATAAATGAGAAAGGTATAGAGATAGAAAAAAAATAATAGTAACTGGACTTGAAGGATTTAGAATACTACTGATAGGAAGAAAGAAAAGTTAAATGACTTTTTTCTCTTTTCTGTGAATGAATTTAAGCTTCGGTTCTCCTTTTTTTTTTTTTTTGAGTAGCTACTATATGGGAAAACCAAGATCAACATCACTACATACAGTAATCCTACAAGTAAGGTGTTATTCCCATGTCACAGGTGAGTAAACTAAAACATAAAAGAAACTTGCACAAGACCACCAAGTGAGTAGCGATAGAGCCAGCGTTTGAACCCAGGCCTGTCTGACTTGAAGTCACACATGCTAGTTCCTGTTGCCCTTGTCACAAAACTCAGATTTGTAGACCAAACATCACTGAGGCACCAAATCAAGAATGAAGAATTTTCCATGTCAGAACTTTTACGGATTAAGCTGATGGGGCAGGATAAGGTTACTGTGGCTGGTCACCATGATCATCTATATGATGACTTCTGAAACTTCCTTCACTATCCAAGCCACCTTGACTGGCACTGCCCCACTGCTCAGTCAGGGTAGGATCTATGAAAAAGGGGAGCCTTGGTGTGCTAGAGGCAGAAGGACCTCAAACTGGGTCATCCAGATAGATGCCTTCAAGTTTCTGGAGTGACACATTGTGTAGCAGAAAGAGAATGGATGCTGATCCAGATGATAAAGGTGTGAATCCTACTGAACCTCCCACTACCTCAACAACCCATTGAACCTCTCACAGCCTCAGTTTCTTCATTGGTAATAACCAAATCTGTTTTTCATAGTTTATGTGGTGATCATACAAAATAATGAATGCTTTGTGACTAGCACAGTACCTAGCACAACAAGCTCTCAAAAACTAACAATTTTACATTCCAACATCCTTTCTTTACTCTCCTTTGCTATTTGAATCCCTTCTTTTTTGTGTCCCCTACAAATCTACTAGTAAGGCTCATTAGCACTCTGGATATAGCTCTTTACCTCATTGTACCTCAATACCCATATATTTGGTACCTAGTATAACTGGAAAAAATTTTGCTTGGAATTGTGTAATTTGCAAAACTCTTCCATTTCTGTCACAGCATCTATCTTTGCCATGGGCCTAGAAAGTAAGCAAACAGGAGCCGTTACTCCTTTGTTACCTATGTTGGAAAGAGACTCAGAGAATAGGTGTGATGTGCCCTAGTCATACAGCAAGTAGCACAAGTAGTTAAGGGCCAGGCTTACCCTAGTCATACAGCAAGTAGCACAAGTAGTTAAGGGCCAGCTAAGCAACATATACATGCTGACTTAGTCTTCTCTTGTTACTATAACAAAATACCATAGACTGGGTGGCTTCAACAATAAAAATTCATTTTGCACAGTTCTGGAGGCTAGGAAGTCCCGGATCATGGGTTTGTAGACAGCCACCTTTCAGTGTATACTCACATGGCAGAGAGAGAGAGAGAGAGAGAGAGAGAGAGAGAGAGAGAGAGAGAGAGAGAGAGAGAGAGAAAGTTCTCTTTTAAGTCTTTTCTTATAAAGAACATTAATCTTACTGGATCAAGGCCCCACCCTTATTAACTCATTGAACCTCACTCTGTCTCCAAATACAATCACCTGGGAACTGGAGCTTCCATATCTGAATTTTGGGGGAACGTAAACATTTAATCCATAACAGGTGCCCAAGACAAATTACTTACCTTCTTTGGGCCTCTTTTCTTTACTTTAAAAAAAAAAAAAGGCGGTATGTCCTTGGACATAGCTACATCCAAGACCTCTTCCAGGTTGGACATTCAAGGATTCTACTCTATCTACAAGTAAGGATCATCCAGCAGAAACTTTTACTGGATCGCACACAGAATCTCCTCAAGCTTTAATTTCAAGCTGCCTCACAAATGAGAGGGTTGCATTTCCACTTTCAGTGAGTTGCCCTGACAGATATTTGGTCACCGAATATTTGATGAGCACCTACTGTGTATCAATTATAATGCTAGATGCTGAAGATATAATTTTAAGCAAGAAAAAGTTTCTACATTCCAGAGTACAGAGAAGAAAATAGACACTTTCAAGGTGTTAGCTATAATGCTGTTAGCTGCAAGCAATGGAAATACAAACCACAATTCAAAACATGAATTTACATCTATGGAGGTTTTGCTATTTCACACAACGAGAAGTTCAAGGTAGGTGTTACGGTCTGACTATTTGTGCCCCCCCCCACAAATTCATAGGTTGATTTTAACTCCCCAAAGTGATGGTATTAGTAAGGCGGCAGGGGAGTGGGAGGGAGGGTTAGGGTGGTGCTTAAGTCTTGAGGATGCTGCCCTCATTAATGAGATCAGTGCTCTTATTAAAAAGACTCCAGAGGGACCCCAGCTCCTATAAACCAGGAAAGGGGCCCTCACAGGGTGCTGCCCTCATTAATGAGATCATTGCTCTTATAAAAAAGACTCCAGAGGTACCCCAGCTCCTATAAACCAGGAAAGGGGCCCTCACCAAATGCAACCATGCTGGTGCCTTGATATTGGACATCCCAGCTCCCAGAACTGTAAGCAATAAATTAATGTTGACAAGCCACCCTTGTGGTCTGTGGTATTTTGTTATAGCAGCCCAAACAGATTAAGACAGTAGAACTTCTTCAACAATGGTTTATACAGTAGCCCAATACCGTTATTAAAACTCAGCATCTTTCCATTCCCAGCACATTGGCTTTGCCACATACTAGCTCTTTTCTTAGACACAACCCATGCAAAGCAACATATGCAGCAGGGGCACAGCTTCTTTTACATCTCTCTCAGTGGAGACGCCTTCCCAGAAGCCCTCAGAAGACTTCTCTCAGCCATTGGCCATTACGGTGTAATATGCCCATCCCTAAACCAATGATTAGAAAGAGGAATAGAACTGCTATGAATAGACAGTCATGAGTTACTCATAGAATTGAGGTGGGATGCTTTTCCTGAGTCAAAGAAGTAGGCATCTAAACAAATCAAATTCTTACAAGAAGAAGGGGAATGGCTGTTGGGTGGGCAACCAACAGTGCCTGCAGCATACAATGCACCACTTAAAGGATATAGGAGAAGTGAGCCTGAGATATTAAGGGAGCATATAAGACAGTTCTTAAGGCAGCCTGCATGAGCACGTGGTGAAAACAGAAAGCCATAGTATTTAAAAGCTAGACTTTTAGATAGAGTTTAAGGCAGAAATACAACTGCTTTGGGGTGAAGCAATGATATTTACAGACTCTCCTGTGCCTCTGGCATCAGCTGACTCCAGCAGGATAGTACTAGCCCCTTGCAGCAATGTCCAAACCAGGGCTCAAGTCCAGGGAGACAAGCTACCCTAAGGGAGCTTGGGTCCCAAAGGGACAAGCAAAGGTTAACTCTCTAATGATGAATCGGGAATGAAAATTCAATGTGTTGTAGTCAGACAGCCTTAAGTTAAATCCAAACTCTGCTATTTATTTAGAAAATTATGTAAACTCTTCCAATCTTTGTTTCCTTATCTATAAAATGGGGATAGCCACTTGGCTGGTAAGGGGTAGAAATAATGTGTGTAAAGCATTAACAAAGTGTCTGGCATATAGCAGCCACTCAGTAAATGGTATTATCATCACTAGAAGAAAATGCAAGTGGAAATGGATCAGAGGTGAACAGGATGAGAGGGATGAAAAAAACTCTGTGAAGGAGAAACTCAAACAGAGCTCAAAATCTTAAATTAAATACTATTTTCAAAGTACAATTGATAAGACCTCTTTCTCACCCATTGTCTCACTGAATCTTCACAATCAAGTTATTATTGGGGCTTGTCCATTTTACAGATTAAATAACTGAGATTCAGCAAGGCTTAGATTACGACACCGTTGGTTCATCTCTGATATCGTGACAGATGAAACTACGAATTATTTTTTCAGGGAACTCAGGCTTCAAGAGAGACTTGACTGCAGGTTAAAAAGTCAGAAACAGTGGGCTTTAAAATAACCCATTACTGACTTACTAGCTTAATGTCTCCTTAAAGGTCTCCTGTGGAGCCATGTCTCTTAAACTTCATCAGGCATCAGAATCTCCTGGACGGCTTGTTAAAAATCCCAGAATATTCAATTCAATCTACCTGAACTGGAGCTTGATAATTTGCATGTCTAACCAGTTTCCAGTGATGTTAATGCTAATGCCTCAGGACCACACCTTGAGAACCACTGGCCCATAGAATGGACCCCAGAATTTAGATATGGGATCTCAAAATTTAAGTATGCATAAAAATCACCTAGGTAGCCTGCTGGAAACGCAGCCCCAGCCTCCTCCCATGATGCATGTTTAGATGCACAGAGGTGATGCTGATGTAGAAGGTGCACCCTGCCCTATTGCAGAGAAGTTGATTGGTCAATACTCCCGAGCTCTTTTTGATATGCACACCTAATTATGTATATTTATTTACATATAAATTATTTTCATATGCTACCGTACTAATACATTATTTATCCCATTACTATTTAAAAATCACAAAATGTTGGTAATTTCGATATACATAAATGTTCAATTTTCCTCCCACACTCCAATGGATTGTCTTATACTCCCACTTTAGGGACTATCTAACTCACCAAGTGCTGCTCAAAGATTGTTTCACAAATTAGCAGCATCAGTATCATGGGATCTTGTTAGAGGAACAAGTTCACAGCCCCACCCCAAACCTATTGAATCAGAATCCCTGGGGCTGGGGCAATTGGTTTTTTAACAAGCTCTCCACGTGATTCTATGGACAATAAACTTTAAGAACATTGATGGCTAAATACACAGATGGTACAGAGTAGTCTTGGCTAAGATGAGGACTGATGGGACAGAAGCATAATCAGAAGATACAGCTCAGCTGGGGCAAGTTCTTGAATTCTGAGATATTAGATTCTCCACTGGAATTCACTGTTTTTAATAAACAATTTTGAGCCAACAATAATCATATTAGTCAGAAATCTAGTGTTTTTGATGCTGTTTCTTTAGCATAATATGTTGTCAAAGAAAATTACTGATTTCTATGAAATTCAAGAAAACCTATCTGTCATGGGAACCAACCCTTCCCATTGGCCCGGGGCCAAGAGTATTTCCAGAAGTCAGGACTTTCTGTACTTAAACCAGGAAAGTCTATAGAAAAATCAAGACTAATTGGACACTATTATGACAGCATTTGATATCTTTAATCAACTTCTTTATTCTACTCCAAGCAACTACACAATCTCTGCATAAGGTGGTTGTGGACAAGGCAAAAGCGCCTTTGACTTCAAGACCTAGCTGTCACTTAATAGCCGTGTGATGTGTGACAAGTCAGTTAATCTCTGAACCTCTGCTCATCATCTGCAAAATGGGGACCAAAAGCCCTGCCTCCCACACCCCACACGACAGTTGTCAAGGTCAACAGAGTTGGTGTTACAAAGGCAGTTTATAAATTACAAAGTATAGTCTAGAAATATAAGGGATGGACACTTGACATCATGGAAAGAGTATAGGCTTTCAGACAGGCAGATCCCAGTTTCAACCCCCACACTACATCAGCACATATTTTATCTCTCTGAGATAATTCCCATCTGTAAAATGGGGATTCAAATTACCTTTCTCATAGAATATTGAGAAGATTAAAAGAGATGGTGGTCACTAAGTGCCTGGCATATTTGGAAATCCAAAGTATTAGTTCCCTTCCCCATGATTATAAGACATTCAAAGACTTAATGATAGTTTTTTGCAGTTAATGCAATGAATAGCATCATTATGCTTGCTTCCTGAAGTGAAAAGCCACAATAACACTCCTCCCTGCTCCCAGGGCCCCTTTGATGTGGCAGGGGGTGGGAAAGATGTTACTTCCACTTGGTATAACCAAGCCAGAAGGGTTGTCCAGTTCCTATTCACAGAGAAATGGAGTGAGCTACTGCTTAGAGAGGTCTGGGGCTGAAGTTCACAGTGACCTTTGCATCTGGGAATGTAACTTCTGCAACTACTGAGTCATTATTTCAGTAAATCATACATAATGTGAGTAGATTTTTTTCCAATTATCTCAAAAATTGCAAAGAGTATATATAAAAATAAAAAATACGACTCCAGCCTGTCTTCACAGAGGGGAAAAAAGCACCTTTAGTTGAACATCTCTTTTCATGCAGGTGTTTTGTAACATTTCACTTCTAAAAGGTTTCATCCATTCACCAAGCATTTACTGAGCCAGATATCCCATGTTTTGAGCACCTAGTTTGTGCCAGGCTTGGCACATAATTGATATGAATAGTTTCTGCTTCCCAAGAAGCTCACAGATACAAATAAACACAGAGTTACAATCCACAGTGAAAAAAAAAGTATTAACAGAGGTAACTTCAGGGGATGGTGGTGGCAAAAAGAAAGTTTAGAAACCCCATCTAAGGCAGTGCTGGAAATGGGCCACACTCTGTAAATTAAGCATGCATATGGGATTGATGGAAATTATCCCCTACTATCCATTGTATTCACCTTGGCACATGGAGTCTTCCAAGGCCCCTGAGAGTAAGTTGTGACCAGTGGGATCTGAGCATAAGTGATGTGTGTAATGTCTAGGCTCCACCTTTAAGAGGAAAGGCATGTTCACCCCTTCCCCTCTCTTCCTTCATTCTGGAAGGAATCCAGGCATGGTGGTGAACAATCTTGGACCATGTGGTTGAGAGTATCACCTAGGACTGTCAGAGCGACAAGAGAGAAGTGGCCTGGGTCCTTCCTTCATGAATTCATAAAGCAGAGCAGAGAAATAATGTCTACCTCACATACACCTCTTTTATCTTGTGTCTCTGTTATATGCAGCCATATCTATATCCTTTTACTCCTAGCAATAGTGCAAGTTATTTGTCTGGATGAATTCTGTTTATTTCAATTGATAAATATTTCAAACAGAATAGATCTATAAACACTAGCTCTTATAGAATAATGAATTATAATCAGAAGCCCAGCTGAGCACTTCTGTGAGTTTTCCAATACTTTGCTTGTCACTCAGAAGCCATAGCAGCCTGAAATCTTCAAAGTCTCTATCTAGGGAGACCAGCATTGGACTCTTCCTGGATTCCAGCTACTACTGTTCTTCTCTCCTCCAAGCAGGAGCTGCTTGAGTCTCAAGTCCAAACTCCAGAGCTGTCTGAGGTATAAGAGTTTGAGTAGTCCTAGAGCTACTTCCTAGGTCTTGGCTTCCATTCTCTCTTAACTTATGGTTTAACTGTGATGTTTTCTTCCAGTTCTATTGCTTGTTTTCTGCCTCAGATAGAGTTCCTGAATTCCTGTTCCAAATCTAAAGTCTAAACCATGAACAACGGGAGCAGGGACTCTGCTAATTCATATTTTCATTTCCAGCTAGCACAGGATCATGTGCAACACAAGCACTTATTAAATATTAAAAGGGAAAAAAGTGAATGACTGATATGACATATTTTACCATTGCTCTCTTCCTCTTAGGATCCTTTCCTATTTTCCATGCCTCCACTCCAAAGACTAGAGGACCATCAGAAAATCCTACTGACTGGCCTGTAGCCTTCTGCATACTCTTCTGCAACTCAACTACACCCCCAGACTGGCACATCTAACTTATGCATGTTGGACTATACCATTTTTTTGCACTGAGTTTCATCTGCAGTCTTGATCACCTTCCCTTCCAGGCAAGAAAGTGCCTATTAATTTGCCCAGGCTGGGATTCGAAAGCCCAAGGCTGGGAATGAGTCAGGTGACTAAGACCATAGAGTAGAGACAAAAGAGAAGCAGGACCTCTATCCTGAGCAAGGGTGGGCCTTGAATAAAATGTTGTCAAAAGATGAAGCTGGCCGGAGATAAAATATGAGCTTTGAACTATAGAGTCTGCTCCAAGAGAATAGGCAAGACAGAGTTAGAGCATCCAGAAGGCAGAGACTAGAAAAGTAAAAGCTAAGAAATCTTTGGTTGGGTGTCTTTAACAAGCTTAAGGCTAGAAAGAGAGCTAAGAAGGACTCCTAAATAAATCAGACAGGCCTAGCTGCCAGCTTAGACCATGACTTGCAGTCATATTCTTTGGTGATCCTAATTGTCTGTCATAAAGAACCTTCCCTCATTCTCATTCAGTTCATGTCCTCCAAAACACAGATTCCAAGATGAAATTAGAAGTACAAGTGAAACATTGAAGACAATGATTGTATAAGATAAAGGGAGAAGGAGAAAAATTAGGCAACTGCTGCAGTGCAGATCTGATATCTGTATAAGGAGAGGGGGAGACAGAGGATTGGGTAGAAAGAGCCTCAGACTGTGGTTCAGTTAACTCTGAGAAAATCTCCACCAGGCCAAAGGGAGCTGCATTGCAAAGATTGCTCAGAGAGGAATCCTGGGACGGGCAGAAATGGCATTTAGCTTCACCCCTGACACGCAGTAACTTCCTTTACAGTTTCTAAACTGACTCAGAGAAAATCCAGACTGGAAGTTGCCTTAGAGATAATTTGGGCAATATTTGTTCAAAAGAACATTCTGCAATGATAGAAATCTTCCTTACCTGCCCTGTTCAATATGGTAGCTACTAACCCCATGTAGCTGCTGACCACTTGAAATGTGACTAGTGTGAGTGAAGAACTGAATTTTTGTCATTTAATTTTTTTAATTTAATTTTAAGTAATATGTTGCTACCATATTAGACAGCACAGATCTACAGCCCAAGTTTTTAAAGTAAAGAAACAGAGGCAAAATAGAACGTGTCCAAACACATATAAGAAGTTAAGGATAGACCTAAGACTGGAACCAGTCTTTTTAAGTCCAGCTCTCTCTAAATCAACCACTTCTGAGTCAAGATATAGAACACAGTACTTCTATTTAGAAACTTGCACCTTCATTTACAAGTTCTTTCTTATATTTAAGGAGTCAGAGCTGCTGATCTTTCCTTGAGTACCTAGCAGCTAATTTCCTGCCCAGGATGTCTTCTTTATGATCAAGCCCTTGTCCTTCTTTCTTGCTCTTGTCTATATACTTGGACATGGCTCCTCTGACATTTGCTGCTTAAGAATTTATCTGCTCTTTCACTGCCAAACTAAGGTGTTCCTTTATTATAGCTTAGGACCCATCCCGCCCGCCCCCCTCCCCACCCAACTGTTACAGCACTATACCCAAGCATGCTGCCCTTGGGAGTTGAAAATTTCTCTGCCTGGCTATGACTGCTGCATTTGTGTTAATCTAGCTAAAGCTCCTGCCGAGCCTGGGGTCTCAGATTCCCTCTTGGGCCTTTTCCTCCTCCCTGATCTAATCCCACTCCATCACCTGCAGCCCAGATGGGGAGACCACAAATCCCCAGGAATGCATTCCAAGAAGAGGACATGTGATTGCTCCAAGGCTTACCATTCATTCCGAGACCTGGAATCTGGCCACCTCAGAGAGTATACACTTCCTTTGGGCCCAAGATGGGAGAGCACTATTCCTACATCATCTGAAACACAGAGGCCTTCACCGTAGCCAGACATCTCGAAAGAAAAAAGGACTTTTAGAGCTCCCTCAATCTTTCCCATCCTCCTCACCCTGAACCCCTCTTCTTTTTGAATAAAGTTATCATCACTTGTAAAACCCCGACAGACATTCTATTCTTCTCATGTGCTCTCTCTCCTCCTTTACCTTGGGTGGCTTTAGCTACAAACACTTATTATATCCAGACCTCTGAGTTCTTTCTTTTCTGCAACAGTATCTTCTGTCATTTTAACACTTCCTACTCTTTCTCTAAAAATTGAGTTACAGAATTGGTTAAATAAGGCAATCAAGGCAATGGAAAACTGAAAAGATAAGTTGGTCAGAGAAGTTTAGGACTTCATTTCAAACTGGAAAGTATGTACTGGGACTCCCTTTAACATAGACCTTGGCAGATGCTATACTGGGCTGACTCACTGTGGGTTTACGATCCATGTTAACCCAGGCCATGTGACAAGTGACCAAATTTTATAATACAATAACTTCCATTTGTTTACGTCTATAGTACCCCAGAGACTGTGCTAGGAGTAGTTCTATTTTCATGTATTTTCATAATACATGAAAATTTATCAGAGGAAGCTTTTTATTTGGTTTATAATTCTGTGTCTTTTGGACACTGGTGTGACACTACAGGACCACTTTCATGGGACAGAGAATATTATATACGAAGTGACAATATAAGTTAATCATATAAACGAGGACCATTTTGTAAGTGAAAAGGAACGTTATTAATAATTATGCTGGCATAAGGAAGGAAATAAGGATCAGTGCTGGCAAACCAGTGTATAATCACTGTAATCTTTGTTAAAGCCCTTTTCTATCTTATCCTTCAGTGGTCAGGGAGCTATGGAGAAATAGACATGAATAAAGCAAATCACCACTAAGTAGTGAGTGTTGAATGCTGGCCTGACCAGTCCTGTGGGGCCACTGCTAAGAAAATGGAATGCAAGGAGATGAAAGAGTAAGTCAAGCCTTGAGAAAACCCAGGGTATGAATGTTAAGTCTGGAGGGGCCACAGAATGGGGCAAAATGAGTTTGAGACAGAGGAAATAATTCAGGAAAGTGTAGCCACATTGAAGGGCATTAAAATATGCATCTGGGTCATGGCTTTAGTCACCCACTGGTCTATGAGGATAGTGTAGGTATAGGTACGGGTGACTTAAAGAGCTGCCAGAAATCTCTTGGCTGCCTAGATGCCACTGCTAATTTTTCCAGAAGCATTTAGTTCTAGAATGAGGGAGGCTGCATTATAAATAGAACAGGCATCTAGAAGTAAAGGCCCCTAATCTTTATCATACACAGAGGATTGTGGAGGCATTCTAAATTATATAAGTAAATAAATAATGCCAATACATCTTCAACACACTGAATTTCTGTCTCAGGCTGCCTGTACATATGTGGAAAGTAAAATTCTTTTCTAAACATTTAAATATTGACTTCAGACAGTTACTTAGAAGAGACAAGAACATATGAGCCTCATATGCCAGGCTCGATTCCCATGGATGTTTTTCCTGTGGTCCAATGTGTTTTATTAGATATTTAAGGAAGAAGACTACTGTAGAAAAAGAGCCATATCCTCATATAACATTTAGACTATAAAGAGTGAGGAAACTGAGGCCCAGAGACATAGCTAACAACACAAAGACAGATATTTTCAGACTGGAAATTAAAATTTAGTTCTACTGATTAACACATAGTTCAGTATAGATTTACTGGCAATTTGGTATGGTATAATCAGGCATGAAGCTTGTTGTCAGTTAGAACCTATCTTGGTTCCACCTTTTCTAAGACCTCAACTAAGGCCCTCTATAACAAATATCTTAATATCTATTTCATAATATGGTTATCAAGAAAAAATTAGATTAAATTGGTAAATTACCAATGACCTTGCCTAGGATTCAGTAGGTTCCCAGTGTAGCTAGTTCCCTTTCCTATTGCTCTGGCTGAGACATTTCCCACCCTAATTGATTGTTAGGATCGATTTGAATAATGTAGATTTCCTCCATCATTGTTCTATTCATAGGAGAACATTCACTAGCATTCTCAAACTCTTTTGACATAAGAATTACCTGATCAAGAGAATAAAAAGACTAGTCACAAACTGAGAGAAAATATTTGCAAAAAACACATACGACAAGGGATTGACCCAAAATATATGAAGAACTCATAAAATTCAACAATAATGAAACAATCTAATTTAAAAATGAAACAAAGACCTAACAGATATCTCAGCATAGCGGATAAAAAGATGGCAAATAAGTATATGTATATGTAAGATGCACACATCATGTCATCCAAAAAATGCAAATTAAAACAATGAGATACCACTACACACCTACTACAATGGCCAAAATCTGAAACAATGACA
>NW_006441955.1:11479551-11480948 GCF_000325575.1 Pteropus alecto
TAATTTTACCATACAGTCCAGCAATCATGTTCTTTAGAATTTATCCAAAAGAATGAAAACTTATGTCTATACAAAACCTGCAAATGTTATAGCAGTTTTATTAATACTTGCCAAAACCTGTATTTCACAAGATATCTTTCTATAGGTGAATGAATAAACAAACTGTGGTACATCCAGACAACAGAATGTTATTCAGTATTAAAAAGAATGTACTATCAAGCTATGAAAAGATATAAAAGAACCTTAAGTGCCCATTATTAAGTGAAATAAGTCAACATGAAAAGGCCACATATTGTATGATTTTAACTATATGATATACTGGAAAAGACAAAACTATGGAGACAGTAAAAGATCAGTGGTTGCCAGGGTTTAGGGAGATGAGAAAGGATAAATAAGTAAAACACAAAGGATTTTTAAGGCAGTGAAAATACTCTGGATAATACCATAATGATAGATACATGCCATTATACATTTGTCTAAACCTATAGAATGTATAACACCAAAAGTGAACCATAACAAAATTATGACTTTAGATGATTATGATGTGTCGATGTAGCTTCAACAATTGTAACAAATGTACATCTCTGGTGAGGGATATTGATAATGGGAGTGGCTATGTATGTAGAGGGGCAAATGGTATATGGGAAATCTCTGTATCTTCCTCTCAATTTTGCTGTAAACCTAAAACTTCTCTAAAAAAAAACATGAAATCTTAATGAAAAAAAAGAAAAAAGAAAAAACACCTGAAGCATTTGTTAGAAATACAGATTCAGTAGGATTGGAGCGAAACCCAGGAATCTCCATTTTGATATGCACTCCTTCCTTAATTCTGCTCTCCCCCTTCCCCTCCAAGACTCAAATGCAACTGGACTCCAGACCACACTTGGAAAAAGTCTAATAGAGTAAAATCATTTTGATGCCCTGTCCCAATAGTTCCTAAACTTTTCTGTGCTTCAGATTAAAATAAGAAAATGCAAACTACAAATTTGGAGTCCCTCATCCCAAGAGACACTAATTCAATGAGAGGGGTCTGACATCTGTATTTTAATAAGTTCACTGGTGATTCTAATGCTTAACCAAGTTTAGGCACCATTGCTTTATCTATGCTGCAGGATTGTAGTCCTACCCACTCTGATTTTTTTTCTTTTTTTTTTAAATTAAGTTTATTGGGGTAACATCAGGACAAGTAATAACAAATGATAGAGAGGATGTGGAGAAAAAAACCCCTCATACACTGCTGGTGGGACTGAAAATTGGTACAGCCACTATGGAAAACAGTACGGAGGTTCCTCAAAAAACTATGAATTGATCTACCACATGATCCAGCAATCCCTCTACTGGTTATTTACCCCCCAAAGGCTTAAAAAATCATATCCATAAAGATATTTGCACGCCAA
>NW_006441955.1:11485125-11519356 GCF_000325575.1 Pteropus alecto
GCTGACAGAGCAAAACATCCTCAGTCTTGCTGGAAATTTGGTAACTATTATAAGTTCCTGCAGATGGCCCAGATCACAGCAAGACCAATTGCTGTCTGGGACTGGCTCACAAGTCCCCGATATCTGCCTAAGTTCGTGTTGGCAGTAGTGATCTGCCTGACCTTATCTCTGAAATGAGGCTCACAGTGCTTGGCCACTGTTGCTGAGATTAGAAACGCTGCTCACAACAATGGCTGCCCCGCTGTGAATACTTCACTCTGAATCACTCATTTCTGAGCTTGGCAGCCAACCATAAACTACTGCCCCCGGCAGTCTGAAGGTTAGGCGGGGCAGGCCAATCCCTTCAGACCCCTGTCTCCTAATGGCTCTGTGGGAGGGGTCTGCACAATCAAGCTGGCATAGTCTGTAGTGGGGCAAGACTAAAGCACAACGGTGGCTACCTTTCCAGCCCTCTTTCTGACTCAAGGTAATGGGGACTTTTTCAGAATGAATCCTGCACGAGCCTCAGATCCACCATCAATGTCCCAGGTGAGTATCTGCAGGTCAGAAAACCTTTACACAGGTCCTTCAAAGGGACATCTAGGGGCTTAGTCACCTTCCATCTCACTCAGACAGCCGGAATCTCCTCTGTTTTCTACAGTTTGAGTTATTGGAATCTCCTCCTCCCTGGGCTGGGGAGCCCCCAGATGGGACCAGGACTCCTCTCTCCTTCAGGAGAGTCTCTGCAGCCTCGCTCTCCCTCTCAGTGATCCTCCACCACCCCATGGGTGTGGATCCAGCCAAATTCCGGACTTTGCCCCTCCTACCGGCTTCGGTGTGGCTCCTTTTTATTATCAGATGTAGCTGGACTTCAGGTGATTCTTCACGTTCCACCCACTGTGATTTCAATAGACAAGCATCAAATCTTTCAAAGCCATCCTGCCCTGGATTTACATCCCTACAAGAGTGGAAGGATTTGCTATCATTTCAGTCAGAGCCTTTCATGCATAAGGCATTGCTCACAGGTATTCATAATGACTTTGCTTCCACAGCCAGTGAGATTTGATGCTGATCTTCATGTTTGTTTGTTTGTTTGTCTTTAAATAAACACAATGCATAGGTGATAGCAAAGTTCTTAAATGCAAATATATTAATTTCATTGTGGAGGAAAGATGAAAAGAAAGAGACACAATGGGACTCACAGATTACCACTTGGTTTTTAGAGATGGTGATAAATAGTGGAAAGAAAAATTTTTTAAATAAGTAATGGCTATTTTATCCATTAATGCTTAGACCATTAAATGTAGCTCACCTTCCCAGATACTAAGTCGAAGACTCTAATGTCTGCTCCAAATAAATGTCTGCGATAACCCTCACATATTCCCAATCTGCTGGTCTTCATTGGTCACTGCAATTCTCCCAATTGTGGAACCATATTCTAGTTTCCAAGTACACATAGAGTTCTTTCACTTATTATACCCAACTTCTGGTCAAATTTAGCCTACATATGATAAACTACCAAGATTTTTTTCTTTGAGTGAGAAACTTCTTCCTGTAGCACCAGGCCTGCCAACCAGGTCAACTCCAGTCGCTCAGGCTAAGAGAGGCATTTAGGAAATTTAATGGCATTCCAATAAAATGCATGGACTGCAAAAGCTTCCGTTATGCAGGTAACCAACAGTATACTATAGAAACATGCTGAAACTCATTACTGCACGCATTTTGGATTAGGCCTCTTAAAACCTAATACACTCTGGTCAATCCGTTGGGCTCTCCACTGAAGAAGGATAACCATTTCCAAGGACAGCTTGATTTTTATTTATACTATTGACCTTCATAGCATATGTTTCATGGTTTACTATGAATATTTACTTACCCTCAATGGTCTCCATCTGAAAGAAGCTATATTGCCAAAAGGTCGTATCATTGCCAAGTCATTTGCTTGACTTATACTTTTTTATTAGATCATTTTTTAGAAATTCCTGAAGAAATAATTATCATTATTTATAAATACTAATTAGTTATTAAACATTTACTCTGTACCTGATATAATAGATATCATTTTAAACCAATGTATTTCTCATTCCCTTATAAATCATTTTGCCCTGGAAATTACATTCTCTGACAGCCTTGTAAAATTAAAGCTAAGTGGGAAAGATCAACTCAGGAAAGACTAAACTACAAAAACAGGCATCTTTTGTCGACTCTAAGCAGATGCTCCTGAAACCTTAGCAAGTCCACAGTTTTAAAAGCCAAAATTTGCGAGAAAAAAACTGAAAAATAATATCTTTTAACATAATAAAATCCAGTCCAATTTAGACCATAGAAAATACTATTTGTTTATTTTTATGATAATAACACCCCTTACTGATTGATCTTTTTATTTATTTATTTTATTATTATTATTCATGCCTACAGCACCTGGTCTTCCTAGGTGGTCTCCCATCCAAGTACTAACCAGGCCTGACCCTGCATAGCTTCCAAGAGCAGACGGGATCGGGCTTGTTCAGGGTGGCATGGCTGTAGACCGTGGACTGTGTGGCTCCACTGGGGTGTGAACCCAGTGTGCTAACCGCTACACTGTGGAACTATGTCCTGATTGATCTTTCTATGGCAGGCACCGTTTCGTATCTATTAACTCCTTTCAACCTTATAATAGTCTTATTTCATTTGTTCATACGTGTGCCCCAAGACCCTAGAACATAGCCTGTCATATAGTAAGTACTTAATAAATCTGTTATGTCAACGAGTGACTTTATGAGATATGTGCTATTGTCTATCTTTTGTAGGTAAGGAAATAGAGGCACAGGGCAGTTAAATATCTTTTCTCAGTCAGTATTGAGAACCAGGATTGAGAATAAAGAAATATTCCTATAAACATCAAGTGAGTTGCTCAAAGTTATTAGAGGCAAAACCACTCTAGGAATCAGAGGAAAGGAACAAGGTATTAAACATTGACTCTGCCAAGCATTCTGACAGGTATTTTATCTGCATCATCTCATTTAATCCCACAGTCACATTTCAACTTTAATATTGTGAATCCAATTTTAAGAATTTGGGAACCATCTCAGGAAGATTAACAAAATAAGGAAATTGCAAAATTAAGATTAAAACTCAGATCTGCCTATTTATAAATCCTTTGCAAAGTCTTTGTTCTTGCTCCTACTCCTGCTTATCACCATATGTTTATTTTATGAAAAATAAAGCAGCTTCTTCCTCTGTATCTTAGAAGTTCTCTCCCTCTTTATTCTCTATACTCATTGCTTTTCTCTCATCAGACATTAATACTTTAGCAGTTTCTCCTTTGCTTCTACTCAAGGTTAAGAGAAGAGTCTTCTGCCTTCTGTACCAGCACTTTGCTATGGAAAAATAAAAATAGAAAAATAGAAAATCCTCTCAGTGCTACAAAATTATGGATGTACTCATTTCATGTGTATTCTTCAAAAATTTCAAGGAAGCTGAAATCTAATTTAATCTATTACATGATTGTACTAAATTACTTAACCACATCAAGGCATCGATGGCCTCACACTCTGGGAAGGGACATTGTAAATGGTTTTCAAATACATAATGCAGACTCAGGTGCTTGAGATGGGGACGCCCATCTCTGAATATAAAGCTTCCTTTACACTTCTGAGATCAAAACAACACAGCCATTATTTGAGAGGCTGGATGAAATACCAAAGCCATTTCTTATTAGCTTCAGTCATTAAAGAGAATTTAGTAGTCTGGCTTTTGCATTTTTTCCTTCCTAAAAAAAAAAAAAAAAAGGCAATCTTAATGGAATGAAAGGAAGAAAGATTTTAAAGATCAAGATTATGGATAAATTTCCCACTAATTACATTGTTTTCCGCTTTCAGGGAAAAAAAATTTTCCAATTCCCCTCCCCAATGCAAAGAGATGTTAAGCATATTTGCCTTCACTAAGAGGAAAATTACACTACATCATCACCACTACTATAAATAAGTACTAATGAAAAATATCCTTGTGTCAATCTATTCTCTGAAATGTTGAATGCCTTTTCTCATAATAACAATGTTGTAAACAAAAGGTGGATTCCCAGGAAAACCATCAAAAGCCAAGTCAAGTCATGATGGTGATGCAGAACAGTGCTTCAGCACTAAGATCAGATCATAGGGATCTCAGAAACATCAGAAATGCATCTCATATCCCTCTCCCTCTCCTGGCAACAACTCTTTTGAAAGCCATATAATAGTGGAAATTCAGCCTTTGTATGAAAAAAAATAATATCTGAGAAGGTAGTATCACTTTCATATTTAACATAGGCACTAGGTCCAGAATTCCTAGGCTTGACTCTTTATCTCCAAACACTACCTAGCTCTGAGCATTGGTATTTCCTTTATTCTGTACCTCGGTTTCTATATCCATACAATGAAAACTTGAGTGGTATTCTTGTTACTGTGATTAAATAAGTTATTACTTCAAAACATAAAAAAGTTTCAGATGCAAAGTACTCAAAAAATGTCAACTATTATTGGTAAAGTGCTACACTTTTTATCTCACTTAATCCTTGATGTGACTCCTCAAGATAAAATATTTATCTTTCATTTTATAAATGAAGAAACTGAAGCTTATGAAGGTTAGGCAATTTGCTTAGAGAAACACAATTGTAAAAGAGAATTTTTAAAAGGCAGAGCCAGGTTTCTAATCTAGATTAGGTTCCCAAATTCCAGGCTCTAGAACATGTGACCATGATGCATTGTCTGTGAAGATGTAGGATTCTCAAGAACATATCTCTCTTCCTGACTCCCAGTCCCCCTCACTAATTCCTCAGCCACTGCCTCCACAGTAAGAAAATGAGATCAACAAGAGTTGTAACTCTTTCTCCTTTCCTGTGGCCCACAGAAGGGGATTCTGCCCCAGATCCCTGCCTGACATAAGCCAAGCTTCCAAAGGATATTTGACCTTCGTAAACTGAGTATTCAGAGGTTAATGAATACCTGTGTTTTGAATTTCCATTGTAGCTTTCTGGCAATTCCATGAGTGTGAGCTCTTTGAAAATGCCACAGGCCTATAGAAGTGCTGATCTTGGCATTGGAAATCCTTGTGGATATAATTAGTTAGAGGAAATGAAGGTGACTGACCATTTATAGTCAGAATCATAACAAACTGAAGTATTAAAGAAAGTCTGAAGCCAAAACACAGGGAGGGCTTGGAATCACAAAGTAAGCTGGACATAGAGACATTTTCCAGAAACCAATTGTGAAAGAACTAAGAAAGTGTGCTCCTTACAGGCTTGACAGTGGTTTGGACCATTTTTCCTACCCGTTTAGAATTGAATTCTGAAGAAAACAGAGCAAAACAGAGATGAGGAACAAAAGTCCTTTCAGGCCTGGAAAACAGGTCTAGTGGTAGTGGGTTTCCTTAGAAGACGGGAAAGGAGGGATTGTCTTCACATTATCCTGATTTTTATCAAGCTCCCAAAGCACCCCAAACACTTCTTGATTATCTTTAAAATGTATTTTTGATTATTAGGAAAGTTCCTTTAAGAAATCATAGAATCCCAAAACCAGAAAAGTGATTGGCCTTTATGGAACACTTATCATGTGTCAGGCATTGTGCTCTCACCATAATCTTTCTAGCAACCCTGTAATTATTGTCCTCACATTACAGATGAGACACAGAGAGGGTTAAGTAATACCCAGGGTCACAGAGCCAGGACCTAGTATACTGGCTCCCCAGCCTGCCCAACCCAATTGGGAGAGCTTTTATTAACTCATTGTTCACTGACTTCCTTTAAAGTCATTTCATCCAACCTTCATCACCCTGTGGAATTGCCTGGACAGCATCCCCAGTGAGTTGTTTTTCAGTCTCTGTTCAAATACCTGCTACTTTTTTTTATTGTGGTAAAATACATAAAACATAAAATTGAGCATTTTAACCATTTTAAAACATACAGTTCAGTGGCATTTAGTACATTCAAAAGGTTGTATAACCATTACCAGAATCAAGCTGCAGAAATTTTTTATCTCCCAAGAAGAAAACCCCATATCTTTTAAGCAGCTACTCCCCACTCCCCCTTCCTCACAGCTGCTAATCAGCTTTTTGTCTCTATGATCTGCCTATTCTGGACAATTCAGATAAATGGAAACATACGATATGAGGCCTTTAGGTCTGGCTTCTTTCATTCACTATACTGTTTTCAAGGTTCATCCATGTATTAGCATATCAGTACTTCAACCTTTTTATGGCTGAATAATATTCCAATATATGGTTACATCACATTTTATTTATCTGTTAGTTGATGGCCATTTGTGTTATTTTTACTTTTTGGCTATTGTCATTAGTATTAATGTGAATATTCTTACACACATTTTTGAACACTTGTTTTCAATTATTTGGGATATATATCTGGGTGTAGAATTGCTATTCTCATGGTAATTCTGTTTAATTTATTGAGGAAACATCAAATTGTTTTCCACAGTGGCTGAACCATTTACATTCCTATCAGCAATGTATGAAATTTCTAATTTCTTCACATCCTTGTCCACACCTGCTATTTTCTGTTGTTTTTAATTATAGCCATCCTAGTGGGTATAAAGTGGAAATTCATTATGCTTTTTGATTGGCACTTCCCTAATAACTAATGACACTGAGAATTTTTTCATGTACTTGTTGACCATTTATATATCTTCTTGGATAAATGTCTATTCCACTCTTTTGTCTTCTTTTTTTACTGCGTTGCTTGACTTTTTGTTGTTGAGTTGTAAGAATTCTTTATATATTACGAATACTAGAACTTATCAGGTATGATTTGCAAACATTTTTCCTATTCTATCTTTTCACTCTTTCGACAATGTCCTTTGAAGCAATAAAGTTTTTAATTTGGATGAAGTCTGATTTATCTGTTTTTTTCTTTTGTTGCTTGTGCTTTTCGAATCATGTCTAAGAAACCATTGCCAATGCCAAAGTCATGAAGAGTACCCCTATGTTTTCTTTTAATAGTTTTATAGTTTTATATCTTATATTTTAGTCTTTGATCCATTTTGAGATTATTTTTAGATATGGCGTGAGGTAAGGTAAGGGTACAATTTCATTCTGTTGCATATGGATATCCACTTGTTTGCACTATTTGTTTTAGACTATTCTTTCTCCATTAAATGGTCATGGCACGCTTATCAAAAATCAATTGACCATATGTGTATGGGTTTATATCTAGACTCTCAATTCTATTCTATTGATCTGTCTATTCTTATGCTATTATCACACTGTTTTGATTACTAGAACTCACAACTTTTAAAGGCAGCCTATACAGCCTTCAGATACCACCATTCCCTCTTAGAAAAATTTTCCTTTTTCAGGTCCTGAAAAATACCTCATGTTACTGCTAAACTCTGGTCCCAACTCTGCCATCTGGAGTCTCACCATTATCAACAGTAACATTATCACCAACTTTATTAAGCTCACATATTTTCCAGGTATAGTTTAAGCTGGATGTTTTACACATATTGTTTGTCATCTTATATCCTCAAACATTAGAGCTACAATTACTATTTCTAATTTATAAGTGAAGAAGCTGTGGCACAGAGAAGTTAAGTGAATAACCTATGCATAGTTAAATAGCAAGTGGCAGATCTAGGATGTAAACCCAGACGGTTAAACATTCCAGCTCACATTCTTAACCTACAAGGCAGCTGAGCAAAGATTTGTTGAGTGCCTCTCAATTAAGCAGTGTGTAAAGGCTGAAAGTATAAAACTAAATAGGCTGCTTTCCTTGCCTTCATGGAGTTTACAGATCAATAAACACAGGTCAAAACCTATGAAGAGTGTTGTGATGTAAGAACGCCAAAAATAGATATTAAAACTGGGAAAGCAGAAGAAGACTTCACTCTACTGAGTTTAAAAAAACCTGGACTCTTGTTTCTTACCACTGTGCCCCTGCCCCACCCCATCCAATCCAACTTCTGTCCATGGTATTGCTGCTAATATAAATACCCCATTCCCTCAATGAAGACTCAGAATCTCTGGTCGACCAATGCTCTCCTGAGCTACACATGACCTTACATAGATCTAGAACATTGAAAATCATTCTCAGAATGATTTTCCCACAGTGCCTGAAATCTCTTTCATTAATTCTTTCCATTAGTAAAGATGTTTACTCTTCTGAAGATCAAATATCTATGTCTCTAAAGAAGTAAGCAACTATAGAACTATATTTATTAAGGACCTATCACATGCTAGGCATTTTATATTATCCCCAGAACAACACAATGGGGTAAACATTGTCAGCCTTATTTTACATACAAGAAAACTGAGACTCAGAATTTAGAGAATGAATTGTAAGAATTAATATTTAAGTCCTGGACTGCCTAATCTCCATGCAAGAATCCCTTTGATAGCATCCCTGAAAAGGGAACATTTAGTTAATGTTTACCCATTTTCTGAGACTGGGAGCTCATAAATCCATATTTGACCCAACTCATCATGGAACTTCTCTGATTGTTAGAAAGTGTTTGCTGTGAACAATAAAGGCATTCCTTGCTTTGGGGTGGAGGAGACAGTGATCTCCGCATCTCAGGACTTTCTCAGCTGCTAAAAAGCCTTCGGTTTATTTTGAATGGAAATTCTCAGTCCCTACTTAGCCAACTCATTCCCACATGCAACAAGTCAAAGATGATAATCCACCATGAAAGCCAATGTGAATTCCTAGATTGTTCCCTAAAAAGCAGGCAGGACAAAATCAATTTATAAAAAGCCATGTTTATTTTACCACTTTTCCCAAAGGCAAATGCATTGTAGGTAATGGAGAATAAGAAGAAATTCAACTATAAAGAAATATTTGACAGTGTTTCCTTAATCGTGGACTATATCTGCTGATCCAGCCGAAAGCAAGAGGGCAGAGGTGATCTTTGCTATGCCACAGTGAATAATGCAATCATATTTTTGATACCAAACTACATTTAACTGCCATATAAATCCTGCCTGCTTCCATACCACACCTCATTATCTCACAGGAAATGTATAACTTTTGGAAAGTCAAATGTGGTCAGATCTGTGTTCCTAAAGTTGGTATGGAAACACAAAGCAGAGAGTCAGATTTTTGCTGCACCAGCAGTCCAGCTTCTTGAGTGCCCATAATCAGCCTTACCCAAATATCCTTGACACCAACTTGCTGTGGGGCATGAAGCAAAACACTCCACCCCTCTGGGATTAAGTTTTTTATCTTTAAAGTAAGAGTGGGGCATATTATTATTCCCACTTTGCAAATTAGGAAATTCAGGGACAGAGAAGTAAGAAAAGTGCTCAAGGTCAGTGTTAAATATCTAATCAAAGGAAAACTGGATGTCAAACCAAGTCTGTCTGTCTTGACTCACAAGCATTCTCTTCCATACATGAAAAAAAGCTCCAACACTGTGACTCTATGGTACTTTGCTTGAATTAGTACGTTCGAAAACCCTTAACAAGAGCTTCCACTGTTGGGAGCATCTTACTGTCAATATGCTGAACTGCCCAAATTCCCAAAAGGGGGAAAATGTGTGAAATAAGCGTAATTATAAAAGTTTATTAATCTTGATTTCAGGAAGTGAGATGGGGGTAGCAGAAATGATTGATACAGAAAAGGGGACAGTGTGCTTTCTCAGTCTCATTAGATGGCAAGGAGAGGATGCCACTCTGCCTGACTTGAGAAGAAGAAAGGAGCACATTGGGTCTTTTTTGCCCTATTTCTAGCTACACGAATTGAAAAGCCAACCTCAGGTTCAGTGCATCATTCTCGAGGCAGTGAACAAAATCCTTCTTTGTTCCCCAGTGAAACTTATCTTTGAGGAGCTGCAGTACTTCCTGTGAGATGCAGCCCTGCAGATGTGCCATGGGAGACCTGCCTGGCTGTGCTTCCTTTGCTCAAAGTTCAAGAATGAGCACTTTGTACTGCTGGGCTGAAAATGACACTCCCTCCTCTGCTCCCCACTGGGTTCCCAAGTGGGCAAAACTTTCTGCTTAAGAGGCAGGCATGAGCAGTGTGTGTGTGTGTGTGTGTGTGTGTGTGTGAAAGAGAGAGAGAGAGAGATTTTGTTTTGTTCATTTGTAAATTTGTTAACTATTTCTAAAGCTAGAAGAGAAACCAAAGGGACAGAGTGTAGCACAGTACTTTTCAAACTGTATTCCATGAAACCCTTCCAAGGGTTGGTAACCCCACTGTCTGGAGATAGAGGATGATTTGGGTGGGAGCGGCAGGCATAGTTCCAGGCCCTTCTATCTGCCTCCTTCTCCCCTTGCCAAGATCATCAACAATATCAGAGTAGTTCTACTTCTAACAATTTGATGTAGTGGGCTGGATACCATTTTATTTCAGCAAAGACTTTTACAGCTAAAAAAGTATTGGAAAATTAGAGTTGCTGTAGAAGGGTCTTATAAAGATCCAACTTAAATTCTATTCTCAGTTCTCCTAAAATATAGCTCTGTGGTTTTAAGTAGTAGTTCATTTCAACTCTGGTTTCAATCTCATTATCTATAAAATGAGGAGGTTCTAATAGCACACAACTCCTAAGAGTGAGTACTCTACTACGTTTATTATGTTTATTAGATTGACTCCACCTGAGTATGTCCTTTATGTCTATTCACATGGATAAATATTTATTTATAACATATTTGAAACCACGCATTGTCTTAATCCTGGGAAGCAAAAATGGAAAATAAAATCCCTGACATAAAGGTGTTCAAAATCTAAGCTATAGACAGGAAGCTACCAAGTTGACCCTTGAACAGTATGAGTTTGAACTCCACAGACCCGCTTACTTATCTGCAGGGCTTTTTCAATAAATATACAGTCAGCCCTCTATATCCTAGGCCTCATATCCACAAATTCAACCAACTCCAATATTTTTTATCCAAAACCAGTATTTCTGATATGAGGTTTGGAATCTGTGGATGTGGAGGGACAACTCTGCGCACTGTTCTATGCCATTTTACATAAGGGACTTGAGTATCTGCGGGGGTCCTGGAACCAATCTCCTGCAGATACCAAAAGACTATAATTAGTTTGGGGGGAGTCAAAAGTGATATGCTGAATTTCAAAAGTGCAGGGGGTTGATGTCCTTAACTCCAGTATTATTTATGGGTCAACTATAATTGAATCATTACAATAAAAGATGAGATGTGCTATGTTCAGAAGAGGTGTAGTAATTTTAAACTGTGAATTTCAGAAAAGTTTTCTGTGGGAATTACTGGACTGACTGGAATGAAATTTGTAGAAGAGAACAAATTTAATTCTATTTCCTGCTCCACCACCAAATATTTATACAAATCAGGTATCTTCTTTGGGCTTTTATTTCTTTATCTGTAAAACGAGAATGTTGGACTAAAAGATATCTTGGGTGCATTCCAGATATAAAATACCTATGAATCTATGATTATCTCAGAAATTACAAGTTCTCTTAGAGTTCGTGGATTGCAAACATTACAAACAAACAGTATAGCATAAGACTCTGTCTCCCAGAAAAAAAAAAAAAAACAAACGTATATTTTTAAAGTATGAAAAGACATAGATTCTAAGGAAAACAGAGACAAAACTTCAGAAACCATAATCTCATTGGGAATCTAAGCATAGGCATTATCTACACAATAAATCAGCTCCATTTTTCATGCCTTCATCATTCCATTCAATATTCAAATTCCCAGGCATAAGATTGGAATTTGATTAAAGTGAACTGCCTTCTCATCTTCTGGCTGGGGGTGACAGAGTTCCTTGTTGACACTTCCATCAAGACAATATACCATGAGAGAAGGAAAATGGTTCCCTAAAGGTAGAAAGAGTAATGAGCAGGCAAAAACTACTTGATTTGCTTTCTACAACCTAAAGAGAGTGTCAGAAGCTAGGTGTGATTTTTCTTCACTTATATTTCCAATATAGCTTTGTGTAAGTCTCTTTTAAAAATTTTTTGGAATTGTATGCGTTGTACCTAAGTCACAGTCCCAGAATTTAAAGAGGAAGGAAGGAAAGGAAGGAAGGAAGGCAGGCAGGCAGAGAGGGAAGAAAGAGAAAATGAGAGAGAAAGAGGGTGGGGGAAGGAGGAAGGAAGAAAGAAAACAGCCTTGACCTCTAAAATTCAAATGAATTAGTTAGGTCACCAAAAGATCTAGAAATTAGAAATGACAATTTTAAAATGAGATTTACTTCTCAGGAACATTGTAAAGACCAATAACTTGATTTTGTTTTTATTAGACTATTATTTTTCAGCCATGGGCAAATGCTCATAAAATGAGATATTATTTTGAATATATGAATGCAAATTCAAAAACTTCAGAACAGGTAAATAATTTATAAATGTACAAAATGAAACAAGTCCTCCTTCAGCCATTATCTGTGTGTGAGATATTAAAAGCCACATAATTACAAAGTAATTTTCCAATTCTTAACTTGAGGCTTCAATATCAGTACTGAAAATTATGTACCAGTTATACTTGGAATTGTTGTAAGGTTTTAGAGTGGAATGAAATTACCATGGATTAGCAACTTGTTGGCATCCTTAGGAGAATTTAAATATTTAGTGTTGAAATGGACATGTTACAAGGGTCTGCATGTGCATTAGCAATATATATCATATGTGCATATGTCTTATATTTACAGTTCTGTGTTTGCATGAATATGAATTGTAAACATTTAAAAATATTACATGTTTTTACTTCAGGTAAAAGTTTCGTTACTCTAAATGTACCTAGCCTGCAATAATTTAACTAAAGTGTTTCACTAATAAATTAAAATGAGTTTAAAATAAAGTAGGGAGAAAAACTTTATGAGAAACAACTAGTCTGCTATTCTTTAAATCCTAACTCTGAAAGTTTTAGGTACTAACTTAGCAAACAGGCCCTACAGAGAGAGGCCTCACAGGGCCTGATGCACACAAAGATGAATATCAAAATGGCTCATGTGAGCTTTGGGATAGAGTTAAGATTCCTTTTCCAAGTAAGGGAACATCAAGAGATGTTTAGAAGATGACAAAGGAGATCTAGAAACAAGAGGTATATTATCAAGCTGTGGTCAATTCTAGGCCCCCACAAAGCAGTGATTTTTAGCTTAAAATATTTGTCATAGTGAACATTGTACCTGATGTTCTAACATCTAGCATCTTACCATGGCATGGAAGGGAAATAAGGATGTTAATAGAGAAAACCCTACCAATATAGGATCCTTCTTTAATAGCCCAGACTTTCATAAAGATGCCACAAATGAAAAGAAAAAATATAGAGGTAAATGAGAGTTTGCGTTCCTTCATTTCTTCACCACCTCCACAAAGTGGAATCTGTTCACCTTCCCTAAAGAAAACACAATCAGCAACAGCAAGTATTTCCTAAAAACCTGCTGTGGGTAGACACTGCTTGCGATGGAACATAAAGAAGAATACAGCATTGTTCCTGCTCTCATTGACGGGTATATGTGTTAAAATTAGAGGAAATTACAAAAGAAGCAGTCACTGAAAGCTAGGTTGATAAAAGAAGACTCTGCATACAAAGTAAGTCATTAGCTGGATGAAAAAGGTTGAGATAGCTTATAAAAGAAGGCAGAACAGGTACCCATGCAATCATTGAGAACCACAGACTTAAAGTTAGGAATGGGTATGAATACCGGACACTGAGTAGATCAGTGTGACTCCAGAAACAAGAGCAGGAAAGTAATTGGAAATAAAATTCTGCAATTCTCCTTTAAGCCAATTGTTCCCAATTTTGGCTACTCATTAAAATAATCTGAGAAACTTTAAATAAAACAGGCAGTATATGGGCCCCATCCCTGGAGATTCTGATTTAATTGGTCTGGGGCGAGGTCCAGGCATGTTTTTTGTTTTATTCTTTTTTCTTTTTAAGCTCTCTAGGTGATTCTAATGTATAGCCAGGGTTAAAACCACTGTTTAGGTCATAAGGATCCACCAGTATTATGCAACTGGCATCACTTAAAAGAAGGCTTTCATTACCCATAAATATTTTACAACCCTAGTCCCAAGTCATTGACTATAATGCCAATAATATTCTGTAAATCTTAAACCAATGTCATTCAGTTCTTAACCGTGTAGTCTTCTACTAGAAAACCAAACAATGAAGCTTGCTGCCACATGGAAGGAAAGGACAAGATACTACCTCAAACATGGTTCTCTTTCAAAAAATATGGTGCCCAGATCCCATGGCCAGGTGTTCTGACTCAGTGATCTCAGCTGAAGCTTAAGCATCTGCATTATCTAAGTTCTTTTAGCCACTCTTAATGTTCAAATCTTCTCCCAGAAGACAAAGAGGACACTGAGTTACTAACTCCCATCCCAACCCAGACAAGTCAGGATTTCATGGGTGGACAAGGTTGAGTATTTTATAAAGCTCCTCTGGTGACTTCAAAGTGCAGCCAAAGTTGTTTATCAGATAAAGAGAGATTTGAACATTCTTTATGTCATGGCAAACACAGAAATTGACTATTTATGAGGCACAATGGAATAAATTAGAGGAGATTTAAGAGCTCGGTATATGGAAATATGGGGCTTGGTTTTAGAAAACACCTTTTTATTAACACACAATTATAATATAAATTTTGAAAATATTATAAATAATTATAAATTAAGATAGAAAAACTTTCAAAATTATTTTCACAAATTATAATGTGAGACTGGAGCTACGTTTATAACTAAATCTCATTATCTGACATTTTTTTAGTTTTAAAAATTAGTTTCAGGTGTATATCATAGTGGTTAAACATTTATATAATTTACAAAGTGATCCCCCAATTACTCTAGTTTCCACCTGGCCCCACACATATTATTGACTATCTTCCCTATGCTGTACTTCACATCCTCACAACTATTTTGTAACTACTAATTTGTACTTCTTAATCTCGTCACCTTTTTCACCCAGCCCCCCACTTCCCCTCCCATATAGCAATTACCAATTTGTTCCCTGTATCTGAGTCTGTTTTTGTTTCATTTGTTCATTTATTTTGTTCCTTGGATTCCACATAAAAGTGAAATCATATGGTATTTGTCTTTCTCTGTCTGGCTTATTTCACTTAGCATAAAATCTTCTAGGTCCATCCATGTCATTCCAAATGGTAAGATTTCATTCTTTATGGCTCAGTAATATTCCATTGTATATATGTACCACCTCTTCTTTATCCAGTCCTCTATTGATAGACACATAGTTTGCTTCCGTATCTCGGCTACTGTAAATAGTACTACAGTAAACATAGGGGTGCATATACCTTTTCGAATTACTGTTTTGGTTTTCTTTGGATAAATACCCAGAAGTGCAATTGCTAAGTCATAAGGTAGTGCTATTTTTAATTTTTTGAGGAACTTACAAACTGTTTTCCACAGTGGCTGTGTTAATTTGCAATCCCACTAACAGTGCACAAGGGTTCCCTTTTCTCCACATCTTCACTAAAACTTGTTTTTTGATTTATTGGTAATAGCAATTCTGATAAGTCTGAGGTGATATCTCATTGTAGTTTTAATTTACATTTCTCTGATAACTGGTGACATCGAGCATCTTTTCATATATCTATTTGGGTACCTGTATGTCCTCTTTGGAGAAATACCTAGTCAGATCTTCTGTCCATTTTTTAATTGTATTGTTTGTTTTATGTTGTTGTTGAGTTGTATGAATTTTTTATAAATTTTGAATATTAATTCCTTATCAGATGTATCATAGGCAAATATCTTCTCCCATTCAGTAGATTGTCTTTTGGTTTTGTTGATGTGTAAAAGCTTTTAAATTTGATGTAGTCCCATTTGTTCATTTTTTCTTTTGTTTCCCTTGCCCAAGGAGATGTATCAGAAAAATATGACGAAGAGCAATGTCAGAGAGTTCATTGCCTATGTTTTCTTCTAGGAGTTTTATACTTTTGGGTCTTACATTTAAGTTTTTAATCCATTTTGAGTTTATTCTTGTATATGATGTAAAAGGTGGTCTAGTTTCATTTTTTTGCATGTATCTGTCCAGTTTTCCCAGTACCATTTATTGAAGAGACTATCTTTATCTCATTGTACATTCTTGGCTCCTTTGTTATAGATTAAATGACCATATAGGTGAGGATTTATTTCTGGGCTTTCCATTCTGTTCCATTGATCTAGGTGTCTGCTTTTATGTCAGTACCATGCCATTTTGATGACTATAGCCTTGTAGTATAGTTTTGTATCAGGTAGTGTGATACATCCAACTTTATTCTTCATTCTCAAGATTGTTGTAGCTATTCAGGATCTTTTATGGTTCCACATAAATTTTTGGATTACTTGTTCTAGTTCTGTGAAAAATGTCATTGGTATTTTGATAGGGATTGCACTGAATTTATAGATTGCTTTGAGTAGTATGGACATTTTAACGACACTAATTCTTTCTATCCATGAGAAAGGTATATGCTTCCATTTATTTATATCTTCTACCATTTTTTTAATCAATGACTTATAATTTTCCGAGTATAGGTCTTTTACCTCCTTGGTTAAATTTATTGCTGGGTATTTTATTGTTTTTGATGCAATTATAAATGAGATTATTTTCCTAATTTCTCTTTCTAAAAGTTCATCATTAGTGTATAAAAAAAAGCAACCAACTTCTAAATATCAGTTTTGTATCCTGCTACTTTACTGAATTCATTTATCAGTTCTAACAGTTTTTGTGGAATCTTTAAGGTTCGCTATATATTGTATCATGTCATCTGCAAATAATGACAGTTCTACTTCTTTCTTTCCAATTCGGATGCCTTTTATTTCTCTTTCTTGTCTGATCGCTGTGGGTAGGACTTCCAATACTATGTTGAATAAAAGTGGTGAAAGTGGACATCCTTGTCTTGTTCCTGATTTTAAGTTAAATGCTTTTAACTTTTCCCCATTGACTATGATATTAGCTGTAGGTTTGTCATATACGGCCTTTACTATATTGGGTATGTTCCCTCTATTCCTACTTTGCTGAGAGTTTTTATCATGAATAGATGCTGGATTTTGTCAAATATTATCAGAGTTTTTATGCTTTAAATAACTGTATGCAATAAGATTTTTAAACTAATAATTTCTTCAAATTCTTATAATCACTATAAAGAAGAAATTTTCTTTTATAAATAGGTGATAAAAAATCAAAACTTTTTTTAAAACTGCTCAAAAATGTACAACAGTTAATATCAACATAAAAAATCAGTTATGTTTTTATACACTATCTGAAAAGAAAATTAAGAAAACAATCTCATTTACCATAGCATCAATAAGAATAAAATATGTAGATGTAAACTTAGCTATGCAATAAAAAACAAGATAGAAAAAATGAAAAGAGATCCCAAGTTCATGGACTGAGATTTAAAATATCTACACTACCTAAAGCAATCTACAGATTCAATGCAAGCTCTATCAAAATCCCATGGCATTTTTTGCAAAAATAGAAAAACACAATCCTAAAATTCATGTGAAGCCACAAAGAACCCCCAATAGAGAATTTAGAATGAAGCTGGAGGTTTCACATTTTCTGATTTCAAAATATTATACAAAGCTACAGTAACCAAAATGGTATGGTACTGGAATAAGAACAGACATACAGACCAATGGAACAGAACAGAGAGCCCAGAACTTATGTATACATGGTCAATTGATATATACATACCAAAACTACACAATGGGGAAAGGATAGCCTCTTTAACAAATGGTGCTGCAATAACTGAATATCCACATGCAAAAGAATAAAATTGGACACTTATCTTACACTATATAAAAAATCAACTCAAAATGGATTAAAGACCTAATGTAAGACCTCAAACTATAAAACTCCTAAAAGAAAACAGAGGCAGAAAGCTTCATGACATTGATCTTGGTAATGATTTCTTAAATATGACACCAAAAGCGCAGGCAAGAAAAGCAAAAAGAGACAAGTAGGACTATATTAAACTTAAAAGCTTCTTTCAGAACAAAGGAAACAATCAGAGTGAAAAGGCAACCTACAGAATGGGAGAAAATATTAACAAGACATACGTCTTATAAGAAGTTAATATCCAAAATATATCCAAATATATTCTACAACTCAACAACAACAACAACAAAATACAAGTAACCCAATCAAAAAATGTGCAAAGGACTTGAGTAGACAAATACATACAATTGCCAACAGGTGTATGAGAAGATAGTCAATGTCACTAATCATCAGGGAAATGCAAGTGAAAACCACAATGAGATGTCACTTCACATCTGTTAGGATGGCCATTATAAAAAATAAATAACAGAAAATAACAAGTACTGATGAGAATGGGGAGAAACTGAATCCCTTGTACCTTTTTGAGAAAAATGTAAAGTGATGCAGCTGCTATGGAAAAGAGAATGGCATTTCTTCAGAAAATTAAAAATAGAATTACCATACAATTTAGCAACCCCTTCTGGGAATGTATTTTTAAGAAATGAAATCAGAACCTTGAAGGGATGTTTGCACTCCCATGATTATTAGAGCAATGTTCATAATCGCCAAGAGGTGGAAACACTTAAATGTCCATCAGCAGATGAATGGAACAGATGAATAGATGAATAGATAAAGAAAATATAATACTTAAATACAATTAAATATTACACTGCCTTTAAAAAGAAGGAAATACTGTCATATGCTACAACATGAACGAAACTTGAGGATGTTATGCTAAATTAAATAAGGCAGTTACAAAATGATAAATACTCCATGATTCCATTTCTGTAAGATATCTAAAGCAGTCAACATCTTAGAAGCAGAAAGTAAAATGGTGGTTGCCAGGGGCAAGGGGAACAGGAAATGGGGATTTGTTCCATAAGTACAGCGCTTTAGTCATACAAGATCAAGAAGTTCTAGAGATCTATATGGCACTGTGCATATAGTTAACTATGCTGTACTGTACACCTAAAAGACTGTTAAGAATGTAGATTTCATGTTATGTTTTTTAGAACAATAAAATTTAAAATTAAAGAAGAGATATGAACAGCAGCTACATTCCATAAGCAGTTAATGTTTTAGGTTTTCCAGTCCAGTGGTTTTGAAACTTTAACACTGGAATCATTCTTCACTTTAAATTTTTAGTAAACTCAATAAGAAAACTGTAACAGTAGAACTGTTTGTGTTGGAGGGGAGGGGTACAGATTTCAGACAGCATACACCATCACTGAGACTTCTCTTTCAGCCCAACCCTAGGAACCTCTGACCTAATAATCTTAGCTCTTCTCATTTATACATTAAGAACCTGAGGTCCTGGAAGGAAAAGGGACTCACCCAGGAGTATGCAGTGAAGTTAGTGACATGGTCTTGGCTAGAATCCCTATGTCCAGCTCCCCAGCTTGATGTTCTCTGCATTATCATTAAGCATCTTGTGACAAACCTGGGAAATATCTAGCTAACCATAAGAGGTACAGGGGTGAAGTTTCAAGCCGTGAGTTGTGGAAGGAGGGGAGATTTTTAGAACTAATCACCAGTCAACACAGATTTCCAATTTCAACAGTTTTTTAATGCCTAATTGTTTCCATTATAGAAATAATATTAATTCATTAAAGAAACTTTTGAAATCGCAGAGAAGAAAAAGGAGAAAAATTTATAATCCCACCAATTACATACAACAGTTAACACTTGAATGTGTTTTCTTTCTGTCTTTTAATGAATAGATTGTTGAGTTTTCACTGAACTGTGCTCATTCTCTACGTTCAATTTTGTACCCTGCTTTATTCACAATATTATAACATAAGCATTTTCTATTTGTAAACAACATTTTCTTTCATGGCTACATAATATGCTCTGAAGTAGTTGTGCCATGTAGAATATTTTTTCAAATTTTTCCACTATTTCAAATAATGCTAAAATAAACAGATATCTGTGTATATAATATTTGATCCATGTTTATGATAGTGTACCAAAGTGAAATTATAGCATTAAAGAATTTGAAAATTTTTAAGTTTTTTGGCACATAGTTTCATATTGCTTATAACATGTAGTTTTTTTATTTATCCACAATTAAATAAACATTGTTTTAGAGTTCTGGAAATAGAAAGAAGTATAGATAAATAATAATAATAATATTAACCATTATTCCTTCAACCCAGAGGCAGACAACTACTAAGTATCCTGGCATATTTCTTCCCCATATTTTTGAAAATACACACATATACACACATTATTACCAAACTGAGATTATTGTTTGTGGGTTTGGTGTTTGGCAAAAGAGTTTGTGAGCATACTCTCATGTCAATAAATAATACTTGAAGACCAAACAGATTTCAGTTATTAATCAAGACACTATAGCCCAGTCGCACAGCCAAACACACTCCCATTTGTCCATTCCCAGCAAGACCATACCCATACCCTCATACCCAAGGAACAGAGCAATTACATGGAGGACCACTCCTAATAGACTCTCAAGGAGAAATCTTTGTTGTAGTTCTCATGGGAAGCCTCTGAGAAACTGACTCAAAAATGGGTACAGGCAGTTACAACTGCATTTTCCTAATTTGACACTTCTGCAGAGCTCAACTCAGAGTGACACTCCAAAGGACCAACCACCAGGAACAGATATGAGCCCTGAAATGTGGGTCCCTGATCCTCATCAGAATATGTTTCCAAAAGCACAATGGTTAAGACAGAAACTTTGGCATCAGACTGTTCCAGGTTCAGTCATGGCTCTACTGCCTACTGGCTGTGTGACTTGGATTAATTTATTTAACTTTTCTAAGACTCATCTCCTCATCTGTAAAGTTGAGTGACAACAGTTGCTACCTCATAGGTCTGAAATGATGATCAGATGAGACAATGTGCATGAAGTACTTAGCAACATATCATTGTAGGCACTCAATCCATTTTAGCTATAATTATTATATTATTTTTGAGGAGTTGTCTCTGTTCCCTCAGATCTTTCTATTCTCACTCAAATACAACTTTCTCTTTCCCCATTAATGTATTACAGAAAATACTTTTTTAACTGAAAATTCCCAAAGCAGTCATTCTGGCAATTAATATGGCAGTTCACAATGTTATCATATTTATTTTATCACAAATGTTATTTATAGCTTAAATTGGTTGAAATTGTCATTAACAATTTTTAATAAATAATTTTATTTTGGCATTTACTATTTCTAGGAACTTTGTATGACAATATCTCCTTCAATCTTCACAGTTCTTTGAAATATTGTTATTATAATTTTTCAAGTGAGCAAACTGACATATAGACAGTCTAAGAAATTTGCTAAGAGCATCACTTCTAGAAGATGAAGAGTCAGAATTTGAATCCAAGCCTGTTGGACTCCAAGCCCTAAGTCTCACCCAATAGACCGGAGATTACCAAACTTTTTCTGTAAAGGCCATATAATAAATATTTTATGCTTTCCAGGTCGTATGGTCTCAATTATAACTGCTCTACTCTGCCATTGTAGTGCAAAAGCAGCCGTAAACGACATGCAAACAAATAAATGTGCCTATGTCCAATAACTTTATCGCAGACACTGAAATTTAAATTTCATATCATTTTAATGTGTCACAATATATTACTCTTCTTTTCCTTTTTTCCCTAGACATTTAAAAGGTAAAAACTACTCTTAGCTTATAGGCCATTCAAAAACAAATGGTAGGCCGTAGATTCATCTACAGAGAGAATGTGATGATCAAATAACCTGAGATTCTCTGGGCACATGAGACTATTTTCAGGTTATCAGGCTCTCCCTCAGAGCCTGCTGTGCTATTCTTTTGGCCTACAAAAGTCCTACCGCAAACACCCTTCTTAACAGTTGCCTTTATCTGCCATAGTCCTTGTCATTCTTCAAACCAAACTTCACAATTATTTCTTCCAGAAAATGCAACCAATCCACATCTACCACCACCTCCATATTAGGTTTGGCGCCCTTTTCCAGTTGTCCCTTAGCACTGTATATACTTCCATCACACTATCTATCACACTGGATTGGGATGGCTTGCTCACCTTCTTTAAGGGCAAATGCCATGAAAATAGATTCCTATCTTGGCTATAATTATATCGGCTTAGTAATTATAACAGTACTTGGTATATAATGAGAGCTCAAAAAATGTTGGAAGGTAGGTCAAGAGGGAAGGAGAAAAGTAAAGAAGGGGAAAAGGACAAATAAAAAGTACTTAACTGTAAATACAGGTTCTGAATGGGATATAAAGAGGTGGGAGAGTAGGGGAAGAACCTACACCAAACCATTAGGATAGAAGTGGAAGGAAAATTGCCAAAAGTGAATGCAGAAATTCTATTTCTGCTTCTCATGAGAGACAGTCTGTGATTCCCCTGTAAAAGTGGTTACCCATTGTGTTGACACAGTGAAGAACAAGACAGAAATAAGTCTCTTGAATTTGTCCCATCAAGGCCCAGAGAAAAAGTCCCAACTTAGAGATTCGGTATCCCCATGGCTTCCCCATGGTCTCTGCTAGTGGAATGTAGAAATGGCAATGGCTCAAAAATCAAGATGGATTCTTCTAAATATGTTACATTTCTATATTTTTAAAAATGTCATAGCAAGTAAAAATCCAACTTATGACACAAAGGAAAACAAATTAAAGAGTCAGGGGTAAGATGTGGGAGTGGATATCTAAAAGCTTTCTTTTAGCTACAAATTTGCTCTTTTGCGAGGAGCTTGGATTTATTTTCCAAAGCTCTCCTTCAGAGCAAAAGGTTTAATCATCCCACACCTTTAATGCTTCAGATTTGGGAGGTTCTGTTTTTTTCTTGACTAGGTGCTTTAAGAGAGAGCTTCTTTGAGATGAAATATAACGACTAAAAAAAAACCAAAAAACAAAAAAAAACACTAATTTTTCATCCGCTGCTGCCATTTGCTTCCCTCTCTCCACAGCCAAATTCTCATTTCCACTGGTACAATGCTTCAGGAGATGCCGACACATGCTTCTACCAAGAGACTCTTTGGAGGTTCAAACTGATCTGACTGTATGGGTTTGGAGTCACACTCCAAATCTCTTTCATTCACTCTCTGAACTCTTATATAGGCCAAGAAAGGTATCTGTCACTGGGCAGCTGGGGAAAAAGACAAAAAATGCCAAACATTGTTCTCATTATTTTGGCTTCCTTTCCCTGCCCCCTGTAGTTTCTCAATGAGAAGGGGGGCTCCTAGATATACTGGGTAGATTTTGCTCAACTAGGGCATGAAAACTCCCGGACATTAGAAAATGAATAGAGGTACGGACTGGGACTCAAAGTCTCTACCTTTTCCCTGAGATGATCTGCATTCAATGACTAGTCAGTCGTTGTGAAAGTACAAAGGCCTGGCCCCCGCCACCAATTTAAAACAGCTCCGCAAGGCCATCTTAGTTTCTGGGTTCCTTGTAGGATTATATTGGCCTTTGTTGTGACTGCATAGATTTTTAACAATACCCAAACCCCTTTCTTTTATTGTCCTGCAGGTGTAAAGGTTCCCTTTACTTTCCTGACAGCCACCCCAATAAAATTCTTGCACACAAATCTCTGCAAATCTCACCAAAGACTCAAAGTTTACTTTCAGAGAATCTATTTGGGACACTGGTCCTTAGCTTTTCCATTTATCTAATGAGAGGGCTAACCTAGACACCTCCATTTCTGTCTGTAAACATGAGTAAAGCACAGTGATCCATCTGCCAGGTGTACAATACAATCGACAGAGTCTTGGGTGCATCTGAATTCAACTGAATTTTAGAATTCAGGACATAGCTCTTCAAACACTATGAAACAAGTGGTATAGTAGCAAACAGAGACACCAAATATTAGGGTCTCTTGGTTGGAGCCGTGTCTCTGCTACAAACTTGCTAGGTAAGTCTGGGTTATTCTCTCTGCTAGGTCTCATTTTCTTAATCTGCCAAATAGAAGGCTTTGTCATGTTTATTCCATCCCCTCATTTTAAATGATTTTATATGACCTCTGCTTTAATAAGAAAAAAAGTTTATTTTTAGAAAAATCAGTTTCTCATTCACCATAAACCCAAAGCACACATTAGGTGCCTAATTATTCATGACTGCATAGTGCTCTCTGTAGGCCTTGCCCTCAGAAACCTGTGGTCTGCAGCTGGCTGACTTGTACAGGACAGCTGAGGCAGTCCCCCTGAATTCAATGTGCTACTTATCCACAAAGGAGAAATCTGCTGGAAGGTCACTACAATTGTTAAGGTTCTTGAGTACTCAGGGAACAACTCGAAGGGAATAGAAATGAACATATATTGAGCACTGTTGAGTTTCTATCACTGACTTTGGTTCTTTTATGGATATTAGTTCATTTAATTCTGACAACACTTCCTGAAAGTCAGCCATCGCCACACCCCATTTCACAGATGAAGCCTGTAGAGGGCATGTGACAATCAAGAATGTGGAAGAACGAAGGCTAGAATATGCCATGGTTCCATCACATGGTAATAGAAATACCTACTCCTTTGTCTGTCTCCCCAGCAAGAGCTGGGTCCTATGTCTTTCTTATCTGTACCACTGAGCACCTAGCACAGTGGCAAACACCTGTCACTAAGTGCATATTTATAACATTAATTAATTAAGACCTCCTGACTTCTCCTCTTGCTATGTCTATTACACTATCACGCAATCAGCCTTGCTACTTCACCTCTGAATTTTTCTAAAAATTATCAATCTTGAGACAGACAAATCAACACCAAATAACAAAGATGTAGCTTATTACAGTTTCCCAACTTACTTGGTGACACCAGTTATTTGGCCCCTTTGGGATTTAATAGCAACTAACTAGTGTCAGCACTGTCTACATGCATGAGATTGGCTCACTTGGGACAGCCAAGCAAAAGCTCCATTGATTATTCCTAAAAAGTCATTACGCCTCTGAAAGCCATTAAATTTTAAGATGGTTTAAATACATCCATCTCGTCATTTTTAACCATGCCCACAAAAAGCATCCTAAAGATATTTGATTATTCAATTAGACTAAATTAGGCCAATGTATATGGTGCTGCCTCAGAGGTTATTATCCTTAATAAAACATACTTTATAAACCCCATTAAGGCGGTAATTAAATTTACAATCAGCTTTCCACACAGTTTTAACAAAAAGATGTCAGAGTGTTGTATGTGGATGTGGATTTGTGTTTTGTGAGTGTGGGGTGTGTGTGTGTGTGTGTGTGTGTGTGTGTGTGTGTTTTAAGGTCCTGTTCCATAAGGATTATAGCTCCCCTGCTGTTTGGAAAAGATAATTTCACTTGTAACACTAATAACTTGAGCAGGGGAGAAGCTGGCCTGGTGAATGGAGTGCACTTCACTGCACATCTTGGCTCAGCTAGAAATCGGAAACAGATGGTCCTTGCGGCTGGTTTCCCACTCGAGCCTGCTTACTGCCAGCCTGTGGTCTTCAGTGGGCTGCTGCTGGCAGTCTGTGACTTGAACATAGTAGGACAGTGGCAAAAGAAATCAAATCTTTTCCAATGAGCAGCAAGTTATAATGAAATTTGACAGATCTGACATTCTATACTCAACATCTAGTTAGAATATATTAACCTTTTAGTTTTCTTAAGTGCCTTGCATAGAAGTTGTGAATATACTTATTAGAGGGTTGTGTGTTGTACACAGTTTTTTCTTTTTCTTTTTTTCTTTTTTAACAGGGGGCAAAGGGTTTAGTCCAATCTTGGTTGGCAGCTGGTTAATAGAAAATGAAGAAGAAGTAAAAAGTCAAAGAATTTCTAAATGGAAATGAGACACAAGAACTGTCATTAAGAAAAAAGTAATTCTTTACAGAGCATGGCAGATGAGTTTCTGATGAAAAAATTATCAATATTTTTCTTGAGAAAAAAATATATTCATATATATGTCAATCTGTGAGTGTCCATATACTCTCTCTCTCTCTCTCACACACACACACACACACACACACACACACACACACACACACACCCTAAATTAAAAATCTGGGCAATCTCTGGGCATATCATTAAAATGGATGGGGCTGTCTGGACCCCCTGGCATTTTCTTCAATTCTGCCCTTTTCAGCTTTGCAGCGTTTGCTTCTGCCATACGGTAAGAAAACCATGCCAGGTGACTTGGGACACTGGTTTTTTTTAAGTCACCACACTCATGCCCAATAATGATGTGTACCTGTGCAGACTACCAAAGACCTCGGCATTTTCCTAAGCTCTGGGAGAACTAGACTGTCTGTCTTTGTGTAGTTCTTCCTCTTATTCCAAAGCTTATGTGTGAGTACGCACTCATTTTCAGGGGTAGACCGTGAAATCTTGAACACCATTTTAGGATTTCACACCTGATTGAGGTTAGAGAAAAGACCTAGGTATTAATAGTAGATAATCCCTCCTCAATACAAGCTTTTTTAAAGTGTCGGATATCCACTTCCCTCAACCAAACTTCTACAGTTTCAGCAACAGTGTCCATTTCTAATTTCATGGCTTCCAAGAGCTTGAGATTCAAGGTCATACGTACTCATTAAGCCCAGCATCTACCCTGACAAAAGAAATTTTTAAAAATCTTCTGAGAGCTAGCTAATTGGAGTAGGACATGGATTTTTGTCAAATTGACATAGGTTTGAAATTTTGCTGTTCTTGCTTAATATGTGTCATTGGGCAAGACTCATATCTGTTTAACCCTGACCTATAAATTGAAAATAATACTATCAACCTCCTAGGGTTATTGTGAGGGTTAAATGACATATACTGGAAAGCACCTTAAAAAGTGCCTGGTACAGGGCAAATGCTAAGTCCTATTATTTCCCTCCTTTCATGATTTAGGAGGCAAAACTAGAGTGGTGAAATTCTGAGGTCATACCTCCTCGGCTTGAATTCTTCTAACTCCAGTACCCTAAACAAGTTGCTTCAACTCTTTGAGCCTGTTTTCTTGTTTGTAAAATGAGGTTAATAAAAGATCATACCTCATAAGGACCTATCTGGGAAAAAAAAAAAAAAGATCTTAGAACAATGCCTTGCTAAGAGGAAACACTCAATACATTAGCTGTTATTATATGCTGCGTTCAAAATCAACCTGCTCTTCTAGAGTTTCAGATTTCCAATGACCTGGGAAACAGAGCTTGAAAAGAAGGGGAAAAAAATTTAGTTGCCTACATCGCAGAGGTTGCTGTTAAATGGGTGAATGAACAAATGAATGAATGACCTATGTTCATTAAAGACAAATATTACTGTAGTCGATCTATGTGAAGTACTAATGAATGATGCAGATAAAGAAGGCAACAGGAATTCAAAGGCTCTATAGATTACTGTGGACCTGGGTCTTAATGAGGGGAGTTAATTTGAGAAGGCAGATGATGTGCTAGGAAGGCAATAGTTTGAGTCAAGGTAAAGGAAAAGCCTGTATAAACCTGTGAAAAGCCTGTATTAAAAAAAAAAGAAAAGAATGCAATCAAATTTCAAATGGACTAATGTTCTATGCCTCTTTTTCACTACTTTTCTTTCACCATTTATGAAGCCCCTACTATCTGCCCAACAGTGAGCTTGACCTCATAGCTACTGAGACAGACAAGACATGGCCCTTGCCCTCAAGAATTTCAAGGTCTCGAGGGAAGGCCAACTAGGAAGCAGAAGAGTCTAGGAGAGGATACTAAGAGCTGAAATGGAATAAGGCATAGATAAATATGGAAAAGCAGAGGGAAGGAACCAAATCCAGCCTTACAGAACACCAGAAGGGGGAAGAAAAAGAGTTTCCCTCAACAAAGCAATAAGGATAACAAAACATCAAAAGCAAAACAATAACTTTGGTTCAGCACTTATCATACATATCAGAGAATAGTGACTTTATGCATGTTTTTGCTTCTAACTAAATATACATAGTCAGTTTACATATATATATACTTAACAACTATTTTTATCTTCATTTTTCTGATTAGGACACAGAGACTCAGTGAGGTTAAGTAACCTGAGAGGACTCACACAGTAATCAACCAAGCCTATTGCAATATTTAACATATTGCATATTAGACTTCAGACACAGTGCTCTCGACCACTCTACTATACAGACTCTGAAAATCATTAATATTCTATTTTCACATTGCCCTTTAGCAACACAGGACAAAAATCAAAACTTCTCCTTGGTATTGTACACCTGTTGGCAGTAGAATCTTCAAGTTCTTTATCTAACTGCACTGCCACAAAGATGCAGTTGGGAATCCCATTCAGCAACAAAAGGGAGCTGATTTGAGAAGCATCAACAGCCGGAATGATGCTGGAAAGCAACTTGCTTTTTGCTGGAGGTCTCATGTTATAAGAAAACAATTCCCTTTCTAATGCTCCCCATAGTCACCAGACCATATTTCTCACCCTGCACCCTGTAGTTTAACCCATCACTGACTTCATAACTAGGGGGATTCCCATTTCATATGAAATATGTTCAAAGGAAGTAAGAAAGTCCAAATCCTAATGGGTTTGTTTCTTGATGAGAGTGCTGTTTTTGCCTCATTCATTCAAGTGCAGTGGGAAGAAGTATTCAAATGACAAGAGTTAAATTCAAAACATGTAGCCGCTTTCTGTTATATTTTTTTTTTCCGACTGAAAGCAAACCATTTAGATGTTTGTTTCCAAAAAGGCATCTGTCAGCAATCAAAGGGGAAAAATGCATAAAGCAAATGCAATTGTTTGGAGTAGCATTTCCTGGATCATGTTAAATGCTTGAATTGCTCCCCTTTATGCTCACTAAATAATTTTATTTTCCACAATAATTGCAATATTTAACATGTTTTATTTAATCTTGTTTTAAGGCTATTAACAACTGGCCACACTGTGAAAAAGACAACTTCCACCAGTCTCTTACAGAACAATGATGAACTTACATGCATCTAATTGTTTTCTAGATTTAAAACACTATTATCCAATAGCATTTATCATTTTTTTGTTTAAAACTACCATGCCATCTCCTGTAAAATCTTCCCAGGTATTCCGCCATTCACAAAGTGAAATCTGGATTCCAGTTTTCCTTGTGCCCCATTCATTCATAAATAATGGGCGTGCATAAGGGTGTTCTGAGTCTCAGAAATGCAGCGGCTCAGATAAGAGACACCTCTAACTTTAGAGGTTGCCACAGGACAAACTTAGAAAATATAAGGCTGTGGGCCCACGAGTCCAAAATGTCCATGTGCCTTTATGCCCTGGAAAAATGCTAAGGAGACTCTAAAGTAAGGAAATTGGTTTTGTCTGCTTGTCAGAGGCAAGTAAGAAAAGATAAAATGAAATAAGAGATTGATTCAAAGACAGAATGCACTTCATTTATTTTCTTTTTTCATTTTCCCTTTTCTCCCCTTGGTTTGTGCTATTTTACACTTTACATAGAATTTCCAACTTTTTTCCTTTTCATTCTCTAAATGATAAACCAAAGAAAAATCAGGTCATTTTAATAATGCTGCAGTTACACAAGGCAACAAACATTTTGACTGGCAAGCTCAGGGCAAGATCCTGGCAGAAGGTCCATTTGCTTATAGACACTGAAGATAACTTAACATTTCTTGTACTACTGCACTACTTTTCTGAAGAAAAAAGAGGCGACCCCAGAGTAATAAAAAATACAAAGATGTGTCTACCATATTTGATAATAATTCTCGATATTACCTCCTACTCCCATATTATTAGAAGAAATCTCATTACGATGAGGGATGAGAAAGAAAAAAATGCCTTGCTGTCTTTGTGGTTCATTCTGTAGGAGTGTGTGCATCTTGCTTTGAATTATAAAACATTTCAGATGCAACTGGATAAAATTTGCTTTACTGAAATTATTTTTATTAAAACAGCTATGTACTTGATGCTAAATGGTTAAAAATAACACCTTCTAAGGAAGAAATCAGAAGTGGGAAAGTAAAAGCCCCCAAATTTAATCTCTTTGGCACTTAAAATGTGTCCTGAATAAATTTATCTAAATAGTAAAAAATGTGACTAGGAATAAAATCCGCTGGATAGTTAGGCTGTAAATACACAACTTTTTAAATAACCATAGTTCGATAGCCCTAAAAAATGCTATAGATAAATTTTCTCATGCTCTAGTTTGACTATATAGAAGACCTGCAGTGTAGAGAACTATAATATCACTGCTAGGCTCTTGGAGATCACTTATCTTCAGGGGAAAAAAATTAGAATATAGTTGGTACACTGTTCTTATAAAGGTACTTCTGTAGTTGCTAATTTCACACAGTTTGAATGACTAAATTATCATAAATCCAAGGCATTCTCTCTACTTTTTTCTCTCCTCTTGGTCTGGAAGTAAAATGACTTGAAATTTAGCAGTAACCTGGACTTCTTCTCACCTAAAAAAAAAATTTCATTTTTACAGCTATTCTTATTGGTAGGTTCATGTTATGGTTTATTTTTTCTGCTAAAGAGAAGATGTGTGGTAAAACTCCTATGAAGAAGATGGCGTGGTTACACTAAGAAAATCAGATGTGATTTTCCCTGAATAAGTACTCATGTCAAGTTTAGCCTGAATTGTGTTAAACTGAATTGATAATGACTGACCATTTGATTTACAAAGAATGGGAAAACTTAGAATTATTTTTTTTAAAGGGAGACACCAAAAAATAGAGACGGTACCTAGCTTACAAGTTGGAACCTGTGAAATATCAGTAATGCATTTCCTCACATAAAAACACACATCTAAATACAATGTCAACCGGAACCAAAAATTAAGGGACTTAAGCATTGTCTTCTCATGTTTATGTTCCTTCACAACCAAATTAACTAATGAATTGAATTTTTAAAAATAAGGTAAGGAAAGAGAAATATTTTTCCTCAGACTTTTTTTTTTTTTTTTTACTTCTTGGAAAACCTGTTCAACTGTTCTCTGATTTAGTTTTAGACTTTTCACTTTGCTTCCAATGAGATATGTAAGACAGGAAAACTAAACCGAACATTTTTTAAATGCACAGCTCACGTTCTTGAGAAAAGTGGCTGTGAAAAACAGATACCGAATCAGACTTAAAGTCGAAGAAGGGAGGGGGGGGTAGAAAAAAAAAAGCCCAAAACATCGCATGATAGTCTCTAAGCAGTTCCATCTGTCAAGCAGAAATTTTAGGCTAATAGCCTGTGGCGATCTCCCTCCGCAGTCCACTACCTGCCTTTGTCCTATTAAATCTCTTTATTCTCCTTAAAAAAAAAAAAAAAAAAAAAGAGGGGGGATTGGTTGTTGGAAGGAAAGGAAAAACCTTGCAGACCAAAATCATCTGAGTGATGAAGCCCTAATTTTAACCGCCTCTTTGATGTGTAGCAGTGGGGTTTTGTTTTTTTAAAAGGAGAGAGAAGACAGTGCTAGGAGCAGAAGACTTTTCATCTCCACATCACCTTGCCACTGGGTCTGTGAGAGATTGGTTCATTGTCAAGGAGATTTTTTTTTACCCATGATTCCATATGGTATGGACCGGACTACATGTTGCCCCACATGCCACTGCAAATGTTTTCTCAATTAGGTGTCTTATCTCCCGTGAGTTAGCATCAGATGAAGCTTGCTGACAGCGTAATGGCAGGGAAAGCTTCCGACGGCTCCATCAAATGGCAGCTCTGCTACGACATCTCGGCCAGAACTTGGTGGATGGTGAGTTGGCAGCCGGGGCTGCTTTTTTTTTTTTTTTCCCTTTTCTACTTTCCCTCCCTCTTTGACAAAATGTCCCAGACCTCACATTCATCAAATTCACATTTGATTTTTTTCACACTCTTCAGCGAGGCAGCCTCACACTGCTTCCTTTTGCCATCCTTTCTCTGCCACTCTGTTACTTGAGTTCCCAGAATACTTGCCCTGGTTTTCCATGGGACAGTGTTTGCAAGTTGTTGGGTTTTTTTCTTTTTTGTCTTTTTGGTTTTTTTTTCTTAAAGTCTCAGAAGTTTTAAGGTGAAGGTAGGTATTTTAGCCAAGCTGGTCTTGGGGTAAAAAATGAAACATTTGTCCTGCCCCTCTGGTTTTGTTCCCTCTCTCTAGCGCCACATCCCCTTTACTTTTGTTTTCAGGGACTGTGCAGTGCATGGTTTTTCCTTGGCTGTGGTATTTTCTGAGGATAGTGTTGGGTGCTGGGGAGAATCAAGTCCTGGGTGATTCTAGTCCTGACCCATTAATTAGATTGTCTGAAGTCACCTGTGAGAGAACTTTGGCTCCTTATTTCCTGTTCTCCTTCAGAGACCCATAGCTCTCATCAAACTTTTCTCCATTTGTTTATGTCAGAGCAGGTCTTAAGTCTCTTAGGAGCTCCACCTCTGAGCAGAAAAGGCACACACACCCTATCTTTTAGTGATTCTGGGTACAAATAAAGTTTTAATAAAGTTCTACCATGCGGCCGCAGAATGAGTTAACTCACATGTCATGGTCAACCAGGCCAGACAACCTTTGACATCTTGGATCTATACGAGGTAGACTGAGTTGGGAGGATGCACAATAGCTTATTGTCACGGGAGATGCAAGTCCTGTGAGGAAGAGAGTCCTCAAATCATTACCGCCCTCGTTAGGGTGGTGTCCGTTAAGGATTAATTCGTTAGCAGTGCATTTCTAGTTTTCCGTAATTATTATTCCTGCGGCAAGCGTGAATTCTTCCAGGGAGTGAAAAAAAAGTTTGCTGCCAGGACAATGAATGTATTATCCGTTCCTAACTGGACCGTGAACTTCAGCTCATTTCACATAGATATCAGTTTAAGAAAAAAAAAAAAAGAGAGAGAGAGAGAAGGGGGGAGAGAGAGTGGTGTTGAAGGAGACACTGGCGAATGGAATTACAAGACAGAACTTGGTCAGTTTCATTGTATGATCTGCAGAAAGAGTTCTCCTTTCCCCTTTCTGGACCAATGGTGGTATCATTTTGGCACGTTTTAGGAACTCTGAGGACTGAGAGACTATTAAAAGTGAACTACCCGCAGGATTCTGTTCGGCTGCAGTGTGTCTATCCTAAGGACTCTTGACTTAAGGTGGCCGTGGGTATGTGTGTAAATGTGTGTTTTAACTTGCAATTTCTTAACTAAACATTAGAAACTTACTGATGATTTCAGGACGATGTTACTTTCAGCTTTTGGTTAATTAGACTAGCAGTAGACTATCCACTTAGATCCTGAACTTTTTACTCAGGGCACTTATTTTCCCATTAGAGTTTCTGCCAGCAAGAACAAGGTTTACTTGTATGCCATGATGTTGCCTTATCGATTCGTCTTATACAGCTTGTTAAACACTAGAAATGAATGTACTGATTGGTTTTAGCTATTATTTTCTAAGCTAAATTGTAACTTTTAGGAAAAACTGTGTGCTGATGTCATATTCTGGGCCACATTCTACTTCCTTGTATTTCAAGAGCTCATAGATTTTATAGACTGTTACTTTTTATGGCAAATTTTGTAATCTTTTTTTTTCTTGCAAAGATCACCAAATGCTCCTCTTTTTTTTAACTTGGAAACTGTCATTTCTTTAAGGTAAAGTTTACTTGGAAGTTGCTTTGCATTTAAAATTATTTTACAGATGTTTTACCACCGGGAATATAAAATATAAAAGTGTGGAAACATTTAGCAATGCAGTTAACTAAAAATAAACAATGCTATAAGTTCACATGCTGCTGTTTAGGCTGCATAATACAGGAAGTTTCTCTCAACTTCAATGCTTCTAGATCTTTGCTTTGAAAAGGGGTGAGAAATCAGAGTGCTCTTTAAAGAAGTTGTGGAAATTACAGAGAATAAATCGATTTTTTATTTCCCTCAAAGGTGACCACATACCTAAGCATTTTAGATCTGCCAGTTATAAATAATTTAATGTAAATTTCTCATTATTGATAGGAAATTGATGACTTTGATGAAGCGGGGGAGGACTCATTAAAATAAAACAAATTTTGCATTTTCTCTTAGCTCTTCTCCTTCCTAGAATAGCATTCCCTCCCTTTCCCTCCAAAACCTCCCATCTTGCTACCCCCAACAATTTTCTCCAACTAAAAAAAAATTTAACTTGCCCCTGGCTGATATGATTCTTTAACCAAAGGACAGTACAAGTTCCGAGTTTCACACTAAAGGCAAATAAAGCTTTAAAATTACCTCATGCGTCATCTGGCTGCACAGACTCCGGGCTTCATAGTGGGAACCTCCGGCTTGGTCCTCCCAGCATACAAAGGCAACTCAGTGAATGCCCCCTCCGCCCAGGGAGGCTCAGCCTCAGCTGCCAGCACCAGGATATGCAATTTTGCCTTTTAATGAATCGTAAACAATTTGTATGGCAAATGAGTTTGTTTGTTTCAGTTTGGGGGCATATGTTGGACGGGGTTGTAGAGGGCCATTACCTACTCCAAAATTTTAGGTGAGAATGGATAGATCCCCATATATTTTATTTTTCTAAATAATAAAGACCCACTAGAATAAAAGAAACTGGTTAATAAAAGACTGAGAATAACAACCTCTCTC
>NW_006441955.1:11519443-11535746 GCF_000325575.1 Pteropus alecto
TAAAAGACTGAGAATATCAACCTCTCTCCTCTTTCCCGTCATTCCCTTTTCCCCTCTCAATACCCACCCCCTCTCATAATTCACTAGGCTTACAGTAGGGTTTTAACTGCACTTTTTGCTAACTGGAGGTCAGTTGACTAAATTAATTGTTGTTGTTGTTGTTTTTAAGTATAAATTTTAGCTTTGTTTTTAAAAAGCTACTTTTGTTTAAGAAACAATTGTTTTAAAATATGAAATACTGAGAACGGCCTTCTCTATCTTGTATGGCTTCTTTTTTTTTTTTTTTTTCTGGTTGAAGCTAATTTTGCCTTGAGGGACATAGGTTATAAAATATGCTAAAATACACTTGTGATATCAAAATGGAGTGAGAAAGGGGTCTTGATATCCAAAAGTAAATGAAAACTTATTCTAACCCACAGAGTTGTAAACAACTTAAAAGTTAACAAGCAACCAGGGTTCGAGCATGTACATTTTAACAGTAATTACCTTTGGCGCTGCCACTTATGAGAAATCTTTTGATATCTGAGCCACTTCTCTAATGCTTTAATCATGCAAATCAAGAAATAGATATTACGTATCAGCTTAATCTAGCTATGTTGTGACATCTCCATTTGAAACCTTCCGACATAGAACTAAAGCAAACCCTGGTAAAATTTTTCCTCCATGCCAAGTGAAATGGAAGCACCCTGTATGCACGTATATGCTTCAAAATACAATTCTGTTCAGTAGAATAACCTCTGTTCTACCCACATGGTATTAAAATGAAATCAGAAAAAAACATCTCCTCTTCCTAATGATTTACTGATAACAAGATATTACAGGACTATTTTTATGCGAATTACAAAATACACTTGTCTTGCTTCTGCTATGCAATTTAAAAACTCATAGAGACTATGAAAGGAAGGCTATTAAATTATCCTGCCACCCCCTTCAACCATGTTAAGTTCCCAAGCACTTATTTTGGAAACATTCTCTTTAGAAATTGCCAAATAATTTTTCAATCAACGATTATCTATCACTTAGCACTAATTTTTACAACTTAAACTTCATATACCAGGAAAACACTTGGGCAGATAATGAGATACTCTGCCTTATAACGTAAATGCTTTTTAATAATACTATATGTATGTATGTATAAGTTAGCAAGGTACTTCTGTGAAATACTGTCTTACTGTGTTCAACAATTCCAAAAAAACCTTTAAACTCTAGCCTACTTCCCAAATGATTGGTAGCCCTAACTACTGCAGACACAAAACTAAAAACTCATATTTCATGCAAACCTTTTATTGTTGTTATTTGCTTGGATTTATATCTTAAATTGTATTTACCATTTCAATTTTTTAAATGTCAATTCTCAAGTGAATAACTTTTGTTAGTGATTGTCTTCTATATTTCTTTAAAGATGTTGCCTAATAAAGATTTTTCTATGCATTTGCACTAACTCTGTTATGATGATTAAAATTACTTGGAAATCACTACAATGGCTATAAATCAAAAGAATCAAAATAAGGGGATACAGTAAATAATAATTATCATATTCTAAGCAGCCAGTATACTTTCAAAAGAAAGTGTCCATGCTAAACATATTTATACACAATCTATTTCAAGCTTTTGCACACTCTACCTGCACTTATTTTTAAATTCACACTTATCTTATTTTTAATCTACCATTATAAATATGTGTGACTAAATTTATGAGAATATGCATTAACCTCAAAAGTTTCTGTACACTCCAAACATTATTTTCTCACAGTATTAGCAATGATTAATTGCAAGCAAAATCTGAATAAGATAGCTTTTTTATTTTCTCCCACACACATTAAGAAATTATCCTAATCATTTTCTTTTAGGTTACTTTATACACATATTTTAAAGTACCATTTACTATACTTAAGAAGCAAGGACATTAAACTATGTTCCTATTTTTTTCTTTAAATCAAATTATGATCCAAATGTACTTCATTCAGAAATGTGATTGGTTATTTAAGCTAGCCTATGTACTTGTACTATCTTTTTTAAAATCTTGATTTCCTGTTATTACACTCATATTTCTCCTGTGAACTTTAGACAGTAAAATAAATTCTTTGTCCTTACTTATTTTCTAGTAGATTTTCCTTCACCTGTCCTGAATATTGTCAGGAATGTTTTTAATTTAAAACCAAAAGAATCAGGGGCTGATTAGAAGACAGGAAATTGGAGGATTAAACTGTCTGGTTGAACTTCCTTTACTTATCAGCACTCAGTAACTTAGACTGGATTACAAACTCAACAGGACAACTCTTACAATGCATTGTTCCTTCTGGATATATATATATATATATATATACATACACACACACACACACACACACACATATATATACAGGACATGTGAGAGTGTGTGCATGTATGTGCGTATACATGTGCACATAAGTGTGTCTATTTATGTCTGTGTGTGCAGTCATGAATATGAAGAGAGAAAAACCAGCAGCTGGTAGTTATATAAGTAAATGTTTTTACGTGGAATAGTTTTAAACCAAGGGGGCTTATACTATGGACATGAAAGTTCATTCAAACACTATAATCCCAAAATAGTCTCGAAGGTTTCTTATTAAAACAGTTCTGTGGAAACAAGCAAATAATGAAATACTATAAGGGAAAAATCAAGATGCACTATGTTTAGAAATGCAAACTAGATGGCAGTCACCCTTATGCAGTCCATCTCCCCTCAGTTCTGCTCAGAATTCCAAACACCAGTATTACTGAGCGAGTAGGAAAGGGTCCCACAAGAAGTGAGGGAGTTAATCTGAGAGGCTTCCAAAACCATTTTGAGATCCTCTTGACACCAACTGAGAAAGAAATCTTTCTATGACAGCAGGTCTGAATGGTCCAGGTGAGCATAAATTGTGAAATGAGTGCTTGGCAGGGAATGAGAGAGCAAATCAGGACAACAGGGTAAGGATTCATCTTATGCCATTAGATCATTTAAAACTGAAAATAAATAATAAAAACAAATCACTGTCCTAGATTTTTACCATGTCACATATATTTGCAGAGCTATATTCTAGAAACCATGCTGAGAATTGTTTTTCCTGACCTCACTCTGCTCACTTCTCTTGCCCTCAATAAATATTTGTTAATTTGGCTTAAGAGAGCTCTAGAATAACATGTAACAGTTTTTCCTGCTTCTTATTGAAATGGTGGGTTCTACTGAGAAAAATAGAAGATGAAGAAAAGTGGAGTGTATACTCTGGGAAAATGAGTTGGTTGGTTAGACTGGTAGATCTGGGAGTTAACATTTAAAAGCTTGTTCTGGCAGTCCTTCATTTATTCACCAAATATGTATTAAGCCCTTGCTAAAGGCTAGGGAGGTCGGGGGAGAGAATCAGCTGCTGCTTCTGCCAGCTGCCATCATCCAAGCTTTAAAAGTACTAAGGATCAACCTCTCCGTACCTAACTGAATATTTCAACCTAACAGCCAACACTGATGGATTCTGCTAGAATCCATCCTAGGTGCTCTACAAATATTTTTTCATTTAATTCTTACCAAAAGACCTATGAAGTAAGCATAATTGCTCTACTTTACATACAAGGGAAGCAAGACTTAGAAAAGGGTGCACAGTGCCCAAGGATGTGAACAAACCTAGATTAAGCTTCTCAGACTGCAGTGTCCACTGGCTTAATCTGGGACCAAATTTGTCATCTTGTCATAAATGAATTGATTCTTTTAGCACTTAGATGTAAGGGTATTTGAAATTTTACAAAATCAGGACTATCCATTCATATAATGGTATGGGGTGGGGAGTGGAGGTCACAAGTCTGTTTGTTAAGAAAATAGAGACAGAAAAATTATAATGTTCCAAAAGCAAGATAAGACAGTGGTGTTGTGATGCCTAGTCCCCATCCTGGAAGAGTTGTGCATAAAAGGGTCCCTATTATGCAACAAAAACATTAGCCTCATCACTGACGAAAGAAACTGCTGAGAGACATGAGCAAGTCTGATGCAAAGAATGCACCTAGTCATATTAAAACTCAACTTTTCATCAGATGATGAATGGTTCAGGGAAACCCAGTGTTGTTAAGTTCCTGTGAATATTAGGGACTTTTTTTTTTCTCTAAATAATTTAATATTTATTTAGCAAATACTTCACTTATAGTTTTAAATGGAACATACCATTTTAAAAAGTCACCTTCCCCCCTCCCTCCCCAAAATTCTGCTATTTGGCGCGCATGCTCACGCATGCATGCCCTTTGTCTCTCCCTCTCTTTCTCCCTCCCTCCCTCTCAAGCAGAAATTCCAATATAGAACAGTATTGCTGTTCACTGTTTTTCATTGCCACAGAAATGGCTAATTAAAGGTTTATTCCAGCATAGTTTTCTATAAGAGAAGACACAATGCAGGATATATATTGCCTAATGGCAAAGATCTTAATACACTCACTACAAGTAAACATCTATTTTCCAGACAACTGCTGACTATAAACAATATGCCTCAGCCAGAATTCTTTAATGGTGCCACATGTTGGACAGATTTTTTATTCCTCATATTCCAAGTTCCTTTTGTGATCCCTGATATGCACATACTAGCCCTGCTGACTTTTCGAAATGGATGATAATTGGGACTAATGACCAGGTCAGAGGTGTGGATGCATAATCCTGGGCAGAGCAGCCCTCTACAAAGCTGCAGTGCATGAAGGGCTCACAGGGGAGAGTGGTGGTTATAAACTGCATTAGTCATTCAATAACTGCTGCTGACACTTCTCACATTAGTAGATACCACATTATATGCACCACATGACCCAAGTATAGACAGTCAATATCCATCTAGGGTACTGAGAATACTCGGTTCTCAGGATGGCCCCTACTGCCTTCCCCCAAACCCAAGTGTTCCTTGTCCACACTCTCTTTCACCCTGCCTCCGGAAGTATGACTTTTAGCTCTGCTGATGAAATGCTTTAGCAGCTGGATTTGATAAGCTCTCTTCAAATGATGAAAGATATTGTGGGGCTAAATAATTGATTTCATGTATTCATTTAAGAATCAATTAAAATCATCATAAATTGTTTCGTTGTATTTTAAGAAAAACAGCAACCACATGAGAAACAACCTAGTAACAGGTGCTACAGTTTGAACTCCTTCTTAGTAAATAGGAGATGATTCTTGAACACTTGTAATACTTTGCCCAACACTGGAGTCCAAGTGTATTCAGTAATGTTGGTAGAACTGCTAGAAAGGGGAAAACTCACAGAACTAAGGGGAAAAATTACTGTAGGAGAGGCTGATAAAATTTCTCAGCTGAAAAGTCAAGAAATAACAAAACACACGGGGCCACTTCCACAAATATCTTTAGACCAGGCACGTCAGCTAAATGTAAGACAATGAGGATATAATAAATCTAGTGGGGGTCTGTGATGAACTGGAGAGTGATACCAATTTACTACTAAACAACGGTGAAAGCAATACTGTACTAACCAAGCAAAACACATCTGCTACCCGGGACCTAAAGCTATTGAGAACACACCATGAACCAGAAGATAGAATGGGATTCTAGCATCGAAGTGTTTCAATCCACAAGAAGCAAGGAACTTAAAAGGCAACTATCCCTGGGAAAAGGATCACAGCAACATAAACCACATAAACTACACTGCAGGTTCATCCATTCATATCTGATCCTTTCCTCCTGGCAGGCTTTTGTGCATGAAAGGGAGGCAGAAGACCTTGAAAGTATCTAAAATAGGGGTCCTCAAGTAGGAAAGGCAGTTAGCAAAAAGGAGAGCTGGGAGATATTGGAGGATACTGAGAGGATGCAGAGAAAGGAGTTTGGTGGTTGCAGAGACCTGCCTTGCTGAACCATTCTTGCCCATCCTAATTATCTCGTCTAGTTCCAGATTTCTCAAAGTGGCTTTGGCATTCCTAGGCTCTTGTGGGCTGTAAGCTTCAGAAAAAGATTCTTCACTAGCACACAGGCTGGTGCTCATGCCTATTTTCTCCACCCAGCAAACACTTTATCCTCTTGCCAGGGCTAATATAAATGAAGTCTTCTCTGTGAAGCCCTCCCAGATTCCCCAAGGCAAAATAAGTCATTTCCCCACTTGACCCATTCTGGCCCCACAGCCTTTTGCTCATACTATATTACCACACTGAATAAATTATGCTGGAGTTTTTCAGTTTATTGTCCAGCTCCATTATGTTTTGTTCCTTAAGAGTAAAATCTAGGTCTTACCTTCTTTATATCTCCAGTGTCTAGCCTATGGCAAGTACACACACACACACACACACACACACACACACACACACACACACACACACAGTGGTTTTGTGCAGAAGTTAGATAAGTGAGAGCAATGAAGGCTGGTGAATATTCCATGACACTGCTTCCCCCCCGCCACCGCCCGAGCATGACCTTCTAGACGATAGGAGATTATCCAGCAAACTGCCGCCCTGCCATGTACTCATGGAGATTTTTGACTACTGTATGTCAACTGCTTGCTGGGCCCACCAAACACTCTGTACGCATGTGAGCTAATGCTCAAAACATCCCTCAGAGACCAATATCATTATCTCCACTCCTCCAATGAGGACACCAAGTAGAGGTGAAGAGGCCATTCAGTAGCGTGAGAAACTAAAGCTGAGCTTTTCAGTCTATACTGTAATGACACCAATATGCCTAACACTATCACACTCTGACTCAGGCTCAAAAAAAAGACTGTGATACTTAAATAGGGGCAGAGTTTCACTCCATTTTACAGAGGAGAGGGCGAGAGCCCCAGAGGCTAAATATCCCCCAATGTCAAAATCAACACAAAGTATTCCTCTAGATTTAGGATCTCTAGTGATCTTCCCATGTGGTTATCATACTGTATGGCATTGTTTAAGTAAAAACAGACAAGTATTTTTTCCTTCCTCTGAAGATACAGGAGATTTTTATTGTTTTTCTTCCTCACTTTTGGTATTTTTTCATTTTTCTACAATGAACATGTATCATTTATTTATAAAAATAATGTTTAACTAAATCATACTCACTAATGATATTAGTCTTGTTCTCATCGATTACATAAAAATAGCAGTAGCACCAGCTACAAAAATTCATGGACATGATGAGAGCTTGAGCTTTGAGGATGTGCATATTTTCAAAGTTGAGTTTTGCTCATTTCCTTCATTAAATTCTGCACTTAACTGCTGTTTTTAACACTCCCCTTCCTACAGTGGATAGTTTCTTCCCATCCCCCAGTGTAGCGTAGCAGTAAAAAGCACAGGTTTCAAATTCAAGAAGACGCTAATGACTTATGACTTGGCGTGGATGAGCTGTGTGACCATGGACAGTGACTAGAGACATTCTGAATCAGTTTCCTGAAACTTGGAAGTATTATCATCATCTGCTAATGTGAGGATTAAATGAAACTGCATATTGTACAAACCAGGAACCTGGAAGGCATTCTAACACCTTCTTCTTGCTTACTCCACATATCTAATTCAAAATAAATTCCTGTTGAAATTACTTCCTAAATAATGCCTAAGTCAATCTACTTTTCCCATCTCCCCCACCCTCCCCCAGTCCAAGCTACCTACCATCTTGTCTGACCCATTACCACGGTAGCCTCCTAACTGATTTTATTGCATCCATCTTTGCCCCATGCAATTTATTCATCACACTTAAGATTAAAATATCTTTTCAAACACAAGTAATCTATCTTTTCAATAAATTGCCCTTTCTCTTAGATAAAAAGAAAATCCTTAACAAGGCCTGTATGGTTTTACCTCTCTAAGCTTGTCTGCGGCTGTTTTTCTTCTCCTTCAACATACCCCAGCCAATTAGCTAACCTTCTTTTAGTACCTCAAAATCCTTAAAATCGCAGATCCTACACATTTTTCTCTTTTCTTTAAAACACATTCTCTTGTACTTAACATTTTCACACTTACCATTCTCAATATAACTGTGGCTTTGTCAGAAAGCCTTCCTTGTCCCCAAACTGTGCTAGAAAACTCTATGGATGGACTCTCAGAGAACTCCAGACTTTCTTGTAGGGCACTTAGCACTGTTTATAGTCATAAATGTGTGTGATTATTTGATTACTTTGTTTCTCCCAAAAGACCATAAGCTCCATGAAAAATAACATTTTGATCATATGTGCCTGGCACATAGTAGATGATGGTAAGTCAATACTTATTAATTCAGAGAGCAAATGGATGGTATAGCGTCTGCCACCGCAAGTACTGAGATAACGTTAATTATTATTATCATAATTAATGTTTTCCAAGTAGGTACAGTCTCCCTTTTATGTCCTTTAAAGAAAACTCATTTCTCCATAGTAAAAGAATTAGAAAAGTAGAGATGTAAAACAAGAGCTGAGAGCCCCAATTTGGGTTTGAGCCCTGGCCCTGACGTGTACTAGTAGTGTACCTTGGTCATATGATTACACATCTTTCATTGTTGAGGGTTAAATGAGTGAATGCACTGATGCGATTAGCATGCTACTTGGCATACAGTAAATATTTAGCAAATGGTTTATTATTACTTGCTAATCCCAAATCTTCCTCTAATAATCTGTATGGCCTTTCAAAAGCCCCTTAACCTCTCCAGTTGTCAGTTTTATCATCTTTAAAATAATAGTGTCATCTTTGCATGGTTCACAGAGCTGTTGTGAGGATCATATAAATCAATAAATGGAAAAGTGTCTCTGAAAATTATGAAGTGTGATAGAAATGTAAGACATCACTATTCCAACCCTAAGAAATAAGGACATTCAATCAAAATTCTCATGGTCGTTTCTTTATCTTCCTTTCATGATAGATGACGTGGGTAGAATGAGAGTGTGATTCAACACACCATATCATCAACAACTTCAAGTAGTTGATAGTGGAAGGTACATGCACAAATGTATAAATGGAGAGAGCGTGAGTAATTAATGGAGAGAGTATAGTTTAAGAACACACATTCTAGAATGAGAATGCCTGTATTGAATCCCTTCTCTGCAACTTCTTAGCAGCATCACCTCAGAAAAAATTGCTTAATCTGATCATCTATAAAATAGGACAGATGAAAGTCCCTGCCTCGTGGATGTTTGTGAGGATTAAACTAAGTAATCTGTCTAAGTCATTGATAATAGTGTTTGACATATGTTATATACATACTAAAGGTCAGCCATGATTATAATTATTTACATTGCTTTTATCATCATCATCGTCATCATCATCATCATCATGTTAGCTATTGCTTTTTAGAAGATCAAAATTTCAGGGGTCCAGGAAAATAGCAAGGCACTTAAAGAATATCTAACAGTCTCATTCCTCCAAGATGGTATATTTGTATTTTGAAGCAAAGAAATTGTTCCCCTAATGTGTTAGATTAACCTGCCCTACCAACCCAGTTTGGGCAATACAAGGGCCATGTGGCTAAGACACCTTCCCAGAAACAGAGAGAATTTATAAAAGACTATCTAACAATAACCTGATTCCATTTCTGATAAAACTTCATTCAAGCAAATGTGCCCCCTTCTCAAGATTCAAATTCTACATCCCAAGAATTTTAGTGAGAGAGGTCTGTAGAAGAATTTCTGTCACTTAAATTCACTCTCAGTTACAATCATGTTCTCTATACTTGGAAATGTCACATGTTCAATTCAGTTTACCAACTGTTACTTAACAGTTTTCTTGGAATATCAGTGACCATTTATTCCCATGACAGATAAAACCATGGCTTATGTATAACTTAATGAGTTTTATTTATTATTACAGGCCACAGTAAAAAAATAAATAATAGTAACTCTCTATTCAATAAAAGTATATTAGAAAACTGTAAGAGTGTTTTCATGTTGTTACATTAAACATAATAATAGATAACATGTATTGAGCACATCCATGTGCTAGGCCCTCTAATTTACTTGCCTTATATCAATTTTTTCCATAATTGCCTTATAAAATATTCCCATTTTACAGACTAGAAACTGAGATGTTAAGTAACTTACTTATGTTTGGCTGAAAAAAAAACAGTTAAAAAAAATGACTGATCTAGGATTTGAACCTTGGTCCAAAACTCATGTTCTCAACCATTTGGCTATAATGCATAATTTAATGTGTTGTTACATTAATATTTGTTATTAGCTATTAATCATATTATTAATTTTCCACATGGAAAATAATAACCACATAGCTGTCATTGGGATTTAGGATTCAAGGTTGCAGCACTAACGACCTTTGCAAAGTATAATAATTAAGCCTCTTTAGGCATCTTCTCAGTGCTGGATCAAAGGAAAGAATTGAAGACTTTCGTTTTAAAAAAGGCTTGTTAACTAGGAGTCCCTAATGCAACCCTTTCCAAATGTTCTAACACGTAAGATCTCAAAGAAGACAAGACTTCCTAAGAATACGGACACTAGTGCTCAGAAATGACCTACTGACAATTCTGGTAGAGACACACCTATGATAATGACTAGAAACATACAATTAGTGGCCCATGGTATGCTCCACAAATAAAATAAAAGACCCACAAGCCTATGGCAATGGGTAGGAAGATCTTTTGTCACTGCCGCACTGCTTTTCTACTAATTCAAAAACACAAATTCTATAACACATGAAGATAGCCATTCCTCTTTTGCCACTAATATTTCTATACACATTCAGATAATGTAACTACTATAAAACAACTGATTAGGAGTGTCAGAGAAGCTGGTGATGACGCAATGCATCCTCTGAAGTGTGGTCCCATTAGTAAAACCCAACAGGCAAAAGAAGAAATAGAGAAAGCTGCAGTGTCCTTATATGCTGGGAATGTAGTTTTATGTATTTCATCAGCTCTAAATATTAGGTAGTCAGGCATTGGGATAAAAAAAAGTTCTCATCACAGACAAGCAAAATAGCTGAGAGATGCTAATATACTAGAAACCATGCCAGGAAATTGGATACACAAATATAGATCTAAGAAGTATTCACCAGAACCTGTTTAGAGAGCAAGTGGGACCAGAAGCAATCCAAATTTCCTTAAGCATAAGAAGAAAAAAAAAGATCTAGGTAAGTCTCTTTCCATTTGAAAATGGACAAAAAAAAAAGAACATACAAACATAGAAAGTATTAAATGTTGCTGAACAAGAGTAAAGGGAGACCTAGAGGAAGAAAACATCTGAAAATCATAAAAGATAGAAACAGTAAGGAAAAAATAGAAAAATTTCTATTCTCTAACAAGAGTAGAAAGCCACTAGAAAATATATGACTAAAAAAAACTAGAGCATAAAATTTTAAATGGGATTGATAAAAGGTAGTAATTCAAGAAAATTAGCAGTACTAAGACCACTAGAGAACAGATTTAACACTGTAAAAATTGGTCCAGAAATTTCAAAAACTCATACTTTCAATAACTTTCCCAGACACAGAAAATTTACACTAAACATAAAACTCATATGACAGAGGATGACAATACCTACCCCCAGAAAATGAAGATCCAACTCGAGAATTACAAAGAAAACAGAACAATTGGACAGGAAGCAATAATTAAAGACATAGGAAAAAACAAACTTACTGAACTAGAGAGAACATATATAAAACATTTATAGACTGAGCCAAGTTTATTATATTTCAGGCAAAGATCAATGAGAGATCTACACCTAGCTCAGTGTGCTCTACGAGAAGGCGGGAGTAGGGAGGAAGATTATCTACAAAATCGAGTGGGAGAGGAGTGAAAATTCACATAAAAGAGATCTAAAAATTCTATTTAATTGTTGACTGATAATTAGAAAAATATAAACCAAAGTCTGCCTTTGGAAATCTAAGGTTAAGTTAGGGAGAAGATGTGCATTTTCCCAATTACTAAGGAAACAAAAAAATACACTTCATTCCATATATGCAAACCCCCAAAGCAAAAAAAAAAAATAAATCATGTATAATAGAATGACAGGCATTAACAAAACCATCTACATGACAATAAACATAAGTGGTTAAATCCCACTATTAGAAAACAAAGATTCTCATGTTAAAGTAAAAAATTAAATCCAAATATCTGCTTCCTCCAAGAGACATACCTAAAACAAAAAAGTTCACATGAAAAATAAAAAGAGCAAGTAGTTATCAAGTAAAATAAAAATAAGAGAGATAATATTAATTTCTGGCAAAGTAGACTTCAAGACAAAAGCAACTGATTAGGAGAAATAGATTATATTATTTATTTTATAAACTAGAGAATAGCATAATGAAGCTAAAGAGCATAATTAACCCATTTATGCATCAATTGACCTAAGATCAAATGATATAAAGCAAAAATGGTTAGAAAAGCAAGGAGAAAATAAGAAGACCAAGATTTGTAAGTGCAATTTTAATACGGATTTGTCCACTTCTTTTAGTTCAATTAGACAAGCTAGAAATAATATGAAGAATTTAAATAAATACAATCAATGATATTAAGACTACTAGACAATGTTGACCTCTACAAACAACGTGTCATCTTTAAAAGCATTCATAAAACTGCTACAAAAATGTATGTCATTGCATGGACACACACACACACACCCCAATAGCTCCCAAATGTGGAAATTACACAGACTTTCTTGTCTAGCCACATGAAATAAAGCTAAAAAACAACAAAGAATAGTCAATATCACACTTGCCATATCTCACTGTGGCAAAACAAGAAACATTCCTATAAAAATCAGTAACAATGTAAGGATGCCCAGTAACAGTGTAAGATACCATTATTATTTAACATTGTCCTGGAAATTCTGATCAATTCAAAAGATATAAAACAAATACAGTGTAATTATTGCAAGAACATAAAACTATTGTTATTTTCAGATGACTTGATAAAACAGAAAATCCAAAAGAACCAAACGAGAAACAGTTGCAATTAAAAAGATAGATTACTAAAGTGATGGCTATAAGCTAACTATACAAAACAATGCAGATAAAAAACGTAATGGGAAAATGACTCCATTCCCAACAGTAACAAAAACAAAATCATTAAACACCTAGAAGTAACCCCAACAAGTAGTACGCACAACCTAAATGAATGAATTATAAATCATACTGAGATTTGAATAAATATATCCCCAGTGTGGGGCTATAGCAGTATATGTCCTAAACATTGCAAACATAACATTTTTAATTTATAGAGGTTCAATGTCATTCATGTCAAAATCCTAAGCTATTGCAGTAGTTTGTTGCTTTGTTGGAGCTTTTTGGAATTTAATAGAATAAACTACCTCAAAATTCTATAAAAATATAAGATATGAAGAATAGTGACCTCCTCAATAGAATGAAGTATTATTACACCAAGTTTAAAAGACAACATAAATAAAATGTATTAGGTTTCTAATGTGGATGATATTTTGCTCCCAGAGAATAGGTACCCCTAAGGGGTATAACAAAAAAAACCAAAGCCTCAGAAGAGCCCAGGGCCATGGAGGATTTGACTCAGCTGACCTTTGAGAGTCAGCTGTGTTCTTTGATATTTTGGTTATTCACATTCATTGGCAACTTGTGACATTAATTTTCTTCACGACTTTGAGATACAAAGTAATTTAGTAACTTACCAAATGTATCCAAACAGGTAAGAGGTATAAATGGAGTTCTCTCAAACTGGCTTGCTGCAGACCCTGATGTCAACAAAGGTCGCTGCCACCAATCTGATTCCAACAGAAGTCCCCAAACTGCAGCGCCATAAAGGAAAGTTTATTCACATAAACAATTTGCAAACTGTGGAGCAAGGCAGCTCCCACAGGAAAAGAAATCGCTCGCAGCACAAACAGAAGTCGCTCCTTTATAGGCTGGTCCTGTCCACATCCCTGATTGGTCCATTTCTATGCAAATGAAGACTCCAAATCTCCGTTGTCTGATTGGTCCAAATAGCACTGACCTGATTGGTCAGAACTGCACGTTCTAATTGGTCATTTATGGAGCTGCTCTGATTGGTCAGTAAAGATGCAAATGAAGCTATAGCTGTGCTCTTCCAATTTAATGGAGGAGGTTTCAGCCCATTGGTTAAAAGATGATTCCAGAAACTCTTTTATAAGGTTCTGCTCAGCCCGCAGGAACACAGTGCCAAAAGGTAGTAGCTCTGTCTGTGGCTTTTCCCTGAAATGCAGTGTCCATGAGAGGCCTGTCGGCAATGGCTGATAGGCTCTGGTTAGGAATTTGGACCCAGTAAACCACAAGGGGTCTTTTTTGGCAGATATGTTTCTCAGGATTCACACTAATAACTCAACAGCAGTTGCCACTCTGAAGAGTGCCTGCACTGCCTGTGAATCAGCACTTCTTCACCCATGTGAGCACAGGACTGAAGTGGTGGACTTCACACACTTTCTTCTCAAAAGCCACACGTATCACAGTAAATGAATCCTTGGCTGGCTAATGTAAAGTCAAAGTTGGGGATAGGGATGAGGTTTGGGAAGAAGTTAGAGCCAGGTTTAAGATTAGGTTGAAGTTAAGGTTACAGTTAGCATTGCAGTTGGAGCTGGATTAGGTTAGAATTTGGAGTAGGGCTGAAATTTGGGTCCAACTAAATTTTAGGCTTAGATTTGAGGGTAAGTATAAGTATGGGAAGAGAATTAAGAGAAACTTTCACATCCAGAAACACTTCATGGAACAAGTGACAATTATTGCTGAATTTTAAAGCTTGATCAAGTTATATGAAGATTTGCCTTGGGGGTAGAGGCCACTACTGAGTGGAAAAAAACCACACACAAAATTCCAGATGAGAAGAACAAATTGGTGTACTGGAAGAGCCATTAATTCAGTGTGGTCAGCCTGAGGCACACAGGGAATGTGACAAGTCTGAAAGAAGTGCATTGGTAGGCATGTGAAGATCATTCTGTAAATGCGGAAGTGTTTTAAAATCTTAAACAGGAAAGTGATAGATATGATGAGATTCACATTTTAAACAATTGTTCTACCAGCTGTGTGGAAGATGGATGAGAAGGAAATGAGTCTATGACCACAGAGGCCATTTGGGATGTTTGATACCCTCTCTGACTGACCTCATGCCTGATTGTATTTCTTACTTGCTCCTCTACATAGCCATACCAGCCTCCTTGCTATTCTGCCATCAGAAAAAGTACACACTTGCCTCAGCGCCTTCGCATTTGCTTTTCCTTCTGCCTAGAAAGTTTTTCCTCCAGATATCCACAGAATGTGTTCCCTTAATTCTTTGAGATATCTGTTCAAATGCCATCTGCTAATGTGTCTTCCTTGATCACTTTAGCTAGATTTGCTAACTGCACATACACATATTTCCTTTCCTTCTTATCAATTTTATTTTTCTCCCTTTCATTTTTCACCATTTATTTAGTATCTATCTAGCCCTACTAAAATAGATGCTTTAGGCAGACATAGAAAGGGAACGGCTAATTACAGTTCAATGCAGTTAATGGCATAATAAAGGTTTGCATAGGATGCTAAAAAAGAAACGAAAAACCCAGTCTGGGGATTACCAGAGAAAACTTTAAGAGAAGGATCTGAGCTGAGTCCTGAAGATCAAATAGAAATCTACCAGGAAGAAGTGGGAACATTTCAGAGAAGTAGACAGAACCTGTGGAAGTATCAAGATGACAGAGAAGTGGAAAGTGCATCCAGTGTGATCCATCTAATGAGATTAGAGCAAGAGTTCAAGGACATGGCAAGAGACGAGCTGATGGGGTAGGTAGAGGATAATTTTAAGGAAATGCTCTTTATTCCCAATTGTTATTTAATTAGTAGTAGTTTCACTGTAAGTTTCCATGTTCCATCCACTTGTACTACTCAAAGTCTTTAAACCAACCAGTTAATTATAAGGTTTCTAAGAAGGTTGCTGTGAAAAGAAACAAAGGGTTGAACTTTTTAAAGTGAACATCCAGCCTCGCCCACCCTCTACATCAAGAAATGTTTTTACTTTGAAAGTTCAACCCTTAAAATGTTGACTTTTCTAAAAAGAAGGGCACACTCTAAACTGGAAAAAGTTAAATCTGGAGAACTTCAATATTATTTGTAGACTTTTTGCCTTTCCCAGCCAAATATTCCTCTGGGCACTTGTCAATATTTACAAAAATATTTAAATCAATCAGTATTTTTGGAGAAGAATTGGTCTACTTGATTTTACTTTCTAGTTAGCTAAGAGTTAATCCCAAGACCCTCTTGGTTTCTACTCTGAAGGCTAAGATTTCTTGTAAAATAAAATAGCATACTTTTCTATCTCAACAGAGCATTACGACAAATCTTTATTTAATGCCTGAGGGTTTTCAGAGCTCACAGACATTGTTCTGAGCATAAGTTTATGACTTTAAATTTAGAAACTAGAAGGATTTAACATTGATGGAGCACTGTACTATGTGTCAGGCACTGACCTGGCATGTTAAAAACGTTGATCTAC
>NW_006441955.1:11535764-11551970 GCF_000325575.1 Pteropus alecto
AACCAAGACTTCAAAGCATTAGTAAATTACCCCATGTCTTAAAACTACCTCAAGGTCATCCCAAATCCCATGGTCTTTCCTTTGAACCTGAGCTTCAGATAAACCCCTTAAAAGTGGTTTCAACACAGGGCTTTATCAACACACCTGGGAATTAAAGATTTCTCTCAACACATGCCCTAAGGTGCCAGATCCAGGTGGAGTGGGGAGCAAGCAGATATGCTTTGCTGTCTTCTAAGTTAATTTTTATATACCAAGTAATATTTTTGAGAAAAACTCTGATTTCAGTTTCTGTCCTTATGGTTGCCTATTTATAATAATCAGAAAATGAGGAAAATACGTATTTTCAATAAATTTAGTTTAGAATAATCAAGTGTTTTATTTATTTTGCTTTTGAATGAATTCTCTATAACAGGTCCTGTGGATTAAATGCAGTCTATAACAAGCTAACTTGAAATAAGATTCACAAATATGAATTTAAGCCTAAAACAATCTGTAGAAACGTGTTACAAGATTTCTAATCTTTCATCTATTCAGACTGCTGACCAAACTCTTCTGTACCCCCACAATGCTATACTTCATGTGCTGTGACGTAGTGATTAATCAAGTGATCATTCATTTATTCCTTCTTTCATTCATTCATGTATTGAGTGCCTGTGATGAGCTTTGGTAGTAGAGAGGACTGCAAATCTCTTTACCATCCTCATCATTCTCCTTTCTGAATACTTTCTATTCCTTTCCTTTACCACTATCGATGGAAACTTGAGAACTCTCAAGTTGTGCCACATCTTTCCTGTGGGTAAGAGTTCTGAGAAGTTGAAGGTGCCCCAAACTTTCCCTCCTAAAAATGGAAGCACTTACTATATTTGACCTACTTGCCTGCCTGGGTCTTTCCCTCTGGGTCCACGGCAGTGAAAACTAAATAATCCACCATTTACCTTGTTCATATTATTTTCTCAAATATCACACATAGATGGGGTAGGCAGTCACCTGCACATTATAATCCAAGGCACAGACTCTAAATACTTTCTATAAGAAGCTGTCGCATGGCTGAAATGCCACCTGTGGACACAGTATGTCCCTCACTTTATGAGTGAATTAGTTCATCAGATGATCAGCCTTCTTTCTTGGGTCCCAGTGGAATCACAGGGTTTATTGAGCAAATGTGAGTTTTGGGGTTGGTTCATTCACCACCCGCTCACCAGGGAAGGAGAAAGAAGACCAAAAGAAAAGGGAAGAAGCAACTGGAAAAAAGGGCATAAGGTTCCAAAGACAAATATCACCCACTTTGCTTTTCAAAGATCCCCTCCCCCCACTAATGCTATTATCTTACCTCTAAAGCGCTTTAAATATTACGGAATATTTGTTCTTGTCTCCCAGTCCCTGGTACCTGTGCATTGGTAACCAGCCAGCATCTTTCAACCTTGTGCGTGCTAATTCTGCTAATGTTTAGTTCACTTAATCTTCACTGGAAATGTTTTCTCCAGGGCTTTCCTTCTAACTTTGGAAGGCAGTATTCATTGGATGTGCCACAATTAGAGCTGTTTTGTCCTTTTGGAGAAGAAATCAACATAGGTCATCTAATGTGAGCGCTTTGTGTCTCCAGCAACCATATTCAAAGCTCACAGAGAGATGGCACAGTTACATTATACCAGGCCCCTGAAATAATTTCAAGAAAAATTTCAGTTAGTTTAGAAGAATCTTTGTTTGGGTGCAAATACACCATGTAATAGCTCTAAATGACTAGAGATAGTGCTGGTCTTTTTTTATATTAAGCCGGATTTTGTGAACATATATTATGTAGAACATTAATTCTTAATTACCTAGAACAAAAAAAAAAAATCTGTAGTTCAATAGGTTAGGAGTATGCTTGACCAGCCAGAATTAAACTTATTTACTGACTCCTGAATTTCACAGTATCTTTAAGATGCTATGTTCTTTGTAACTCTCCAAGAAATATTCTATAATAAACAATGTTTTTCAATCTTGGTATGTGACCTTGGCAAGTTATTTTATTTTTGATGAGACTCCAAAATTAGGAGTTTAGACTAGATCACTTAAATAGTACCTTCCACCTTTAACCCCCTAGAGTTTATGACATCTTTTCATTGAAACAAAGGTTTCTCCTAGAAATATTACCTATCACTTTTCACCATTATCTAATAAAAATCCCTTCCCAGCTCCCTGTGTTACTGTGGTGCATCAGCACACAGTGGAGGCTGACTACTAGGGAAGATCCTGAGAGAAACTGTATAATCACTTCCAACCGTGTGTGTGTGTGTGTGTGTGTGTGTGTGTGTGTGTGTGTGTGTGTGTGGGTGTGTGCGAGAGAGAGAGAGAGAGCGAGAGAGAAGAGAGATTGATTCTGCTTGGGACTATTATGAATTGTGATAACAATAATAACTCTATTTCTTTTGTTCCTATCCACTCTTCCCACTTTTGGCATTGATCTTTACCTGAAATTACATTTTCTGTGACAATTTGCTTCCACCCAGTACATCTGGTATCTGGCCAGTAACTGTAAATTGATGCTCTCCACTCTAGTGTCTGACTTGGGAAAAAAGGTAGGGGGATGGGAGAGCAGAGGAACTATGGCTGCAGAGACAGACACTGCCGAGACGTTTAAAATACACACTCCCCTAATAGGAAACAGAGCAGACTGTATTAGAGAGAAGGGGAATGAGAGAAGTAGCTCTCCGTGCATGTGGGCGGGGGCAGGGGCAGCTACCGAAGGCTCAGGACCCAGCAAGGAGGCCTGGAAGGATGGAATAGGAGTGGGGTTGCCTGATAAGACAGCGATAGAAAACTATGCGATAAAAGAAGTCTGGCCCGCAGCAGCTAGTCTAGGAGGCAGACAAAAAATCACCTGACGTGGACAGCAAAGAGTGACAGAAGCCAGACAACCAGAGAGCTCAGTAAGGAAGGAGGGCCTGTAAGGTGCAGGGTGGCATAGAGGGGTCGGATGGGAGCACCATTACCTTGCCAGCTTCCAATCAAGATGTACATCTTTTACTTAAGGGGAAACCACTGAGGCATTCAGCCCACCAAGCTAGTGGCTGGTTGGCTAAAATGTATTTAACCTCACAGGTGGACAGATTCTCCAGAAGGAATGTGGCACAGAAAAAAAAAAAAAATGCTGTTTATACCAAGGTCTTATTATAGAAAAAGAAATTGGAAAGCATTCCAGCCCCTTGTTACTATAGAACCTTAAGCAATTAACTGAAAGTTTTCCATACATTCATTGAGTCGCTGAACAAGAACTTAGGGAAAACCTATTGTGTTCCAAGTTGAAGTGGAAAGGCCAGTCGTACTATGGATACAATAGGAAACAATTCAGAGGGCTTGGTCTTAAGGAATTCTTAGCAGTTTCCTCATGTGTAGACTGCTTCACAGGTTTATCTTAAGGATCTTCGTGGCAATAGTGCATGTGGAAGCAATGCTGTGAAATACTGAAAACCATACAAACAGGAAGACATTAATATCATTATCCATGTAATTTTTTCATTTTTTATTGAAATATAATTGACATAGAACTGTATTAGTTTTAGGTATACAACATAATCATTTGATACATGTATATATTGCAAAATGATTATCATAATTAGTTGACATCAATCACCACACACAGTTACAAAATTTTTTAATCCATGTAATTTATAGTTTTAATACTTTAGGTCTGAAGTCACTGAAATTCAGTTCTGTACCTTTGCTCTTGATTCCTAAATAATTGTATTGAATGCCACTTACCATGAAAGGAACTAGTGTACATGCTCAAAAAATCATTAGGCATCTGATTCTGATGTGTTGTTTTAATGCCCTCATTATAACTAGGAAGGCACTAACCTAAGGGCGAAGTCCTTTAAGTCAACCTGAAATAAAAGGTATTGCTCTGTCTGGCATGGAAATTATACTAAAAGCCACAGTCAATGGTGAAAAGGAACCAGCTCTCTAAACCCAAAGATTTTATACTCAACTTCCCCAGACCCTCTCAGATTCATAAGGTGTTCAAAGCAGAGATTGGGGGAACTCTCAGCCCTGTGTGCCAGATGGTGAGACCTACCAACAAGCTCAGGAAACACCACACCCTCGGGGCTGTGCACCTGCCATGCACTTCCCCATCCCTGGGAGTTTGCCAAGGGGCTATCAGCACCCTCACCAAGCACACTTTTACTATGATGGTGGGCACTGGGAATGTGTTAAAGTAGCATAAAAGATTAGGCTTGTCCCAAGCTTACAATCATTTACACACTTCCAGCCCACTGCCCGTTGACCTTGATGATAAGTTTATTTAATTGTGGTAAAATATACATAACATAAAGTTATCATCTTAACCTTTTTGAGTGTACAATTCGGTGGCATTAAAAACATTCATACTGTTGTGAAACCTTCACCACTATCTGCTATGCAACTCCAAAACTTTTCATCTAAAATTCCATTCCCATTAAACAATAATTCCCCATTCCTCCCTCCCTGCAGCCCCTGGTAACCAACATTTTACTTTCTGTCTTTATGAATTTAACTATTCTAGGTACCTAGAGTGGAATCACACAATAGTTTTCCTCTTTTTTGTTTTGTTTTGTTTTGTTTTTGCTTGCGTAACACTCAGCATAATATTGGCGAGGTTCATTCATCCATGTTGTAGTCTATGTCAGAATCTCCTTTCTTTTTGAGACTAAATAATATTCCATTGTATATATATATTATATTTGTTTATCCATTTATCCATCACTGGACATTTGGGTTAGTTTCACTTTTTGACTATTGTGAATAAAGCTGCTATGATCGTGGATATACAAATATCTTTGAAGTTCCTACTTTTTATTTTTATAAATGCAATTTTAGCAAAATGAGCATTTCTCCCTGTCGAATTCAGAAAAGATGTCCCTTACACAAGACCAGTTGTAGCACATTGAGACCCTACTTCAGAGGACATGGCAAGAAGTCAATGATTCTTAAAGAAACCTCCAACCTGAGACAAGCTTGCTGAATTTAGAGGTCTGTTTTCACTAGGGAGCTGCTCTCTGAACCCGTCTGTGTGTGTGCCGGCTTGGACTTCAAGTTCCTATGCAGTTGTACTTGGGTTATAATATAGCAGCCAACAGCTTAAACAGAAACTGTGTCCTGGGTGATTCTGCTGTGAAACACGCCTCTCTATGTTGGATTTAGAGTTTGAGCTGCTTTGGAAAGCTGTCCAAGTTGACTTTCCCAAACACAGCCTGAAAGTTTGGATCATTAAAGCTACTGCCTGTCAGTTTCAACTCTAAGCTCCCCAAGTTTTACTCTTGGTAATAAAATTGTCCAGTTTAGGAACTCACTTCCCTGAGTCATGACTTTCATTTGTTAGTGTTCCGTAATCTATCCAAAAGAGATACATTGAAGAAAATTTGAGATTATTATTTTTAGTGTTGACAGTTACATTTGGCAGTTTCGGGGATAAACATAAGTCAATGAAAAGAAATCAAATCCTTTTACAATACCATCTTTGACTCTTCAGCATCTTTAAGTGCTACAATTCATTTGTATTGTCACTAAAATAATTTTTAAAAAAGAGAGAGACAGAGAGCGCGCGTGCACACACACACACACACACACACACACACACACACACACACACACACACCATAAAGAGTGCCAGCACCTTGAGTTCAATCAACTAGAAGTCAGGAACACTAAGTGTCTCCATTTGTAAAATGGTAATAATAATCCTCACCACCTGCTTCCCAGGGCTGGTGTATGGGTTTGTGTTCATTTCTGAGAGGGGTTTGAGATCCTTGAGTGAAAGGTGTGATGCACAGTATTATAATTCCCACCACAGGGTAACATATGGAGAGGGAAAGAAAGTGTATAGATACGTATGTTTCTGTTTAAACTCTGTGTGCAATTCTGACTTTTATCTTATTTTGCCTTTAAGCTAAACTGCATGGGTCACATTTAGAGCATATGTTGTTATCATTCGCCTTTTTTTGCTCAAGAAATTGAGTGAATAACGGGTATTGTTTTCCTATTTGCCGTGGTTAGAGTGGTTGCACGTTTAGAAATTTCTGACTCAACATACAAAATAGCAGATTCCCTAATTACTATGCCAAAGGTGAGGGGCTTCGGTTTGTGATTCTCTCTGTTCTATGGATATTATAGATCTAATTTTGAATATTTTGAAATTGCAAAGTATTACTTTACAAGTGAAAATTCTTTTCACCTTCCCTGATAAAAAGAGCGGACAATGAAACCATCACACTATGGGTTACCCATATGCCTCTCACACACAGCCTCTTAATTGGTCTAATGTGCTTTACACTTTTTGTTTTTTCCTATAATGAGCTTTCACATTTGTGGTCTTATATTTTAAACCTTTGCTGAGGAACCCATAAGTGTGCTTCGGGAAGAAACTACACTTCTGCAGAAGGCCTCTTTCCGCATTTGATTTTAATTAGAAACCAGGTGGTATAAACCCAAAAGGTTTGTGGTGTTCCTTGGATGTAAGATGTGAAATGGGTTTAAGTAACACTGTATTAGTCATGAGGCAGAAATGGAGTAATGTTGACATGACTTGAAAGTAGCATTGTTGAGTAAATGAATATGTGAGAAGCACTTGCTAAACTAAATGAGTTTTGCAGTTGTATGCACATTTGCGTAATCCTGTTTATTGATGCCTGAAACAATTTGCAAAATAGAAACAAATCCATGACGAAGAAATATGTTTGGAATTATTTGTTTATATGACAATTTAAAAAAACACACACAGGAATCCAACTGCCACATTTCATGCACTAAATATACCATATGTAGAAGCTTCCCCTCAGAAAATTCAACAGCAACCTTTGCTGTCTGATGCAGAACAATAAGAAATAACCTGTCTTTTACTTGCTCTCTCAACCATTTTCAACATGAGAGTTAGTTTTGTAACAATTTTGCAGTCAAACAGGCTATCAGGATACCTATATTATTGTCTTTATAAGCTGATGAAGAAATACCTAATTTTTTTGAGTGCAATATGGATAAAAGTAATATGTCTCTAATGGAAAAATATATATTTGCAAATCTAGGTATCTTTAAGGAAATATATATATAAGCTTACAATGGACCAGGCACTATTCTTAAGTACTCTGCAAATATTAATTCGTTTAGTCTTCATTCTAATTCCTTGGTTACTATGCTTATTCTCAGTTGACAGAGGAAATTGAGGCACAGAGAAGTTCAGTAACTTATTCAAAGTCACACAGCCAATAAGTAGGGAGCCAGGGTTCAAAGGAAGGCGGTCTAGCTCCAGTGATCATGCTTCAACTATTACACTGCTGCCTCTCTACAGAGTATAAAGCCTCCACATGTTAGAAATTTTCTTTTTTAGCAGATTCAGGTTCCTGGTCGAATTTGTCTAGACACCAGCATTTTATTTTGGGAGCTCAGATACTAGACACAGTCTGCCTCTGTGCCTGCTGGCTGTCCTTGGACCTGAAGGACTCTCCTTCACATACCCATTTCTCTAGCCTCTACTTTTGTGGAAGAACACTTGTTGCTGTCTGACTCACTTAAAAACTACAAGTAGCCTTAGCCCTGCCAGCTGCAGTCCCAGACTGGATCACTTCTCCAGATTTGAGGTTAATCAACTGCAAATTCCATTAGCTTCATACAGGGTGAAAATAAAGAACAGACGGCTTCACATGGAAGCCAGAAGTCAGGTGCAGATCCTCCAGGCTGGCCTGCAGGTATCAGTTTTTCCCCCTGCCTCAAAGGAACAGTGCCTTCAGTAGGGAGACAGATCAAAGAAGGGCTGTTGCAGAACACCTCTGCCACTGGAAAAGCTCTCAGAGTGTACCTTATGTAGACCCACAGGCGACTTTATTTTTTCTGGAAAGATGTAGAATTGGAAGCTCCGGTTCATTCTATTCTGGCTGCTGTGAGAACGTTTCCTAGGTGCTCTTTGGTATGCTGCCGTGGTGGGTACGCAGTGCTGACAACTGACAGCTCTGCCCGCTAGACAAGATGGCCAAGAGTTAGGTTCAGAAAGGCTGCTGTGCCTTGGAGGTGGTCTTTACTTGAGGCTTTAGGCTTCTTTTCATAAGTCCTGGTGTAGAATGTCTTGAAAACACAAAACGAAAGCCATTTTCCAAAGATTGCCGATGTTTTCCAAAGAAGAACAAAAGTGAACTTGCTAGGACATATTCAAATACAAGCTGTTAGTTTCTCATTAATCTAAGTTGACCAAACAAAAGCATTGCTGGTAGAATGAAAGAAGCATTATACAGCAATGTTGAGTAAGTTAGCAATGTCCTTAAAAATGCACAGTTCTATTGGTTTCCTTGTGGGAAGCTTCCCAGTGATCAGGTGAGAGTTCAATTTCCGTTTGACTTTTTAAATGCCACATGGTCATTGTCTACACGCTTTTCACTTTCCCTGAATCCCTGCCCCATGCCATTGGCTGGGTTACTGTTTTGCTTTTATATTTCCTCTCATTTAATTGCTTATTTCTTTCCACCCCCAGATTAAGGAAAATATTGTCACCGTTAAAACAGAAGAAAAATGCAATAACCCCATTGCTGGGAACTTGTAAGCTAACCAACTCTGATCACAAGTGGCCTCTTTCTAATCATAGTTTGTGGTGGAATGAAAGATGCAATTGTCTGGAAGGGATGAATATGGGATCCATGCTGGCTTGGGGTCAAAGGTCATCACATGCAAAGGTCCCTTTCTCTCTGGCACAGCTCCTTTTGTATAGCATAGTTTGGCAGCTATCTTCTTGCACTTCGGCTACCTGCCAGTGCAGCTGGTACTGTGTCTGGTGCAGACAACAAAGCGTCACTCAGCAACCAGCAGCTCTGCATGGGGCCGCTTTTCTCAGATGACAAAGAAAGATGGGCTGTACATTCTACCATCGCTGCCCATTAAAAGGACTCTTAAATTGCATTACTACAAGTTATTGTTAATTATGTAGTAGTCACTGGAGCTGTAGGAGCTTTCTGGGGAGGATAGTTCAACTAGATGCTGGGGGAAGAGGAAGCAAGCAGGGAGGGTGATAGTTGGGGGAAGGGGCTGCATGGAACAAGGCCTGGTGGTAGGGAAAAACAACTCATCTGCCGCATAAAACTGAAGCAGCATGAATAGGGTCAGTCCTTGGTTCTGACAAGCAGCTCTGGAGGTTAGTAACATAGCTGATGAAGGAGGAATCAGTCAGTTGAAAGAATCTCTGATACAGACAGTTTGGAAATTGTCCTGCCCACCCCCATTCAAAAAGCTGCTTTGGAGGTTTCCAGCGTTTTCATTTAAGAATAATTTTAAGCAATTTATCACTTGGCTGTAATGCATTCGCTCTGGGCTGAAATCAATAAGTCCTGCAATGTGGAGATAAGGCCTGTTTGAAGGTTGGGGAAAGAGGACCAGAGGTTGCCTATTGTCACATAGCCAGAAAATTAAAATTAAAGTGATATGTTTACCCCATTTGGCCATCTGGGGCAGAAATGGTATCTGGGGCTCATTGGGTATTACCCAATTTCTCAAGAGTAGATTCTTTGAGGTATATTTATAGCTAAAGTTTGGCTCCATTCACTGTTTTAGAAATCAAATAATATAGCCAGCCATATGCCCCCAAACTAGGAAAAGCCTCTCTACTATTTCTGTTGAATTCCTTTGTACTGTTTGAGTCAGCATTTGTTTTCTCTTGCTGTCCTTCCAACGATTCCTAAGGCAATGACTGGGGTTTTGAGATCTGGTCATTCATTTGCTTGTCTCTCCCCAAAGAATAAAAACACAGTTTCGAAAGGGTTGAGCGTGGGGCTTTATCAGCGTTCTTTGGCTTACTTTGAGGTTTTTGGCTATTGAAATGAGACAACGCTGCTCTTGAAATGTCTGGCAAGTTTTTCATGATGTGTACCAAACTCTAGCAGAGAGAGGATCCCAATTTGATGTAATTTCATTACAACAACACAGCAGCACGACTTTCCACTCCTCCCCATCCCCCACGCTTCTCCACCCCCCTTCAAACCCCCACACTCCAACCCCCTCCTGCCAATCCTCTTCAGATTAAAAGAAAATCCAAGGGAAACAGGACACAATGGGGGCAGATGAAAGTCCACAGTCTTTAGTTTCTATCTTTCCTTCTTGTGTCTAATTTTCCGCTTCTTGGTTGTTCTGATCTCAGCTATTTGCAATAGTTATATATAATTTAACATTATACAAAAGTATTGTCATATCAAACATAGTGAAATGGATTCCAAAAACACCATCTGGTATTTGGGAATGCACTGTGAGTTGGGAACGTGAGAAGAGATATTCTTTGCCACTTTGCTTGGGACCCAGCCATTAGCAGTGTAATTGCCAAGAAAAGGTGACAGGCTCCAGGCTTAAAACAAGTGGGTTTCTCCCCCCGTCTTGCCTATTAACTCTTGTGAGTCCTAAACCATATTAAAAAGGACTCTGAGGACAGAGCAATTAAAAAAAAGAGAGAGAGAGAGAAAAGAAAGAAAAAGTACTGTGGAAGCTGAATTTTAAAAATAGAGAAAAATACCCACTATGTTGTTATTATTATTGTTTTATGAAGTAAGTAGCATAAAAGGAAGCAAAATGAGTCAGAGACAGGAGGGTGGGAATTGGGGATCGGGTTAATTGTACTTTAAAGTTATGGGGTTTTTCAGTGGATTTGCATGATGAGAGTTTTAGCCCAAAGCTCGCTTCAAAATCCTCATTAGTTCCTCTAATCCACCTAAAATTATGAAGACCTAGATTGCGAAGGTCATCTGTGATGATTCAAACCTATTTAATGTCATGGAGGTTTGTACCCACATCTCTATAGGAAAAAGAATTAATAACTTTGAATAATCTTCTTATCTGCAGTTTCAGGGACTGCCATGTGAGAGAAAAGAAGAAACATAGACTGTACACTTTTACAGACCTGTACCAGTTTGAGATGAGAACAGTTTTTTAAAAAATAAATTCATCCTATGTAACAAGGAAAAGGAGTTACCCTACTGGTTAGAAATAGAGGACGTCTTAGCAGGAGATAAAAATAAGGGTACAGCAGGGAAAAAAAAAAAAAAAAACACTTAAACCTCTCATAGCTATGTTCAATCTGGCATTCACAACCTGGGTTTGTATCTGTTTCCAACTACAAAAATAGTTTACAAGGGTCACAGTCATTTTTTTCCACACAGTGTGTCAGAAGTTGGGATGTGCAACCCAGAACTGCCATTCCATTACACAGAATAAAATGATATCTGGTGGGTGGATCGAGCGCTTGCCAAAGAAGACACAGTGAAAGCTAACCCTCTCAGTCTAGCTCCTGTTTTTAAATATTTATATCTCTGGCAGACTTTTTTGGGGTAGAGGAAACTGAAAGCTCTTTTGCTATCTGTCATTTCACCCAGGCAGAGGAGAGAGTCTCACGACTTGATTTTCCTCGAGTTTGGCACCCGGAACAGGCGATGGCATTTCTTCGGGGCGGTGAATTTCTCTTTGTGGAAAAACCGGCCAGGACCAAGGATTTTTACAAGAGCCAACAGCCGCTTTCCATACTCGCCTGGTGCAGGGCCAAGTTCCTATTAGCACTGCTGTTACAGCTCGGGCCTACTTTGCAATGGGCCAATGCTGATTTTGGTGAGGGTCTATGAGGAAACCTACAAGAGAAGCTGGGGTGTTCCTAGGGTGGTGGGAAGTGGACAGTGCTATAAATGGGGTAATATGACTACTTAGCTGGCTTCTATCATTAATTTTCTTGGCGATCGTCAGTATTCCTCTTCTCACCCCAACACCTCCCTGATTTCCATCTGCAAGGAATCAATCACCGAAGTTAATTGACTACTGCTTCCTTCTCTGTCTTACCATCACCTCTGCCACCTCCTTAATTCAGGGCCTGTAAAATTCCATGACTTTCTAACACCGTGGGGAAATCTTGTGGTGTGCATAGCAGTGAGCAAGAGAGTGAGCTTTAGACTCAGATAGACCTGCATCTTAATCAAGTTACACAGCCTCTATCACAAAACAGTAAAGTAGCTCATTTCTCATGGGAATGTTGTATGGAGTACATGAGAGTAAAGGGTCTAGGGCACTAGCAGTCATCTAGTGAACACTTAGTATACTAAGATTATTGTTAATATAATCAATAAATGCACATGAGTCCATCAGAAAGCCTTTTCCTTGTACAAGTGTTGTGTTAAGTGCTAGAGCTGCAGAACCTACCCCAGGGAGTTCTCCATCAGAATAGACTGGTTCATCAACTACAAGATAGTGTTTTCTTCTTCTATTCACATACTTCTTAATTTCTAGTTTTTATAAGACTTTCCTACAACATCTTTTGACAATAACAATAACCACGATTGTAATAATAGTGACTATCTACTCAATCTTTGTCATGTGCCAGGCCCTGTAATAATGCCTTTACATGTATTACCTCATTTCATGCTTTGGGTATTATGCTATTAACCATGATTACAAAAGAAAAGCTAGGAAATTGGAAAAACTAAATAACCTGCATGGGAATATACATCTGTTAGTATGTAAGAATCAATAAAAAGCAAGAATAATTTCCTTTTGTTTTCTTGATGGGAGGAGTGAATTTAATTCAAGATTCTAGGCTTCTGTTACAATTCTGACAGTAACTAGCTTATAAATTGTTTCAGACAGAGGCAGAATGAACCACAGGGGCCATACAAATTATTCTTTTGCCAAATATTTTTCAGCATTTACTATATGCTTTTGGATGTTTTAATAAACACAAAAATGGTTCAACACAAATTCTTCCCTCAAAGGAAACAATATCCAGAAGAGTAAAGAGTAAACCTTCTTTACTGTGATATGCAGTAAAGGAGTGATATGTTCCATTAGAGAGTTTCAGTAGATGGCATATCTGAACTGCATTACCTCAAGCTAGGACTCAGTCAAAAAATGGATATCAGAAAGGATTTGAGCACGGGTGATAATAAACGTGCAGAAATGATGAGGAAAGGTGTTCCAGGTGGAGAGAAACATATGAACAGAAGACCAGAGGTAGGAATGGGTCATATGCACACTGATAAGAGTTCAAGGAAATAGACCCAGGAAAAGCTTTTGAGGATGTGAACCTGGATAGTCAGGACTGAGCGGAGAGGACGGATATCAGAAAAAGTGGTGTCTTGCCAAATTTTATGCACAAATTTGTTGCTTAATAAATATTCTTTGATGAGGACAACATATGCTGTCACTTAATAAATATTCCTGATGAGGAAGACATGTGCTGAGCTGATGGAAAAAAAAAAATACATATCAGCCGGGGCTTGGTTTTCTATCGGCTCTCATGAAATAATTCATTCATTTAAGCATCCAAACATTTATTAAGCAGACACTGCACCAGACTAGGCTCTGAAAGTACAAAGATGAACAAGATATGGCCTTTTCCTTGAGTCATTAGCAATCCAAGAGCAGAGGCAAGCACGTAACTCTAAATGGTGTCATGGGGCAGGACAATATTAAGAATCAAGAGCCTTGGGGACCTAGAGGGTGAAGTGCTAACATTGCCTGGAGCAGTGAGGGAAAGGTCCCCAGAAAAGGTAAGATTAGGGTTCAGGGATGAAATTCATACTCTTCCTTCAAGCGAAAGCACTTTGTGAATCTAAAAAGCACTGTGCAAATGTTACCTGTCATTTTATTTATTTTCTCAACCACAACTTTGAAGTTAAGTCAGCCCAAGAGGAAAGGAGGTCTTTATTTTTAGAGTTGGAGGAACATCTTAAAGACCATATGGTTCACTGGCTTTCAGAATGAATGAGTGGATACATATGTGTACGTATATGTGTGTATGTAAATTTAAATATATATATTGCTATTATATTGGCAAAATGTTATTTTACAATTTCGAATTGATAAGATTTACCTCTTCAAGTTCCACCATAAAGAAGCTATAAGTTTATTCAGATTAACTGCAACATTTGATATTGGAATGGTAGATAATATTTGCAATAATATCAGCTTCAGTATTGCCTTTATTTGGATATTTTGTTTTGAATACATGGCCTCACGAAAATTCTGATTGCACTGATAAGTAGTGAAAGTGGTGACATCTGTGGGCTTTTTGTTTGTTTGTTTGTTTGTTTGTTTGTTTTTAACAGCTTGACTCAAAATCTCAAGATACTCTTTCATTTAATCTAGGCCAGAAGCTTGAAGACAGGATAGCGAGACATTTCAGTTGCAAAGTTGAATCACTAACAACACTTACGATGGTTCTTTATATTCTTTTACATAAATATGAAAATCAGACATGAGGAGCCTAAAAACTTACACTAGCACTAACATTGTCTGCAATATGATTCATGGAGATCAGCATGTCTTGAGTTCACAAGCTGCTGAAATAGAATGTTACTGCTTGATAAAAGGATTGGCCAAAGCAACTGATTGGATAGTTACCTGGCATTTATTTGGGGTACTTGTGACTCACTCATACAATTTTAGGTTAAAAGTTCGAATTCTGGAAAGACCATTGCAGAACTGTAATCTTCCTAATCAGTGACACATTTACGAAAAATTAGAATGTATGTACATAAATGTATTATTATTTTTAACATCAAAGGGACTTTGTGGGTAGTGAGATTACTGGCCATTTGTATTTCATTCAATTTGTCTTTTTCTATGTTAAAGTTTTGATAAGAATTATTTTTAAAATAAAATAAAACATTCACATAGACTGTTAATATTTTCTTCTGAGCTAATACAAAAATTAGTAGCCTAGCAGCTCAATAATTATGTTGGTGGTCTCTAATACAACACATACATACATATATCTAATACAGACTTAAGTATATTCATGGATTTTTATTTCAATTTTCAAATAGTCAAAAATGACTTTTGCATCTAACGCTGCCACAACAAAACAATTTAGTTCCATAAAAATACAGTTTGAAAACCAATGATCAACTCCTATAATTTCCCAATGGATCATGCATGAGGTAATTTTAGGTAGTACACAAACATTTTTATGTTAAGAATAATATATTTATTGAAATGTGTATTAAATATTGGTTTTTCCATTTTTTATGATGATACACATTTTACTTTACTCTTAAATGATTTATAAAATTAAGAAAAGTGGGTTAATGTAAAGGAAAATGTTGAGTAACTAATAGCACTAGTGAATCTAGAAAAAATTATGAAGATAATAGAGAAATGATTAAAGTTTGGCAAACCCTAATCTAATACCTCACACTTGTCAATCCAAATAGAGAAATAAAAGACCAAAAAGATATTCTTTGGTAGCAGATGAGGGCTTGCCCCCATTTGTTCTCATTCCAATCCAGGAAGACTATGCTGCAAGAGCTAGATCAGCATGCTCAGCCCCCAGCTCTAATGGCTTTGTCATGTAACATATGTGACAAATCAAAAAGGCTCTAAATCTAATTGACAGTTTAAAGATAAACCCAGGCCAAATGTCTGTAAGTGCAAATTTTGAGCGCTTCCCTTAGTACATCTGGATATTTTCAGTTGCTAAATATGGAAAACAAGACTGAAATAGACTAAAAATATAAATATTATATAAATATTACATATAATATATAAATAAGATATAAAATATGAAAGACTCTTGTCATTGAAAGTCCAAAGATAGTGTTGTCTTCAGTCATGGCTTGATCCAGCAACTCACCAGTTCCCCAGTTTTTCCATTCTACCTTCCTTAGAATCCTAAGGCAAGAATTTTTCCAAGTTACTTCCCCATTTATATTTAATAAGAAAGAGTCCCAGAATTCCCCCCGACACGCACACAAAAAGAGTCATTCTTTGGATCCATATAAGTCCTATGGCCCATCTTTAAACCAAAACTGTGGTCAGAAGATAGAAGACACTGCTTGAATTAACCCAGTCATGTGTTCCACACCTAGAGTGGAACCTGGAACCACTGGGATCTCTATTTGGCAATTTGAATCTGTTGGGATTGGAGATAGGTACGAATAAAGGCTGGCAAGGCAGCCATGAAATCCCACTATAGCAATGATGTTACTGTAATGGAAAGTCTTTAGATTTTGGATACGTCCAAAGGATGTGTCTTATTTTGGGGAGGTATTTATGAAGTGTTCATATGCAAGAGGAGAAAGCGGTGTACCTCCCATCACCTCAAGCGCGCATGCATGGCCAATGTCCACAAGGATATCTGTGAATTTCTCCTTGTTTAATACCACTTTGGTAGTGTATTTCCTCACTACATTCCAGGCTGGGCCATTGCCCTACTTAAGAATTGACTAACTAGTGGCTTTTTTTTTT
>NW_006441955.1:11551996-11581019 GCF_000325575.1 Pteropus alecto
AATGAGAGGGTACGGTACAAGGAAAATCTAATAGTGTTATCTGGAAGCCAAAAAGAAAAGAAAAAAAAAAACATAGTTTTGATATATGAAGCTGAGGTTTGAGGTAGAGGGAATTTAAATGTCTCTGAGATGCTAGGAGCTGCTTTCCAGAGAAGATGTTGGCTCTCTCCTAGCTTCCCTGTTTGTTTAGGCTTCCCACAAAGCACACACTACAACTCCTTACTGCCCCTAGAAAAGAAACCTATCCCGAGAGTAAACCTTCCACAGTTCAAATTTTTCCCTATGGACGTGAGACCACATTTTAATAGTAGTCAAAAGGATGTTGTTCCCATGTAGGTGAATTTCATTCAAAACTAGGCAGGTGGAGAAGGATTTGGGAAAGTGTTGGATCTTTCTCAAAGTCTTTTGAAAACGTACATGTTTCAAGGCTGCTTTCGACCTTTATAATTGGAAGGTTGAGAATCATATTCAACTAAATTGCTTTGATCAGGGGCCATTCACTTAAATTATTTCATCTAACCCTCACATTAAGCCTCTGAAGCATTTGTTTACCCCCATGTTACAGTTAAATAAACAGAGGCCCAAAGGAACTAAATGAATTGTTCCGTATCATTCTGACAGTAGGCTGTTGCGTGACCTTGAGCCAGTCCCTCTTTCTCAGAATACCAGCTCCTCTGTAAAATGAGGCCCTTGGCCTTAGAAATGCCTTCCCAGCTGCCTCCAGCCTCTGAGGCCTCAGAATGTCTGTGTCGAGGCCTCCTCTTCCAGTCTGTGAGGTCCAAATCCTGGGCAGATGTCTCTCACCATATGCTGGGGGTGATTTAACAAGGCCAAATGGGCAGCCCGGTGGTTAGAGGCGCTCTCCATTACATACACTCCGGTTGCTGCCGCCTGCTCGGCTGTCCCAGCCCTCACTGCTCCTTCTCTGAGGCGGCAGCCTGCAACTGCAGATGCCAAGCAGCGGAAGATATTTTTAAAGCTACAGCATCTGGCTCCTTGGCAGCCTCCACCCGCTGGTGGGCCGGGTGTTTTAGAGTTGCCCCTGGGCACTTCACATGGTTTGGCATCTGATCCATTGTCTGAGCTGCCTTTTAGAGAAAAGCTTTTATTGTGCACTGGAGGTCGGGGTGAGGGTGGGGGTAGGGAAGGGGTGGAATGGTAGGGAGTTCCCCTGAAACCAACTTTTGATTATAACCTAGGTCTCCCTTCTCAATGACATCAATATATCTCTGGATCTTTCGTGGTAGTTTTCTTTTCTTCTTAAAAAAAAAAAAAAAAAAAAAGTGGTGAAAGAATGAAAGGAAGAACAGTTCCCCTCTGCCAGAATGGGTTTGAATAGAAAGCTGCTCAGTAGCTATGCAGCTGCCCAAATTTTGCCCACCGTGTCCACATTCTGACTAGCGCAGAATACAGCTTTCTTGCCATTCAAAATTCCCTCAGGCTTGACTATTCCTCAAATGTCTCCTTGGGGAGGTGGAGGATTTCTTTTTTCATATTTTTTTTCTGTTTTTGCAAAAGACTCAGAAGCTTCCTGTCTACATCCAAATAACCATTCAAAGGAAGGGGATGGGGGAAGACATGGCACTTAATTCTCCCTGGCGGGCTGTATTAAGTTTTTTCTTTTTCTTAGAAAGGTGCATTTAAGGGAACACTCATTCCTGATCCTGGAAATTCAGGCTCAGGGACTTGGCCCTGTTTCAGAACACCAGTTTGAAGATGACTTCAAGTGAGGATTTTAGGCCTACTGACAAGAAAATTATCTCAGTTGGGGCAACAGGCTCCTGTGTCACAGAGCTGGGCAAGGCACCAAACTGCCTCTCACCCATGACTTGGCAAAAGCTCCAAGCGTGGTCTTTTCTCCAGCCAGCAGGCACAGGGAGTCCACAGGCCATGGCCACCTGTGGCCAGGGATGACCACTAAAGACCCAGCTGAGTTTGGCCAGAGAGTTATTTTTAAGTAACTGGCATTTATTGGTCATGGTGGTCTCCTTGCTTCATTCTGCTACAAGACTTAGGAAGTCATTGACCCCACCAGAGCAGGGTTCTGCACCTGGCGTGGGGTAGCCGAGGGGAGGAGAGGAAAGGAGGGTTGCATTTCTTCCACTTATGCTCAACAAGAAGATGGCAGTATTCTTATCTGATGAGTAATAAGGAAACACTTACTCCATATAGTTCTCAGTTCTTTATACATATCAGCCTGGTTAATTCTTATCACACTGATGAGGAAACTAGCCTTGAGAAGTGAAGTAATTTATCCAGGATCACCTGGCTAACATGTGGTGGACCAAGAATTTAAAACTAAATACTCTAGCTCTAGAATCCACATTCTTGACCATAAAATAAAGTATAGTAAAAATTAAGTTTGACTTAAGTTTTGATTCAACATTGAAGACCAAACTCAATTGTGAGCTGTTGGTTCTTTTGGGTCAGCCTTATTTAAAATGAGAAGGATTTATGAAAAGTGTTTAAACTAGGAAAGTATTGACTCAAAATATATAGCCATTCCTAGCATTTTTACTGTGCTTGATGAAGTCTATCTTCTTACCCATGTTGACCAGAGAGTTTAAATAAACTGGCCAGCAGGAAAGAGCTTTATAAAAGCTGTTTGAGTGGGAAGAACAGCCCCATCTAGGCAAAGGCATTTCAGAATTTGGAGTGGCTGCAGAAAATTCAATTAAAGCAGAGCTGCTTGAATTCATTTACTCATTAATTCATTCAAGATATTTATTGAGTACCTTCTATGTATCAGGCGTTCTGGATATAGCAGATACAGCAATAGGGAAGGGGGGATAAAGCAGTACCAGGTGAGGGAAGGTTTTCAATTTTAAATGAATTGTCAGGAAAGTTGAGTCTGAAAAGTTGACCTTTGAGTAAGATCCTAAGGGAGTGATAAGCCCTGAGGGTATCTGGGGGAAGAGAGGAAATAGCCAGTGCAAACGCCTAAGGTAAAGAAGCGTGTTCAGTATACTCAAGGAACATCAGGGAGGTCCATGAGGCTAAAATAGAGTAAATAGGGAGAGAACGAGAGATGAGATCAGAATGATAATGGACATAGGGGAGATTATAAACATCACCTGTTTAAATAGCTTTGTTTAAAGAGATATTCCCAGCATACCCGGGTAAAGGAACAAAATATGAGTGATGGCATTCTCCAAGGGTCAAGAAACTAACAAGCCCGAAGGTCACAAGGGAATGCAGTCGACCCCTACCTTGGCGTGGATTGGCTCTTCAAGACTTGGGATGTGTTTTGTAAAATAAGACTGTAGGAATTGAGGCTTTTTTTAAGTAGGAAGACAAATGCAGCAACCTCATAAAAATGACAAAGGCTATGCTCATAAGAAGAAAGGGGGCTCCTTTGTGACTTAATACTCAAAACAGTGCCTTCATTGCCTACTACTCCAATGCCTGGAATCTCATCATTAAATGTGTAGCTTTTTGGATTTCAAAGGCAATAAATGGAAGTGAGAGGGCACCAAAGGCAAACCTTACCAATTTCCAAATGCTATCAAGTATTGGAATATGTTCATCCTCTCTTAACTTTGTTCTCTCAATTCTGTCCTCCTATCCAACATCTAGTAACTTCACATTCTTGAAAATGCCCATCAAGTATTATTATAGTTGGTTTCATAAAGTGGTCAGAGTTACTGGACCCCAAACCCTCACAATCAAAGGATGGTATAAAGAGTGTCCTCTATGCTTTATGGTTATTGTCTAAGGCTAAATGGGCAACAGTCCAACCAACCCAAGATTACATATATGTCACTGACTTTTACAATGGAGTTGTAAGTTCTGCTCTGTCACTCATCAGCTCTGTGACCTCTTTGAGTCTCAGTCTCCTTATTCATAAAATCAGAACCATAACTGCTGCCTAGTAGAGATTTTCTAGAGTTTAGACTTAAAGCCTATAAAGTACCTGGCATAAAGCAAAGTAGAGAAAAAGGAAGGAACTAATGCGCTCATATCTCTGTCCTCATCTGTAAGAAGAAAGTGTTGGTCGAATCATTCACTTGGCAAATATTTTGTAAGCATTTTCTCTGTGATAATTGCTACGCTAGCACCTAAAAGTCTCAATATTTGATTCCTTAAAAAAAAAGTAAAGGATGAAAGTCTGAGGAACTCCCCGAAGGGTTTAAGAAGCCCCACTTGATCACTGCATCACTCAAAAAGGTGAATTTCAAATCCTCTCCAGGAAAGTTTTGCCTGGTGTTTTTTCCTTTTTAGTTTTCATTTATTGTTTTATTGCTATAATTCTAGCAAGTGTTTTAAATGATTTATAAAATTATGACATCACTTTGTAAATGAAAAGTCCACAATATTTTTTCGATGGCCACAATATGATAAATACTCATTATTCTATTAACACTCTCTCTTTAATGTCCAATAGGCCCTTCCCAGGGCTTTCTGTGAGCTGTGTGGTCCCAGGATTCATTTAAGGAAACAAAGTGTCCACATTACTAGTGCAACTTACCATTTCTATAACACGTCAGGTATGCAAAGTATTCTGTGATTTTTTTTATAACTTCCTGGTCTGAGCACCAATTTTTTGTTTACAACTGTATTCTTAGGATAAAATTGTGCTTGGGGGATAGAATGCTTCATCATAGCAGATATAACCAGCCATTCTAAGGCCCTTCCTAGAAATAAAATTTTTCTTTGTAAATTTACTTACTTGTGTATTTGGTATCAAAAGCAATATTTTCCAAAGTACATTATAAGGAATATAAATTACATAGCAGTTACTCAAAAAAAGTTTCATAATCAAGCAAGTTCGACAAAGTGAAATAGGTAACTTGTAAGTTCACAATAGTGTTTTAGTTTACAGCATTTCCTAAAACTATAAAACCAGTAAGTTGAAGAAAGACCTCATGGAGAGTAATCCTGAAAGCAATTGTGGATGTTTTATATCCAACAATCCCTATAAGTTTGTTTGATGGAGACAGTATTCATTCCCCTGCATGTGGATAAAAATGCAGACAATCTCATGACTTTTCTGACAACTCTTAGGCAATGACTCAACTTAGAGATGAGAATATATAAATCAATACTTCAATCTTCTGGTTGGTTGGCTCCTATGGATGGGTGGCATGCCTTCATGTATTAGGTGCACCTGGTTCTTCCTCTCTCTCGCTCTCTCTCTCCCTTCTCCCTCTCTCTTCATCTCTCTCTCTCTCCATCTCTTCCCTGAGCTTGCTTATCCTGACCTCTGGCCCTTTTGTGGTTGGAGCATTGGGAGGGGGCAAGCTGGAAGGAGGGTGTAAGAAAGTTCCTCCTTGATAGGAACTTTCATAAAATACTTCGAGATCTCTGGGCCTGCAGGGATTTAGAGATGCTCTTTTTTATCATGCACAATTTAGTGGAGCCTCAGGGGGTCCCCTGCTAGGCCCCCAGCTGCCTCTTCCTTGATCTGATCCCCATTGGCTACAGACACAAATGCCCATCACTGATGTCCTCACTTTGAGGGCCTTTTCCACTGCAGGCTGCCCTTTGGCTCGGGAGCCTTTCTAAAGGACCCTGAAGAAAATAGATGGAAAACTCAAGTAGAGTAATTGAAGGGAACTTAATGAAGGGACTGTTTATAATGGAGTGGGCAGGATAGGGTGTGAGCAACAAAGAGATGTGAAGTGACCTAAAACTGGCAAGAGTAGAGAGCTGTTACTGCCTCTAAGCCTAAAGGGACAAGTGAAAGGAGACCTGCAGGACATGACCACCTAACAAGGAACTGTGGCCTTCGATCACACAACTTTTGCCAACACATCACCCAGCAGCAAGGAAGCCCAGTTAATAAATACCCTGACCTTTCTCCCTATATTCTCTAATCTTCCCTGATGCCTTCCATCGGCCAAACTCAAACAGAAGTCAGAAGGCAAGGAAGCCCTGTCAAGGTAGCTTATAGAGGTCAGCCTCCTAGGGCACAGAGCAGGATATAGAAGGATTTATCGTGGCAAACAAAATATCCATTCATGACCTCAAGAAGATGTTCTTAACATGGGTTCCACCATGGACTGGCCCCCGCCTGACTCTAACTTCTATTTTGACTGCATTCCCTCTTAATCTGCCCATTCCAGCTGTTCTGGACATCTCTCCATCACCCTAGCCATATGCTTGTTCCCTCTACCTGGAATGCTCTTTCTCCACCCTTCCTTAGTGAAATTTTTTCCACTCTTTACGAGTCATTTTTAGCATCACTGACTCAGGGGATATTCCATTAAATACCTTTACTTCTTTTAGACATGGCTTTGCACATTCAGGATTCATTAATAATTTTCAGTTCTAGCCATTACACTCTTCTCTGGACACAAGCTCCTTGAGGGCAGGGGTTTCATTCAGGAGAAAGGGCTACTTTCTCTTGGAGCCTGACATAGCAGGAGCTCAGAAAGGGTTTGCCAAGTAACCGCTCTCTGAGCCTCAGTTTCCTCAGTTAGAAAATGAGAGACTTGCTATAGACAACATGAAAGGCCCTTTTGAGCTCTCAAATTCTCTAAAACGTAAATGCTACTCCCACAGGTGAGACCTTCTTGACTTTGCTGTCAAGAAACTTCTTCCAAATTTATACATTAACCAGGGAATACAGTAGAGGGAGAAGGTTAGGAAATCTCAGATTACTTATGAGAGGCAAAAAATAGCATTACAGTGGATGTATACAGTTTCGCAAGGAAATGAGAAATCTCTTCATTGATAGAATATGTGAAAGCTAAACTGGAAGGAATAATTAGATTAAATGGTGATGTAAACTGGAAAGAAAGCATTACTTCCTGCACTGCAACAAATGTCTTACAGGTGTCAGCGAGACCCACCAGCTCAGTAATTAGTGTGTTTTAACTGTCTCCACTTAACTCTGTGCAAGTGATTGAATACTGGAGTTTCATTGGGGACCCTGGCACCAGAGAGCATTTTGATGAAATGAGCTTTGTTCTTCATTACTAGGGATTCAATGTAAATGAATGTCGTAATGGCTTCTTTTTTACCCCACATGGCCCAGGGTTCTGCTAGTATGTGCCCCAGGAGCCTTATGACCCCAAATAGCACATATCCAAGGATGCCCGGAGTATGAAGCTCTGATTTGAGAGTTAGCAAAGTTTTGTCAGGATCCGGCTCTTCCACTAAGAAGGTGTACAATCTTGGGAAAACCAAAACCTGAACTATCTTATACACAAAGGGGACATCATGATATTTCTGCTATACAGAGAAGGTTTCTGATACACAGTGGAGGTATCATAAAGTAATGAAAACCTTTCAGCGTTGGAGCCAGGCAAATTTGCAATCCAGCCCAGACTTGGCCACTTGCAATGTGGGTGACCTTAGGAAAGCTACTTGTCCTGTCTGAGCCTTAGTTATGAAAGCTTGAGTATAATCACAGTCCTGCCTGAACGGTGACCCAGTAGGTTCTCTATAACATAGTAGCAATAACGAAGCTCTACTACTTCGACAGGTGGGCTCTCCCATGTCCAAAAAGCCAATCTTTTGTTTTATTCATTCATTCATTCATTCATTCCATTTTCAAATACATACTAAGTGCCTACTATGTTCCTGGCCTAGATTGTATAGTAATTAGCAAGGCAGCCACGGTTCCTTCCTTCATGAACCTTACAGTATAGATGAGATAGGGAAGCACAGATTTCAAATAAACAGGCAAGTCTATGAAAAAAAGTGCATAGTCCTATGAAAACATTAATGGTGATTGTTATTTAGATGACAGAGCTCAAGGAAGGCTGCTCTGAGGAAGTGACATTTGAGCTGAGACTTAAAGAATGAGTTGGCATAATCTAGGTGAAGTGTGGGCAAAAGATTACTCGAGATTATGGGAAGAACATGTGTGAAGACTCAGAGATGGGAAAGGACTTCAAAATGAGAAAAGGACAGGATGGCTAGAGTTTGTTAATAAGGGTAAGAGAGGTGCACAATGAGGCTGAAGAGGTGAGCAGAGACCAGCTCAAGTGGATTTAATCCCACCTGCAGGGAAAAACCTCTCCCCATACTCTTTATATGGGGTACAGCCTCTGCCTGGATCCATGGCTCAATGATTATCATGGTAACCTGAGAGAGAGCAAACAACACCTTGTCTGACTGGGAGAAAACCTGTGTCATAATCTCAGATTTGTCACCTAATCCTCATAAAGTATATCTTTAGCAAAGATCTACACTTCTTGATGCCTCAATGTCCCTCCATCCATACAAGATGCATTTCGGCAAAATCATTCAACCAAAACTTCTCAGATCCCAAATTTCAATTTCTTGTCAACTTCCTTGTGTGTCATGACCATTGGGACAGTCACTTCCAGGAACAAAGAAAGAGAAGAGAGCATCTGCTCTGTTCGATCCCGTCCCAATGCTGTCCCTGGAAAGTCTCAGGAAAAGTGCTTAGGAAGGTGGAGGTAAGACCAGGGCCCTACAGAGGATGCACTGTCAGCAAGGTAAACAGCTGGCAGGAGCAAAATGAGACGATTCAGGGCTCCTGTCAGCCTTTGGGGAGAAGAGAGAAGCATTCTGCTCCCCAGAAGCAGATCCTACAATGTGATCTCTCAGGGGCAGAGCCTCTCTGAGGACATCTGGAACAAAGGGGCTGGTGGATTTTTCTCTTGTGCCTATTCTGTTTTGTATTCAGTTTAGCTTCCAGTCTACCAGTCCTTAGATTAGCCAACCTCTAGTGATTTGGGCTTGGTGGGCACAGGCTAAGTCAGGTGGAAAGTTAAGGCCAATGAGTCAAATTTTGAAAATGGAAAAAGAGTACTGAATGCAGGGCCTGGCACAGCTTGACTTTCTGTAAGTATCAGCCTTACTAGATCACTGCTCAGCCCTCCATGTCACTAGGCTGGGCGTTCACATCATTCTAAGGGACCCTAATGTACAATTAGAATCTGAAACAAATGGATATCATTCTCCCAGCAAAGCTTTGTGGAGAGTCACAGTATGCTAACCCTATGTTAAATCCTGGACCAACAAAGTCATGATTAGCCTCTATTTCTAAGAATCAAAAGCTTTTAATTTAGATAGTCAGATAAGACCAAATGGCAAGTAGGAATTAGTGAATTTAAACGTCTTATAGTACAACTTTAATTGTTATGTGGTTTAGAGAAAGAAGCAGCCAGTAAGACTGGGGTTGAGGAGGGTGATTTACAGATGTAGCTGAGCTGGAAAAAGGAGAAAGGTTCCAACACGAAGGAAGAAGATAATCCCAATCGTCAGTTAGATAAACAGCATGCAGGTAAGAAAAAACTTAGAGAATTTGGGGAAAAAGCAAGGAGCCACTACCAAGAAAGTGCTAAAAGTTTAAAAACTTAAATTCCAATCCAATCTGAGGTCTCAGCCAGGAGCGGGACCTTGACTGGGATATTCCGTTATATCCCCTCAAAATAAGTGTTAAATTGTGCCCTCCCAACAAGAACTGCTGAAATCCTAATTCCCAGCACCTGAGACTGTGACCTTATTCGGAAATAGGGCCTTTGCAGATGTCATCAAGTTAAGATGAGGTCATTGGGATGAGCCCTGGTCCAATATGACTGATGTCTTTATAAGAGAGGAAAACACCATGTAAGGACAGAGACACACGGGGAGAATAGTTTGTGATAATGAAAGCAGAGATTGGGCTAGTGCAGATGTAAGCCAAGGAAAGCCAAGAATAGCACCAGAAGCTAGAAAAAGTCAAGGAAGGATTCTCCCCTATGAGGTACAGCAGGAGTGTGGCCCTGCCAACACCTAGATCTTGGACTTCTAGCCTCCAGAACTGTGAGGCAGGACATTTCTGTTGGTTAATGCTACCCAGTTTATGGTACTTGTTACCGCAGCCCTAAGACACTGATACATACTCACTGACATTCATTTAGTTTCAGTGAAGGTGCAACCATCCATCCCAGGGAAAATGTGAAGAGATATGAAATGACATCTATAAAAGTGCTCTGCACTCCCCAGAAGGAATTACATTGCCAGATAAAGGGATTATATTACCACACTCTGGGAGAACACTGGGTAGAAAGGAGGTAGTAACTGACAATGAGAAATAATGGAGAGGAGAGTTTGGTTCATGGGTGAAGATATAAGCTTTAGAATCAAACAGGCCAAGATGGAGCCCCAGTCTACCTCCACGGCCTGTGCAACCTTGGTCATTACTTCCCTCTCTGGGCCTCCATCTTTTCAGCTATAAAATGGAGATGATAATTGAACTTTTAAAGAAATAGTGCGCACCATATCTTTAGCACAGAGCCTAAGCCTACCTCCCTTGCCCCAGACACTTCTTTCCTCCCTTCTTTCCTCAGCTGTGCCTTTGTCCCTATGAAATACACAGATTTCAGCTTCTCTCCCCTTACCAAAGGCCTTAGGGCCTACTCCTGACCCCTTGACCACTCTAGCCCTTTCAAGGTGTCCCTCCTCTGAAACTTTGTAACACATAATTGCCTTTGCCACCATGAGAGACACCAAAAATCGACTTGCCTTTCTTCAATATGTTCTGCCTTCCACCCCAGGTTGTTACGCCCATTGAAAGTCAAAGAAAAAGAAGTCATATTGTTTGATTCTCACTCTAAGTCACACCTGACTAGGCACTTTACATTCCTTATCATTTAATTCAATTTCACTTAATTCCATGCTCATGACACCTCCTGAACATATCTCTAACCTCTTTATCTCCTCTTGTTAGAAAAGCACCTGCCACATAGTAGGTGCTCAATAAAAGCTGTTCTACTATGCTAATACCTTTATTTTTTTTTGCTTGGGCCAGTATGAGAGAAGACCAAAGAAAAGAAAGAGGACCTTTTGTGTCTCTGGATAACTTTTCAATGCTGCAGCCCACAAAAAGGGAAGGTGGTTCTCCTTTGAAACAGGTTTGGGAGCCCAGAATGTACTCATGAACCCCTGCCTAGCACACCTTGACCCACTCAACTTGCAACACCGGCGACCCCTGCCACGCTAACTGTCAAGAGAATAATCTTATTATTGGTAACCTCTTGCCAACACAGCCTCACCACAGGACAGCCTATTAGGCCGTCGGACCTTATTAGTGCTTGTTGCAGCGCGGTCGAGTGTAACTGGATCCTGAGCCCTGTGCTAAATGCTCCATCTGGAGCTACTCTCTCTGAACACTGATGAGGGCTGCTCCCTCCTCACCCTTAAAAGTCTTCTGAAGAATGGCTCAGGTTTCTGAAACCTGCTGGAAGTGAAGATAGCACCCACAGCCCCAGGTTCCTCACCCCAAAACAGAAGAACCAAACAAATAATGGCAGAGACCTGCACTTCTCAGTCTCATTCTTCATATGGGCACTCAGAGAGTAAATGTATTAATTCTCTGTCTTCTGATTTACTTACGAATATTTATTTAACAGCAACTGTACGCCAGGAATTACCTGGTACTAGTGTTATGACAGAGGATAAAATAGAAAAAAAAAAATCTCTGCTTTGTGGAGCTGATGTTCTAACAAAGGAAATAATCAATTTAATTTTGGAAAAGTAAATGATAAAGAATGTGTATTAGCTTTCTAGGGCTAACATAGCAAAGTAATGCAAATTGGGTGCCTTAGACAACAGAAATGTATCATCTCACCTGGAGGCTAGAAGTCTGAGATCAAGGGATTAGGCAGGATTTGTTCTTCTTGAGGGTTATGAGCAAAGAATCTGTTCCAGGCCTCTCTCCTTGGCTTGTGGATGGCTACCATCTCTCAGTGTCTCTTCACATTGTCTTCCTTCTATGTGTATCTCAATGTATACATTTTATATTTTCTCTTTTTTGTAAGTATGTCAGCCATGTTGGGATAGAGCCTCTCCTAATGCTTTTATTTTAACTCAATTACCTGTATAAAGACCCTACTCCAAATAAGTTCATATTCTGAGACTCTGGGTTAGGACTTCAACACAGGAATCTGGGTGCAGGGGAAGACACAATTCAACCCACAACAATATTAGAATAACGTTCTAAATTAGCTAGAATTATAACTGTGCTGTATAACTAACTTGCGTTATAACTCAGTAATAATTGCTATGGAAAAACAAAGCAAGTTAGGGAGAAAAAAAATAAAAGTTAAATGCTGGGGCATGAGGGAGTATTATTAAACAGGGTGGTCAAGAAAGAACATTCTAGGGAGAAGGAAAAGCCAGAGTAAACACCCTAAGGCAGGAGCAAGACGGGAATGTTCTAGAAAAGCAGAAAGATTAATGTGGCTGGAGCAGAGCAAATGAAGGTAAGAGTATGCGATGAGGTCAGATAGGAGAATATGGTGGAGGCAAACAAGCATTTAAGCCCTGGCATGAACGAAAGCGCCAGGAGGGTTTTGAGAGGCCCGTGGGAAAAATTGTTCTCCTATAAGTTTTAGTGTTGGGGTAAAGAAATTGGTCTTCACAATAACGTTTCCTGTCTGCAGCTTGCACAGTGCTTGCCTCACCTTTTACTTCACTGACTCTTTGGCCTGAAACCCTCCACTCTGGGGCACTAGTGCAGGACTTCTATGAGGCTGCATCTGCCTGCATTCCAGAGACCCAGTTCCTCAGACTTCTTGGACTGTGAACATCACAGGCCTTCTGCTACACATACCAAATTGGCCACGATGGACCAAAGCATTCTAATGTTCCCCATCGTGGGGCTCTCTTTGCCTCTCATTTCCACATCATACTACAGATGCAGAGAGGAGCAAACAAGCCTCTAAGCAGGCACCAGAGATAATAAACGCTTTGAAAACTGCCTTCTTAGGAAACAGAGGCCTGTAAAAGCTTTTATTAACTACACAATAAAAGGCGGGAATAGTTACCTTACCAGACATGGCCCAGTGGTGTGTCATTAGAGTGAGCAATGTTTGCTTCTGAGAGCCATCACCTATGCCCAGGGTGAGTCTGGGAATTCCTTCGCTTCTTTCTCTTGACTAGCCCCAACGAGTAGATATTTATCTTAAGAATTGGTAACATCGGTTGAGGTGCCAGGCACATTATAAAAATTTGCTCACTTAATCTTCACAGATACTACTGTAGATATTACTGTTCCTATTTTATAGATGCAGAAACTGAGCCTCCGAGTGGTTATTTTTGCCAAAGCACATACAGTAAACCAGTGAGTAGTGTGGCTGGGGATTGAATCCAGGTCTGCATGATTTCAAAGCCTGTTTTTCTCCCCAGTACACCTTGCTGCAACCCAGAAAATCAATTTACAGAGCAAGTCTCCATTTGATTCTTTCTTGTATTTACTATGCTGCGAAAGTTTCCTTGTATATTTCCTCTGGTTAAAAAGCTTATCCCCCTATGAAATCCCAATTTTTAAATATTAAAATAGTATCCTACTCTTCAGTGTCCATCTCTGGTATTACTCCTCTAATGAAGCCTTTACTGATAGCCCTTCTCCTCTCAACAAAAGCTGAATGGATTCTCTCTATACTTTGAAACACTTGTAAAATAAACATGGGTTTTAGAGTCAAATGGACCTGTGGTCACAGTCAAGCTCCGTGACATTGAAGAAGTTCTTTACCTCCCCTGAATCTCACTTCCTCATGAATTCAATAAGGATTAAAATTCCTACCTCATAAGGCTTAAAAAAAAATAATGTCTGTAAAATAGCTGCCCAATATTAGTTGCTCATTAAATATAAATGCCTTGTCCTACTCTCGTATGACCCTCAGAACATTCTGCCTTATAGAATAACTATTTGTGGCCTGCTTTGAAGGTATGGCCTGTGCCTTACTTATTTTTATAGCCCCCATTGGAATAGCTCATAGTTGGCACTCCAAAGATGTTTATAGAATGAGTTTAAGTTGCAAGTTACTAATTTTTCCTGAAAAAAAAAAAGGTTGAATAAAAATAGAGAAAGAGAGACAGAGACAGACAGGCAAAGAGAGAAAGAAGGGAAGGAGAGAGGAAGGAAGGGGTAGAGGGAGGGAGAGAAAGAAGGAAAGAAAAAAGAGCGCAAGAAAGAAAAAGGGAAGGAAGGAAAGGAAGGAGAGAAGGAATGGAATCCCAAGATGGCAATCGGTGGCAAGAGGAAAAGCCCACACAGCCAAGATTGATGCATCACAAAGGCAAATTCATTTGTTTTCCAAAGTAGTCAAGAACTAGCCCCATCAGGAGCTGCATCCTTTGTTATCCATATACATCAAGCACAGAAACATGTGTACTTTTTAATGGCTATTAAGTGGCAAAAGATGAGAAATTTAGGCAAGGCATTTCTCCATGCGTTAAAGCCAGGATTATAGTGAAGAGTAACTAAGTATCAAGAAGTCCCATTTTGCTTCCTTACTCCCCCTTCTCCCTGCCCAGAAGTCCAAAATAGGCAGGTAATGGCACAGGTACCAGTCAGGGTCAGGCTCCTCTTACTCCTCTGGGCAAAGGCAAAGCTTTGCTTCCACTCTATCTGCTGACAGTCAGTGAAGGAGAAGAAATGGAGTGCTCTGCTCCCACTGCTTCTAAGTCAATTAGAACGTGCTGATTTCCCTAACAGGATTAGCTGTTCTTCCCCAGAGCCTTTTCCATTCATGAAGTAATCGATGATGTCTAAGTAACACAGAAATCATTTAGTACCCTAAACAACCAAATGCAGAGTTAATAATTCTTATTTTTGAAGTCATCTTTATGGCCATTTTGCTCCTTCAAAAAGAAAAGTGTTTTAACACTAATGGAAATACCTTTTTTCTATGTGGGCATTATTCCAATATCTTATTGCTGGTCTCAGGTGCGAGGAATTGTGGGTCATTTCTAGGAGCATCAGGCAGAAAGAGAGTAGTAGGGACAAATTCCATTCATGGGGTGACAAAGAGTATTCCTTAACCCACGCCCCAAACCCATCAGAAACTGGGAAATAATAGATGAGATAAACTAGAAAATCCACAAAACGTATGGGGAAAATTTAACGACATGTTAGCAAAAATTGAAACATGTATCCATAAAAGTATTAGTAGAGGATACTGGAAATCCCCCAAAGCCCTCACTGTAGTCAGAATGATCTTCCTAAACCACAAATAGGATTACTTCATAACCTGCTTAAGACTTTTCACTAGCTTCCCATTACTGCTGTGAGGACAAAGTCCTACCTCCTTAACTAGGCTACAAGACCTGGCCTACTTTCCTGGTCTCAACTCTGATAACTCTCCTAATCCTGTCTCCACTGCACCACACCCATACACATGCACACACAAACACATATATTCACGTGCATACACAAAACACATACACAGAAATGTACATGTGCACACACACACATGTACACACACATGCTCACAAACACACACACCTCCACGCACATACACAAACACATACAAACACATGAGCACATCTTCCTATTTAATATTTTGGGCCCCAGAGCAGACATCACTTCTTCCAGGAAGCCCTCTGGGGGAAACCTTAAATGTAGATTAGACACCTTTCCTATAACTCCCATGGCACTTTGTACTTCCCTATCTTAACACCTCTCCACTGTTTGGTAATTGCTTGCTTAAGTGCCTAGTTCCCCTCACTAAACTACTAGATAAGGACTGTATATTACTGTCCACAATTGTAGCCCCCCGAGTCTAGGACAGGGCCTAACTCAATAAATACTTGTCAAATTTAATTTAATCGAAGAGACTAAATTTAATATGACCTGGAAAATCTTAGGCAGGCCTAGCATGTAGTAGATGTATAATAAATATTTGTCATATTGAACTGATTTAAATTGACTATGACTTAGATAATACCGGGAAGGCAAAACAGATTAACTGTATTTCAGGAAGCTAATAGCTAGTTAATAATATCAAATAATATTGCCATGTGTGATGGAAGGTGATGTTCACCAAAGGGGAGAGTGAAGGGGTCATAGTAGAATAAAAAAAAAAAAAAACTAAAGGAAGAACTGGCTGTTTTTACCCAGCTCTGCTCAAAAAGAAAGTCAGGGAATTAATCACTGACTCCAGCTGGCCACTGAGAGGGATGCTACACTGTGGGCAGAGGACTAATCAGGCCTCGTAGCCTTTCAAGATGCTTGGCCTCCTTTTCTCAGATTCATTTTTTACCAAATATCCCATAAACTTTCCCCACAGATTTCCTACAGGGAGACCATGTGCTGACCCAAGCATTCCTATCCCTTGGCAGCTCTGTTTCTCATTGAAAATGAATAAATTGGCCCTGCTCATGCACCAGTCTCTTGGAAGACTGGCTGGTAGGAATCTGTCCTGAAACTCTGCTCCATTCTGAGTCTAAGAACAAATATGTTTCTAAATTTTCAGAACTGCCCAGCCTGAGCCATCATTGGTCCCACCCTCCACCCTAGGAGGCACTGCTATTTCATTTATCCTAGATACAATAAAAAATGAACCTAAAACCTGCATAACTCAGGGAAAATAAAGGCTAAGGGAACTGACTTTGCCCCAGAAGCTGACTATGCTGGGGCAATAGCCCAGGGAATCACCCAAGCCCCGGCAATGGCAGGCATTCTGGGGAGTCAGACAGGGGCTGGAGATAACAGTCGGTGGTGGTGGGAACCTGGAAGCTGAGCTGAGTTACTAGGGAGACTAAGCTATGGGGAGTGGGACAAGCAAGCATCAAGCAGGAGTTTGGGGCAAGACGCCATTTGGGTACAGACAAGGCAAGGAGCCTAGGAAAATAATAATCATAGCCTAATACTGGCTTCCATTCGTTTAATACTGACTATGTGCCAAGCAATATCCATGGTGTCTTTATAAACATTATCTAATTTAACCTTCCAACAATCCTAAGATCCAGGAACTAACAGCGCCTCATTTACAATGAGGAAACCACTCCCATACAATACAGAGGTTCTCAATATATTAACACGAATGATACAAATTGCCAATATTTGACTGTTGTTTACCTACAAAAAAAAAAAAGGCAATTTCACATGGTTCGACCAGATCGTTGCTTTTTCTTCATGAGGATTGGCCCAAGAACCTAGACAGGATAGAAAGTGTTGATGGAGTGAACAGAGAATACAGAAGTGGAATAGAAGAGAGTTCAATATAACACAACCAGCCAGAATTTGAGGGAATGATTGCTGTAGTACGGATAAGTTTCGAGAGTGCTATTGTCAAGGCCCCAGCAAGTAATTGCAGGGTTTCTGGGCTGAGGGGCCTGGCCCCACAGACAAGCCAGGTGTTGTTTACCAGTCAAGTCACAAGAGAAGTCACAGACTGAGCTGTCCCCTTTCCCAACACTCAGAGGCCCAAACAGCCGCTCACGTCCCTGTCAGCCCTTGCCGAGCCTCTTTCTGTGAACAGAAATCAGATCACATGTTGCCTGAAGTCAGATATGTGACCAGACTCGGTGCACTGTGCAAGATTTCACCGATGATGAAAATAACTTTCTCCTGCTGCATTTAACATCTGGTGTCACAGATTTTTGCTGAGAGCCATAAAATCACTAACTTGCAGAGAAAACCTCATTGTTGAAAAATACATTTATGGAGGGGTGGGTGGCAGCCAGAGCCTGGCTGGGTTCTGGGGCTGCCTCAATGTTAACGTCAGCCTTTTGTCTCCTTGTTGGATGATGAATTTCATGAGCCCTCGGGAGGAATCTGGGGGCAGTAGAAAGACAGACCCAGGCTGGTAACTCTGTCAATGACTAGCTAAGGGATCTTGGGCTGGTTTCTTAACCTTTCTCAACTTCCTTTTGCTCAACTACCAAAAAGAAAAAAGTGACGATAAAAATAGCCACCTGCCAGGGTTACTCTGTAGATTTGTGTAGATTCAATGAAATAACATATGTGACGAGTGCCTGGCACGAGAGTAAATGCTAGCTTCTTTTTCCTTTCTTTTCCTTTTCTTTTTTTGCTCTCTGACATTTCCTTTCAGTCCCAAGTCTGCCTGCACACTGTGGCATTTATTGGAGACTTGTATACATAACGCTCCTTCAAGCCTGGCCCAAGTTGCAACTAACTGGGATCCTGGTGCTCTGCTTGGGGTGAAGGCACAGCTGTTCTAATCTGTCCCTTCCAGTAAAATAGAAGCTCTTTGAAGAAAGGGACTTTGCCCTTTCACCAGTGACTGGCACATAGTAGATGCTCAGGAATTTGCTGAGTAGAGGAGTGAACTGTATGACATCAAGGTGGCAGCAGGGAGGGAGGAGGTGGTGCCACCATGCTTATGTTGACCAGCACTTAACTTAGCAAGTTCCTGCTCCATTTTAGGCCTAGGATTCAAAGATTAAATAACAAGATGGGGTGAGGGGCCCCTCAGCTTACCTGGTAAGTGGGAGCTGGGACAGGAAGGACAGCTCTTAGCAACTTTAATCATAGAGTAGGGAACTAGGCCTGCTGTAGGGTACGTGTGCCACATATGAGACATCCTCTCTCCTGCTTGTCATTCTTATGGCTGCCTTCGAAATTCACAGCAAGTCTAATTTCCCTTGTGTCTAAATGCTGCTGTGGGCAGAGTGTACAGAGGGGGCGGCATGATATGATTGACTCTGCCCCTGCCCCACCCCACTGCATGGCCTTTACTCTTGAACTCACCCCAACTGCTATAGATATTTGCTCAGAGCACATGCAGTGTCCTCATCACTCTCTCCGTCTCTCCTGTCTCTTCTCTCTCTCTCACTCTCTCTCTGTCTCCATGTGTATGTGTGCACTGTCTCCCGTACACTCTTCTGTTTCTGTCCCTCTCTGTTTCTCTGTAGCCCTGCCTCTGTCTCCCCATCTCCCTGCATGTGTCTCTGTGTGGGTCTTTCTTTTTCTCTGTTTCTCATTCTGTCTCCACCCTCCTTCCCTCTCTTCCTTCCCCTCCTGCCTCCCTCCCAATCTCTCCTTACCTGAGCCATTCTCCCAGCTGTCTGGGGTCCCACACAGCCCAGCCACTCTGCACATATTTTTAACTCTCACTTATTATCTTTGCTGTCGCCATTTTTGGCTGCGGGCCACAACAAACAGAATGTGAGAAAGCAAAAACTAATGAGCTTCTTCAAGAGAGGATAGGGAACTTCTGTTATTTCATTTAGTCCTCAGAGTTTAACTTCTGGCACTTCCGTCACATCTCCAAATGGTAAGCTAAGGTTGTTACTTTTCAATTTGGTTGGGCTGTGTAGCACATTTCATCAATTAAAATGCACCCATGGTGCAAAAATCACAACAGGGCCGGCAGGAAGGGTGCTAGTATGCGAGGATTTTTTTTTTTTTCCAAAGTTACTTTTGTTCTGTGTATTTGAGATCTGTTCAAGACAGCCTTATGCTCCAAGCAACAACACCGTTCATGGAAAGCAACACGTGTTTAATCCGTGGCAATGTGGTGACCTGGTTGGCTGAGGACCCTGCTGGACCTGGCAGGCCTGACGCCGGGTTTGGGCACAGGTCTCTGGATTTAGCTCTAGCTCTGCTAACTGGCCTGCCAACCTATGGAGTAACCGGGTCAGGTCACTTAACCTGCCTGGACCCTGTTTCTGACTCACCCGTCTCATTCATAGGCCACATTCTCTAACTGGAAAGAGCTTTAGAAGGGGAAATGAGTGAATGGAAAAATAGGCTTCACCAACTTCCCTGATATTCATTCATTCAACAGATATTTATAGAACATTTACTACATGCTGGTACTATGTTGGCCTCAATATTTGAAAATGTTAGTTCCAAAGACTTCAACCTTTCTCTCCGTCCTTCCTTTCCAAATGGGGGACAATTCATGTGTGTCACTATGAAAGCTCATCCCCTTAACCTTTCATCTTTTCTATCTTTAAACATTGCTTAAAGAGAGAACTAGGGATAAATCTCTTAAGAAATTGTTATTGTTTCCTGATTATAAAAGTAATACATTTATGATAACAAAAAGTTTAATGCAGATCATTAGAACAAAATGAAAGTCAGTCACAATCCTTTCTCCCAAAGATCACCACTATTTTCGAAGGAATGTTTTTTTTAATGTCCATAGAAACCAGCAGCCTACTAACAGAGGTGTGAGCCACAGGGAGCAAACCTATTTTAACTAAACACATCGATTGAGCAAGCACCTACTTACACTGGGTGCCCTTACAGAGTTGGTCTTGACTTTCCAGCCTTGAAGAATACTGACTTACTGGTCATTTTTACCCAAATGTTTCAAACCCAAGTCTAAAGTCTATAAACCAAGAACATAACTTGGGGATGGGCTCTATATGCAATTTTCAGTGGGAGTGATTTACCTATTCCAAAGTTTCTTCCTCATTTTACTCTTCCTACTATTAGTACTTCTCCTCTACCAGAGGTGACCACTTTCCACTTTGATTCTTTCCTCAGTGTTTCACTTTCAGAAATTGTGAACGCTTGGCAGCTTTAGACTTGTGCAATGTCAAACAGATTAGCAGTAACATCTCAGGAAAGCTATGAATGATATGAGCAAAGCAGGTGGAAGGTGAGCCACGTTGCACTTTTACAAGGTTCCTGTAGCTGGTGTCTTCCCATAGCCTGGAACTGGCTGTTCATAAGTGCTGTGAATTGGACGGGATGTGAAGAACATCCCTAGTTCTGTTCTCAAAGTGTGTTGCTCCAAATTCTAGTCCCTTGCAATATTGGAGGAGAAGAAAGTGCTTTTGGCTACCTCCCAGTTACAAAGCACGTTAACTCAGAAAAGGGCTCTGAGAATTCTGCTTAACTCACTTTAACCCTGCAGTTCCCAAACATCTGACCACGGATATTAGAAACACTCAGAAACATCCTAGGAAGCTTGCTTGGGGACATAAGTGGCAGTTATTATTATTATACACGTTATTCATATTAATGTTATATTCATATTATAAAGAGAAACATTGGATTGGCAACAACATTCTTCTCTACTCTTTCCACTGCCAAAGTCATTGTTGTTATTATTATTGTATACAAGGTCACCATTGGTCTGGCCCCTGCCCAGTTCACTAGCCTCACCTCCCACCGCTCGCACCCTTCAGCCTTCCCAGATTTCTTGAAATACCCCCAGATGTAACATGTGCTTTTGATTGCTCCTTCGCTGAAATGCTCATCTAATTCTCTGTGCAGCCAACTCCTAGCCATCCTTTAAGGTTTAAATTTTCTCCTCTGTGAAGTTGTCCCTGAACCCCCCAGCAATAGGATACCCCATTCTATATTTCCCCAGCATTTTTCATATACTTCATCCACTGAGTGGAATTGTTTGCTTTCATATATTCTCTGCCAGGCTAAGAATTTCCAAAGGACACAGACTGTGTCTTATTCATCTTTGTAGCCATAGGATTTAGTATTGTGACTGATTCAAAGAAGTTTCCAAATAAAGAGATGAAAATAGACCTATTAGTGTCTCTCAATAGCATCAGCAATATCCAGACATGTGGGTAGTCTGTATGGGAAGGGGGGCAGGGTGATTGGAGAACAAGTTTCCAGGAAACTAGACTTCAGACGTAGTACCAGGAGGTCAGGATGGAGTATGCTCTAGAAAAACCAATGCAAATCTGAGTCCTTGGGAACTAGTCATTGCATTGACTGAACTAATGGCCCAGAGTTCCCTATACTCCCCATAAATCGGAACAGGATTGAATCCAGATTTGGGGGCAAGGCTGAGCCCACAGGTGCAGATTGAGTGGCTGCACCTGGGGGATTAGAGAACCACAAGGACAGGAAGCCAAGCTGGTCATTAAGGTTTCCAGGTGCTTCTTACCACATGGCCTTGCTAAGGTTTGCCTGTCTTTATGATATAACCTCATACTCTCCCACACAATGGATTTCTACAGATCCTAAGTCCAGAAGTGTGGCTTCAACCTGCTTTCAAAATCATTTGTGCCCTAGAATTTACATCCCAGAATCAGACTCAGGGAGTTGTAATCCACAGGTCTGTTAACCATGACATGCTCAAAGCCTCATTGGGAGCCTCTGTAACTTACTAATAAATTAAAAGCCATCTATCCAAATAGTTTTTGGGTGAAATGAAACTGGATAAGAAATGTAATTCTTTCAAGAAAAAAAAAAAAACTGTTCCTTTTCTTTTAATGGCTGAAGACAAAACCTCCCAAGTATTGGTACAAATCAGAATAGTTAAGAGGAAAATACAAGAGATTCAGGTCAAGCTAAGAGGATTTGAAATGTAGTTTATGTTATTTAATAGCTTCAGTTCTTTGTACATGGTGTCCCCTCTGCCTGCCATTACCATTCTACTATACTGAAAGCTCCCTAGAGAAAGAATTTTGTTTTGTTCATCACTGCTGTAACCCTAATACCTATATAGTGCCTAGCATATAGTAGGTCTTCGTTGCACTTGAACTACTCTCTCAGATTTATCTTCCAGGCCCCATCTCTGGTGTCACTTCTTCCAAGAGGTCTTCCTGACACCACAATTAGGTTTTAATTCCTCTTTTCCCTCAAATCATCTCATACTTACATCTATCATAGCACTGATCAGACTCTATTGTGACTTTCTCTATACTCATTACTTATGCACTAGACAGTAAACTTAGGAGCATGACTATCTCGTATATCACTGTGGTACCCACAGTGCCAAAGAAAAAACACACAAGGTGGAAGTCACAGAGAGAACATATGTCTTTGGAACCAATGTGTGGAGCCACTGAAACATGCTGCTCTTGAAAATTCTAGAAAACATGGGTCAAATGGGATACAAAAAGAGTAGGAAGGAAAAGGTATCGATTATTTACTAGCCTTCTATGATATGGCAAGAGCTTTTTATATGTTTTCTCATCTAATCTGCATAACAACTCTGTGAGGTTGTTATCATGAGGAAATTGAGGCTCAGAGAACTAAGTAAATGGCTCCAGCTCATAAAGCAAAGAAGTAGTAGAGCTTGGATTTGAGCCCAGGTCTTCCTGACTCCAGGGTTGACTCCCCTTGCTTTTGTTCCAGGCTGCTTCTCATGAACGAGACTCTCCATGGGGGCCTTGAGAATGAATAACATTAAAAAATGGGAAATGAATGGAGGAGGGGGAGCTATAAAAGTGGAATGGAATTAAAGAGGGTACCATTGAGGGATTCTGCTTATTTTCCAAAGAACCTGGGGCGCCTGCCCAACATAGTACAAGAGCTTTGGGCTAGAAGCCCTGGTTCGCATCTCTGCCCTGCCCGTAAATGAGTACTGGTCATCCAGGAAGTCACATGCCCTCTTCAGGGTTCTGTTTCTTCTTCTGTAAAATTAGCCTGTTCAACAAGGTGATTAAAGACTCATGCAGCCCTGAGGCCCTGAGGATCTACAAAAATAACAGCGAAATATAATGTTCTGTGTTTATTAGACCATTACTGTCTGAGGTCCTTCCTGAGGACTTAGGTATGTCCAGGCTGCACTCACTGTTGGCTCAAAGACTGTTTCTTGCACTGTTTTGTCCATACAGGCTCAGAGTAGGTGATAAGTATTGACTAAGGCATTAATATTTTGCTAAGGGAAGAATATATGAGTACACTTGTGTAGTGCCCTGTGGGTAGAGAAGTCTGCTTAGGTGCTCGAGGAAGACATTTAGTCAGCAAAAATTTACCGAGGCCCCACACGTGGTGCCTGGCACTGTGCTAGATACGATGGATCCAGGAGTAAACTGGCAGGCAAAGAAGTATTAAACAAATAATTACACCAATAAGTAAGTAAAAATAGTTGTGGTCCATTCTGAGTCTCTTGCGGGAGCCGTGGAAGGGTTTAAACAGGGAAGTCACATAGTCAAGTTTCTATTACCCCAGCTACTACATGAATTTGAGGCAGCAAGACTGGAGGCAGAGAGGCCAGTTAAAAAATCCATTACAACTATCCCGGAGAGACTCATTGAGGCTCTAAACTGAGTCAGGGCCAGTGGGGGTGTTGACAGACTGACATTCCTGGAGATAGAGAGTGAGCCTGGTCAAGACGTGATATGAAAGTACTCTGTGGCTGGAGGATGTGGCTGGAGGACTTAATATTAATCACCGCACACAGTGCTCGCTTAATTCACCCATCCGGGGAGGCAAGACACCAAGAGGCACAGGTGGTCCATCCTCCCGAAGACAGCCTCTGCCTCTCCTGATTGCGTAAACAGGCTGCTTGCCTTCCTGCCTCCTCAACATCCAGCATCGCCCTAGGGAATCATGGCCTCCCATTCAGGGTGCTCTCTGCAGAGAGGCAGAAGGGCTGCAGGCAATGGCAGCGGGTGAAGGCTCCTTATTGGCATCATTCTTCAGACTCAGCAAGTCCCAAAAGGGCTGTCGGTCCATCCCGCAGGCCCTGCACCGTGTGATCTCCACACGCTCTGTGCCTGCTCACTGCCATCTGTTTCCTATCCAGGCCTAGCTCATGCGTGTGGTCACAACCACACAGAAAAATCACTCTGCCAACAAACACGAAAATATTCAATTTTATCCTCTCCCTCTCTCCCTTTTGAACTGACTTACAGAATGGACATTGAAAATATTGACTTTTCTATCATACCTCCCCCAACCCCAGGAAAATATAATGGCATCAAATCCCCTTGATGTTCATACTTTATTTAAAGGAAAGGGGACCTCACTGCACATGTACAAGGGCCAAACCAAAATAGGAAATATGAGCAAAGTGGTTGCATCCTTTTGCAATCAACTATTATAAAAACTGGCCATCTCCTGTTCAGCAAGAAAACATGGAGTTTCCAACAGGCCCAGTTTTATTTTACATAATTGTAACCATCTCGGCATGTCAATTAAGATAGAATGTTACCTTTGGGATGGGATCAATTAAGGCCTTGAAGATTGAATTTGGAATCATGATTAGCCTGTTTTACATTTTGCCTTCGTTTTCTAAAATATACAATTGTCTAATTCAGTCCAATTTTTAAAAACATATTGTAAACTTATTTATTTTTTAAGCCAAAACAGACATGGGAGGCCTGCTAGTAACCGGAACCATAGCAAAATGGAGGATGGGGGTTGGGGGGTTGCTATTTGATTAGAGTTGATTCTTAAATTTCCACAGCAAGAAAATATTGAATGTGGTATAATGGTTGCTGGATTTTCTTAAGAACTGAAATCATTACGCTCTGGCCATAATCCAAGTTCTTTCCTTTTTTTAGGTTACAATTTGAAACGGTGCAGAACATGCTATAGTGTTGTAGTCATTCATGTAATGTCATTGAATCGAGCTTCTGGAAATAGACAAAGGACTTTGTGTCCTGAAATGTTCTTCTGGCAGAAAATTGATAGCAGCATGAGATATGCTATTACTGAGTTTGGTTCTGCTTCCAAATTTGTGCTGACTAAAGTGATTTTATGGGCGAGAGAGAGAGAGAGAGAAAGAAAGAGAGAGAGAGAGAGAGAGAGAGGGAGAGAGAGAATGAGAATGAATGGGTAGATGAACTTACAACTGTGTGGGGAAGCTAAATGCTTAAAACAAATGCTGTGTGGAGGGAAGACACACATTTCCGAGCAGAGACGTGCAAGTTTTTTCAGAGGTCACTAAAATAATGTGAACCTCTTTGCTTGCTTTTCTTCAGTTGTTATTTCTCAAATGGAGATGATGAACAGGCAAACGCATGCCATGAAACCCCTGGGCAGTTCTCCCTAGCCCTCCCCTCCCCTCCCTGCCCTCTGCAGTGTTTTCCCGTTCATTGTCACCCCTCGTCTGGAGCTTTTGCCAAATTTGTCAGGACAACAAGCGAGTCCAGCTTCACCAACCAGGGACGCAGCCTGAATGCAAATCAAGTCTCCGCCTGGATGCTCAGCCAGGACACATGGTGCTGGGCACAAGCCCATGCCCAGCCCATTCCTTGCCCCCTAATGCCTTTCCAAGATTTGCCATCTTCATCACTACAGTCCCTTTCAGAAGGAAAAGTTAGAGCTGTTTGTGCATGATGCGAAAGATATGTCAATAAAACCCCTTTCCACATAAATAGCACATCAAAATATTACCAAATAATGCTGTTGACTTTGCCAGCAGGCAGGGCACTCCATCTGGAGATAATATCTTCCAATTGAGAGGCATCCAAGGTGCCCTTTCCTAGGCAACGGGCAAGTTGACCACTCTGTAGCTAAATCCCATCCTATCTGAACACACAGGCTCTCAGCAATCCGCCTCCTTTTCAGTCATACCCAGACTACCTACACCTGGATCCGGGAGTCATCTGCTCCCTTCCAAAATGAATTCATTGATCCTCTTTCCTCTGTGATGGCAACAGCATGAATTTCTTCTGACCACACTCTAATGATATCTAAGTATCCTCCAGAGGTGTCCAAAATAGCAAATAACTAGATTCTGACAGGGCACAGAGCTGGCTGGCTGCACCAAGTACTCTCTGTTCATGGGCTCCTATCAACCCAGTGACAACAGCAACACTCACTGTTGGGTCAGCTCTCCAAGGTGTCAAAAGTAACATCTTCTGAACAAAGACTTCCCATTTCCCCTTAGCAGGTGGGTCTCTCCCTTCTGTGAATTCCTATGTAATTACAGCCTGAGCCACATAGATATGCTTTTAATTGTTCTCCTCACTTATTCAACAAATTTCTGCTGAGCATTTATCATGTGCAAAGGACAGTAAGGCAACAGCTGTAAAGAAAATATCAATAGGAGGGTCCCCTGGCTCCATATACTGGATGTGAATTCCTGTTACTCTGATGAAATCTGAAGATTCCTGAGGATTCCTGGAGGGGCTTATGTTCTCTAGGTCTCCAGGTCATTTCTACTTATTTAAAAGTTCATGCAAAGCATTTGTGAGTTCAGTAGATTTTTAGAAGAAATCACTGGGGGTGTGAAAGGAAGAAGGGGGAGTTACATTGCAGCAACACAGCATCGTCTTGAGCATTAAAGGTAAACAGTCAGGCCACCTCACCAACAGGGGATTTCAATGGTACTTCATTCAGCCTTTACATAATTCGTCTATTTTCTTTCAACCAGCTCAGCCTCACCCCTCATAATTCATTACCCCTTTGTACTCTTCTCCTCTCTCCCAGGAGAAAAAAAAAAAATCTTATTTTCTCAGATGCAACCATTCAAACCATTCCATCGGGGGGCAGGGCAGGCAGTGCTGTAGGTTGGACTTACGATACTCATACCCTCAGATCTCAAATACCCTTAGTAAATCATCAAGGTTATTTTCCCAAGCAAAGATCATTTCCTCTCTAAGAAAAATGTTAGTATCAATTTTTAAGATAATATTTTGCCTTATTATGCAAAGAAGCATGATATCTTTCAATTCAGTATCATCTGCCATTTTCCGAACACATTCTACATATTAGGCAACACGCTAAGCCCTCCAAACATACAAATTCACTTAGTCTTCACCACAATTTACTGTAGTGGAGAAACTGAAGCTGGAAGGAGTTACATTGTCCAAGGCCATCCAGATCTTTCCGATTTTAAGGCCTATTTTCTTAATCAATAAGTTATTCTGTCTCTCCCAATTCAGCAAGCATTAATTATTTGCAAGGTACTATGAGAGGTATAAAGATAAAAATGCAGGATCCTAGCAGCAAGTGACTTATAGTGTAGTAAGCCATTAGAAACAGGAGTTACAACTTTGGAGACAGACAGACCTGGAATCCCAGCTATATTATGAATTAGCTGGATGACAATGAGCAAGTTACTCAACCTCTCTGAGCCTTACATTCCTCAAATATAAAGTGGAAATGGTAATAGTACATACATTATTAAGTTCTTTGGGGGATTCAATGAGATAAGGCATGGAAAGCACTCAATGTAGTAAGTCTGTGATGCATAAGGAGCTCCAGAAAAACACTACCTTTCATTATTATACTCAACATGTTTTATAGCTTGCTTTGTGGATTTAGTATTTTTTAAGGAGAATCTTTCTGCTGCTGAATACTCTTTCTAAACATCATTTAGATGGTTTCTTAACATCTTATCGTATAGACATACCATCATTTACCTCACTATTCCTTTGATTCGTTTATCAGTTGGAGAATAATACTGTTTGTGTTATCAATATGTATGAAATTTTTATATATTAAGGGTATTAAGTCTTTATTTATATTTGCTGCAAGTGTTTTTCCAGATGTTTGTTTGGCCTCTAATTTTGTTTAAAATAATTGACATGCAGTTGTGAGTTAAATTTTATGTAGTCGAACCTATCTAAATTTTCCTTTGTGATTCTTCTCATTAATTTTAAGCTTTAAAAATCCTTCCTACACAGAGATGAGAGGGCTACTTGCCAAAATCTTTTTTTTTTTTTTTTTAGTGTAAAGATATATTTTTCAATGTAAAGTGATTCACAAACTAAATAAATTCTGAAATTTAATGTTGGTGGTTTCCTCTATTCATGAGTAACCTCAATATTCCATAATTTGAAGTAATTTTAACATTTAATAATGATTGTTTTTTCATAATACCATTTGGGGGCGGGGGGATTAAATAAGAATCAGATTTGAGCCACTCACTCTGGGATCCCTGTCTTGAGGTAGTCCACCATCCCATTCTCAAGTAGAGAGATTTCTAGAATTCAAGAAGCCACACAGATCCCCAGGGATGCCCTCATGAATGTCAAAGATCCACTTAGTGTGGCCCTGGCATACAAGGAGCTCTCTGCTTTCCCTGAAATTCCAAATGATTTGAAAAAAAAAAAAAAACTTTGGAGTGAGGCTAACCCAGATTCAGAGCTCAGCCCTGCTCTCAATAGTATCATTGCCTAAACATGTTCTAGGTAAATTTTCTGAGGCTCTGTTTCTGTCTTCTCCTCTGCTTCTAAAGACACTTGTCATTGGATTTAGGACCTGCCCAAATAAGCTAAGATTATCTTGCCCTGAGATCCTTAAGTTAATTACAGCTGCAAAGACTCTTTTTCCAAATAAAATTACATACACCGGGCTGAGTAGATATATATTTTGGGGAGCGGGGGGGAGACATCATTCAACCCTCTATACATAATGTCCCCTCATTAAGGGGAAAAGATGAGGTACAAAGGAGAATTAATCAGTAAAACCTCAGGCTTTATCACTGAAGATCAAACGATTATTAGCTGGGAAACAAAATCTTAATCAACTTTTTTAAACGCCTAGATCAACAGAAAATACATATATTGAAATGGCATTAAAACCTGGAGGGTAAAAATGATTACCTGCTCACTAGATCAAAAAGTACTTCCCGAAGGAATCCATGCTTGCCTGCCTCGTAGATTATTTTGGAAAGGTATTCCCAATCTGACAAGTATTTCTCAATCATTTTCTGTTGCTGGTATTTTTATTGATTGTAAAGGAAAACACCAGGCAGGAAAGGTGATC
>NW_006441955.1:11581112-11616914 GCF_000325575.1 Pteropus alecto
GTATCCTTGATGCCAAAATTTCATAAATGCTAAAGTTAAAACATGCCAGAGGAATAAACCCCTCCATTACCCTCCCTAAAGAAATCTTCTACCAAATGAAATAACTTGTTTATGTCGTATGTGCCATGTTTATGTCTTTACATCCTCCTTCCTGGTGAGTGTTTTGCAAATTGATTAAGGTCATTATAACTGTGGTTCCTCAATTTCAAGCCCCATTTTCTCTTTTCCAGGTCAACTTTAAGTAAACTTTAATGGATTCCTCTTTACTGACATTTTGTAATGCTCAAAAGATGTACTTTTACAAAAATGTTAGAGGAGAAATTTAATGACTTCATATCTGTGGTGTTATTTGCAATCATAAAGGGAATTTCAAGTCCAAAAAAGAAAAAAAGCAGACCTGATTGTTGTTTCGTACAAATCATTCAGTCTTTCCTAAGTACATAGCTAGGTAAAGAACAAACACTTAACAGCATTTACATGTGTTTGCCTAATTTTGTATGAACAAGTTTTTGACCCTATTATTCTTTTGGGCAAATTTTACTGAGTACCTACACCATACTGTTCATGTATTCTTTCAGGGATGCAGTGGGAGTGTCAGGTATATAACTAGTGTTACCCAACCTAGGTTGCCCAGCCTCTTCTAGATCTCCCAAAGTGATGGGGTATTCACTACCTGTTTACAGCAGCCCACACCATTGTTGAATCTTCCTAGTGTCCACAGGAAACAAGTGGAAAGCTTGTGAAAATGCAGATTCCTGAAGCCACCCCAGAAAGTCTGATTCAGCTAGTCTATTGAAGGACCCAAGGACCTGTAATATTAACAAGTACCTTGGGTGACTGGTGCAGGTGCTTCCCAGGTGGTCCACAGAATGTGTTTTGAAAACTGATTATCCAGGGTGAAGGGAATGCCAATCATGCTGCCAGAACTGACTTCTGTTGGCTTAAAGCATGTATAGGACTGAGCCTCCTGCTGGTAAGTCATTGGGCTAGAATGAGTCCCTCAGACAGTCTGCCTGGAATTTCCACCCACTATCAGAGTCTACCCTTTTGAGCCACAAAAAAGAAGTCAATTTATTCACTTGTCAACTGCTTACTGAGTGTCAGCAATGTGCCACACATGGTTCTTGGTTCAGAAGCTACAGCAAAGAATTAAACAGTCAAAACCCCATGCTTCTTAGAGCTTACGTTCAAGTGGGGGAATGGTCCTCAATTATCTTCTAGTTTTACTCATTCATACATGCATTCATTCATTTCACAAACACGAATTTGACCAGGTATAGTAGAGGGTGCTATGGTTCATAAAATAATAGTCCTACCTTCTAAGAAGCCTGCAGTCCAGAGAGGGAGAAGAAAGGAAAAACTCCATAAGGCAGTTTATTGAGAGCAAAGATGGAAGGGTCTGCAGGTATTTCGAGAGCTCAGAAAGACAACCGAGGGACATGATCCTAGATCTAAGCCTTCAAGGACAAGTAGGAGTTCACAGCGGGCACAGGCACAGCTACATTAGAGGAGAAAACAAAAAGGAACTCAACATGACTGAGGGAATAGTGGGAGGTGAAAAAAACTGAAGGATAAAGCACAGCAGTAGGCAGGGACCCTGACTCTGAAGACTGAATTTCATCCTGAAGGCCATGGGGAGCCATTGAAAGGTGTTAAGAAAAATGGGTAACCTATTCTGATTTGTGTTTTAGAAAGATATCTCTGGATTCAGTAAAAGGAATGGAAAGAGTAGAATCATGAAGTAAGTTTAAGAACTTACTACAACAGAACAGGCCAAAGTAATAAGGCCCTGAATATACAAAGGCAATGTATTCAATGAAGAGGAAGGGACAGTTGAGATATATTTAAGAAGTAAAACTGAGAATACTTGATGACTAACTAGGTGTCAGGAGCATGAAGGAGAATGAGAGCCCCTGAAATAATTGGATGTCAATTACGCTTCCAAAATTTCTCTTTATTAGCCTTCCCATAGGATTAATAACACAGTTTTCAATTTTTATAGCATCCTGGTTCCTCCCAATCTTATTGCTATTCACCATAAGTAAGCTGAATTGGGAGCTTGACCATGGTCTCTGTGGAACAGAGAAGCCACCTACTTAAATACTCCAGTCAAGTTCAAATTATCTTCAGAGGGTCAGATAACTAATAAAAAAGGAACTTGGTGATAATCCAAGGAAGAAAATCTAAAAGAATTGGAAATTCTCCTTGCTGAGTAATGAATCTAAAGTTCATACAAACCAAATTACACCCCGTGGCCTTTAGGAGTGATGGGAGGCTGAAGGTAATCACCACAAATCCAGAAGAGTGGTTATCTGAAAGGGTGGGGTAGACAAGGGGTGTGGTGTGGACAGGAGGAGTATATTAAAGAAGGGGTAAACAGTTATAGTGTCCTATTCTTAGGCCAATGGTGGGCACATGGGTGTTCATATCACCATTCCATACACTATTTGATGTGCCTGCAATACTTCAGACATACCTAGGATCGCACTGGGTATCTGTTCCTACCTCTGTGATCTGGGCCAGAGGTTCAGGAGCCTCTTTGAGTGATGGTGCTTGCAAGTTTAGAGACTTTAACAGGGGCCAACTCTCTCTTCCCTGGGTATTGATAGAGTCTTCTGTATCTGAGGGAATCTTATGCATGGAGACTAGTACCCACAGCTAGTACCTAGTAAATAAAACTTTGAAAATTAAAGAGAAAAGATAAAAGAGAGACAACAGACATCATGATTTAAGCCAGTGGGTTTTACATAACGTAACTCAAAGCCCTAGAGAAACTCTGGAAGAAAAAAGGTGAGCGATTCATGATGGGCCTCCTACCCTAGCTATCCATAAGTGTTTTCACCTGACCACCTACTAGCTTTCCACTCAGTAGATGATTTGAACGATGAGTTCTTCGGTTTTAAAAAATCATTTAGTAAATAATGGATTTTGAAAACTAGACATTTTAATTTCTTCCATTTCTTTTTCACAACCAGAATTTAGGCATGGCTAGTTCACCGTAGGCACGCAAGCACACACACGCACACACACACACATAATGCATACCTACACACACACATAAAATGGTAATGATCAAATGGACCCAACAAACATGAGCAATATAAAATTACTGAATGAAGGTCTCATTTCCCTTTGACAAAAGGAAGAATCGGGTTTTGTGTTTTTTTTCATATTGAGTCCTCCATGAAGCCTTTTGTGATGATTTTAGGCACACTAGGTTCTCATCAAGGACTGTTAGTGGTACATGCTGTGTTTTTGCTTACAGCCATCACTCTACTCCATCCATAATTACCACTCTGGTACTTGTCAAGTCAGAAAACAAATGAGTGAACAAAAAACAAAAGAACAAAATAACAAATAGATGAATGGCTGATCGATTAATTTACAAGTAGATTATGTTCTCCCACACTAAAGTCATGGGTCATCCACAAAGTGAACAAATGCGGAAATTTCTACACATGTTAATTTCACAGCTACAATCCATGTCTGACAACATTTTCATGTGTGAACACTTAGAATCAAGGCAAAAGGTCTTTCTTAAACTAACGTGATTACTCTTGACAGTAGCAGTATAAACAGACTCATGTCAGAAATTTGTTAATTATCTTCCTGCTGCTAACATTCTCTTGGTCGATCTGCTTTACCATGAAAAGTCTTTTTATTGGGAAGCATGTCGGGGTCATCCTATGTGGACATGCTAGAATGCAAGCAAAGACTATCTAATTGCATACTTTTCCATCACTTTTTTTTTCATGGAAAAATCCAAAGGCCAAAAAATTAGCCACAGTAGTTTCCTTATTCAACAGAGAGAAACAGAGACCTAAAATTAAACTTCAATTCATTATTGTTGGTTGGGCACCTACTAGCAGGACTGTGACAGATGAAATAGTGAAATGCAAAGATATCCTCAAGAAGTTGACAACCTAGATCCGGGTTGCAGACATGTTGTTCATTTGTTTATTTACTTAACTATTATTTATTTAACATATGCTATGAGCCAGGCACTTTTGCTAAGCCCCGATGATAGATATAAGCAAAGGCATGGTCCATGCCCAAAGTGAACTTACAGTATAGTAGGTAAGGCAAATATTAAGCAATAAGCATACGTACAAATACAAAATTATAAACATTAAGTGTTTTATAGGAAAAGAATGAGATTCTATGAAAGAGAATAATAGGGAATGATATACTTTAAAGGGAAAGTTCCGTGGAGACCTCTCTAAGTAAATATCATTTGTGCTGCCCCCTACCAGTGACACTAATATTGCATGGTATCATGTATGTAATAAGGGCTAACAAATGCAGGAAGTTCTGAGGACGCATAAGTAAAAAAAAGACATTTACCTCCAGCTAAGGAACTCCTCGTGAAAGAGATCAGTTTTGGATCACCTGGGAGGATGGGCAAACATATTGATACATGAGAAAATTGCATGAACAAAGGAAGAGAGAAAAGAAAGCAAAGTATGTCTAAGAAACAAGTAGTTAAATGTAGCTAAGGAACAAGGTACGGGGATGGCTCAAAAAAAGAACCAGATTGTAGAGGACATAGAATACCAGGCCAAGGAATTTAAACCCTTTTCTATAGTCAGTAGGAGCTATAGAAGGCTTATAAGTAGGGACACTCAGACCTGTACTTTTAGAAATCAGCATGGCACATGAGTGGAGAGAGGATCATATGGAAGAACTCACTAAAGATGGATACCATTAGATTCAGACTAGATTAAGCAAAAAACAAGCAAGACTTCTGTCCACATGAAAACAATGAGGGCCTGAAATGGGACAGGAGGTGCAATAACAGGAAAGGCATGACAAATGGCAAATGTTGGCAAGGTGATTTGCCTGGCTGACCTTATCCAGTTCTGACTGATCTTAGGAAATGAGAGGGTGGTACTAATTGTGATGCTAAAATCTTGAGTCTTTGGGGCTGGGAGGTGGTACTATTGCTAACCAGACTGGGGCTCAGTAAGGAGGAGGAGCTCCATGGAAGAGATGCTTTGTTTGGTTTGGGACATGCTGAGTTTAGGGACTTACAGGGCCCTATGTCCAGCAGGCCAAATAAATTCAGCTCTGTAATGCCCAAGATGGGATGACCAAGTCAGGGGCTAGTGGACTGACTCAGTGAAGCAGCCACAATCAGGGTTCAGAGCCCAGGATCTCTGTATCTGTTCCGTTTAGCCAATGAGATATCATGAAGTATTTACTGTACCCAAGCCTAGGCCTCCCTGAGAACAGGGATCACTGCACCTAACCTAATATTCTCTGGGATTATTACTGCTAATAACTCTTTATTGGGGAAATCAAATAGCTGTAACTTTTCACTGTTGTTGGAAAAGCTTGAGGGGTGAGTCATGTATTAACCACAGAAAAACTCTGTCTACACTAGCCACATAGTAAAATTAAGTTCAAATAAAATGGTTTGGAAGAGTGTTTCATTTCAGAAAGGCTTACATTCTTCCTCTTACTGGAAATGAGTCTTACAGGGCATTAAAAAGCCCTATGTCCTATGTGGTGTTTAATATAAAGGCTCCATTTTTTTCCTTTAATCTACATGAGATCAATACTAAAATTCATAAGTAGTAAAAGCAGTTGCAGTAAACCTTTACATTTACAGCACTGTATAGTTTATGAAACACTTTTGCCAATGTTACTCTTTAGATCCTCAAAACAACCCGGCAGAGTCTATATTGCGGCCTCTCATTTCCTTTAGAGAAACTGAGGCTTAGGGACATCACAGAAGGTACCCAAGGTCACCTAAGTAGAAAGTAGAATATGTCAGAGCCAAGGTTGAGTCTGGAACTTTATCATATTTGTATCATACCATATATTTGTGCACATTTTATAGAATACAAAACTCTTTCATGATAACCTATTAGATATTCATTCCCGAGAGTCCTTCTGTTGGCCACTGTTGACTCCCCTCTAAGTCAGAGGGACCTGAGAGGCTGAATGACTTGATGACAGTCATGGAGAGAGTGGCAGAACAAAGACTCTGGGCCTGACTCCCTCCATCCTCTCCCCACATTGTGCAGACCTCCTTCCAAGTCGCCAAGAGAGCAGGGTCCATTGATTATCATTACTGCCAGACAATTATGACTTTCATCTGTTGGCTTCTACAGGACTAAAATACACCCCCATGAGGTTTTCTTTCTTCACACGCCCTAACCCTATGTATAGCACTGAGGAAGACACTTAAAAATTTCTGCCTTTTCCTTGAAATTTTTCAAAGTTTCCAGATTTGAGAGCCCCAAATTGAACTTCATCACATTCACCCATACACGCCACTATAAATTTCATTCCATTCAAAGAAGTACTGAGAGAAAAAGTTCTTTGAACTTCAAGCAAGTCAATCCAGCCTGCCAGTTGATGACTACTCAGTCCATCGCACTGAGCAATACCCAGAGAATACAGAGTAACCCTGCACGAGACACAGATCCTGGAGAGTAACTTGAATAAATGTGAGCTACTTTGAGCCATTTTTACCTGGGAGCCTGTTACCAATGGAGGTCACAAACCACACTCCAAAAGCATTGAAGCATTTTATCAAAGCCTTCTTCATGGAGATGGAGCAGGAGGTTTACATTTTGTGTCACAAAGCAAGACTTCCTCTAACTCATCCTTGGACATCTCTGGTTCTCCCAAAGTTCCTTCCCCTATAGCTGTTGTTACCTCTTTCCTACTCCCTGCACCTTCTCTAAACTCGTTCCCCTCCTGTAGCCACTGCTACCATGTCCTGTGACTCTTCTATTTGTAGAGCAAATCCCCTTACCTCACTCAGGAAACCTAAAAAATATTCCTTGGGATTGACTCTCTTTAAAAATTCAGAAACTTGTGAGCAAGAAGAGAGAGAATTAGAAAAAAATCTAAAACTTATTGATTTAATTACTGTTCCTGACTCAAAATAAAAACATAATAGCCAACATTTTCTATCTCGGCTTCTTTGCATACTTTCTCCCTAATTCTCAAAATGGCTCTATAAGGCAGATATGGATCCCAATTTTAAAGATGAGTATACTGAGGCTTAGAGGAATTAAGTTACTTACCGGCTACAGTTGGTAAAGTGCAGACCCAAGACTAATATGTCTGACTCCAAAAATCATGAATCCCCTGCCACACTGCACAGAAATAGAAATAGTGGGCTCCTTTCCCTCCAAAGGCTGCCCTCTCCGCCCCAGCCACCCAGCTCAAGCCAGCTGCAGCCCTCCCCCTCCTACTCCCTGTTTCCTTTGACCAGAGGCAAAAGGAAGTTTGTTACCTTTTCAGCTGATAGACCCACTTCCTGAGCCAGCCCTAGGTGCTAGTGCACACATGGCCCAGCTCCCTCATGCCCAGAGACCTGCTCACCAGCCTCTAGTCACATCTGGAACATATTTTAAATTACCGCTAACCACAACTGCAAAATAAGTTTTTGAGTCAAAGATTGCAAGAGATTAAGCTAGTGGCTTAAGCTCACTTGCTAAAGTTCAGCACAGATCTGTATCCCCACTTCCCTTGCTCTCACTGCCTCTGCTCGAGCAATTTAACAATGGAAGTTTGATCTCATTGTTGTTGCTTGAGAGCACAGAAATGTCAGTTCTCGTCTGGATTCACGGACTCTACTTGCAAGTAGGGAGCCGTGGGAAGGGTTCTAGGATGAGTTGTGTTGATGCACGCAGCTTTGGAACCAAAGTGACCCAAGCGTGTGACTCCGGGTGAGTCACTCAACTGCTCCAAACCTTTGTTTTCTCACCCAAATAAGAGAAGGCTGTTAAGGAGTAATGAGATAATGCGTGTACCTAAAACTAAGTCCTCAGCAAATACAATTTACCCTTATTATTATTTCCAATGCCAGTATAAGCTCTCTCCCAACCTCCCTGACATTGGGGCAGTCATTTAAGCTCTAGGCTCTGAGTTTCTTCACCTGTATTGGCAGGTTGGGCTCATTCATCTCTCAGGTCTCTTCCTGCATCGATTTTCTAAAAGCCACCACTATTTTGCAATTACTCATTCCCAAAACCTCTTGGAAAAAGAGGGACTACACTTGGCATGGGCTTTCATTGGAAACAGCTCTTCTTTTCCAGAATTGGAATAAAAAGCATGTGTCGTTTATTATTTGTTCAGGTTCAGAGGGGAAAATATGGTAGAGTAGATTCGCATGACAAAGATCTGAGGTGGGAGGACAGGAATAGTTAATGTGTCAAAGTCACAGTCGTCTGGGGTTCTAGAGGGTCTTCTCCTCAGGTTTTGCCCAGAATGCTCATGTTAAAAATATGTTAAAAATAACAAGAGAGTATTCCTAGAGACCTCCATCCTGGAGTGGAACTCTTCAAATCATAACCCGGGAGTAATGGTTAATATTGAGGGGGACCGAGTAGGAGAAGTAGGAAGGTAATGAAATGACTATTAGCCTGTGATAGGCAGAGGGAATAAAGAGAGAGAGAAAAATGGTATGACAATCTGGTCTTAAATCAGCCAGGCCCCTGCTGTTGGCCAGGGGCGTAGGCTTTGCTGACTGCTCCCTAAAGGTATCAACCAACCCCATCCACACTCCTGCCAGGACACATCGTTACAGACAAATGTCAGCCTCAACTCTACTGAGAACATGCGAAAGGAAAGGCTTGCTATTCCATCTTCTGAAAGAGTTTTAACGTTCAGACAGATTTTTCAGGGGCACCTCCCAGCCCATCTCTGGAACCCATAACTATCAAACCCCTCCTGACTTATCTGTTCATGGGAACAAAACCATACATCTTTATTCAAAATACAGATCCATGCCTAGTCCTAGCTCCCAGGCTTTCTGAGGTCTTTCTGCCACCTTGTCCCTTGCATGTTCCCCATGCCCTGTGTCGCTCTTGGTAAGATATGTCTATCCAGTTAAGTATGCATTGACTAATTAATTTATTGCATCTGTTCCTCCACAACTTTGACCATGACACAAAAGTTTCCAAAACACATTTGGTTCTTATATTGATAAACAGGTCACCATAATCCATGGAGAGTAGAGTATGGAGGGCTGAAGGAAAAGAGCACATAAGATATTTTCCCCCTTTCATTTGCCTGGCTTTTATGCAAATTGCTGATTTACCCAGTATGTTAAAGCATGCAGACATGTGAAACTGCATAAGAAAGAAGCTAATCTCTACCTTGCAAGGGAATTTTTAAAATTTAAAAATTCTGTACAAGTCATTGGTAGATGGGATGGTGAGGAAGAGAAGTAAACAAGCTTGAAAGTAATTATTGAATGAATAAATAAATAATACTAATTGAGCAACTACCATGAGCCAGCTCCTTTACCAGGTGGTTTACATGTTTTCAATCCTAAGAATAAGTTTGTGATAAGTAGAATAATGCCTGTGTCACAGATGAGGCAACTTCACATCAGAGAAGTTAAAAACTTCCCTTGGATTACTCAGGCCTTGATTCAACCTCAGATCTGCACCACCCTAAAATCTACAACTTCTACCAAGCTGCAGTAGGGAATGTGTATTTCCTTGCTGTGTGTTTTCCAAAATTTCGATGACTCAGAGTCTTTAGCAGGACCCCATAGTGTCTTCAGAGATGGGAAAAATAAGTGAACATGACTACTGTGAGTGAGCTTGCCCTGACAGCTTTGGAGAAGCAAATGCAGTCTTACACGTACACTCTTCCCTCATTAAGTTAGTCGCCTTTATTAGAAGTCAAATGCCCTTTATCTGAATTGACAGCAGGTTTCTGATCAAATATTACTGAGTCTGCCTCTAGGTGTGAACCTAAGTGAGTTCCACTGTTTCCTCTTGGTTAATGCCTTGTGACTCAGGGTGCCAGAACTGAGCAGTTCGACTCAGTCTAACACAATGTGACAGCTAACATCCAAAGGAGAAAACAGCTCCTCTCTGCTATCTCCCACTTTCCCCATATTTACAGCATGCACATTTCCAACCCAGTCTGCAATGGACTTTTTAACACACCAGGTGTTGCCACTTTGAAAGGTCACTTTTACATTTGCAATCTTTGCATCATGTTTCCACTATGGATTTATGGAGCAGAAGGGAAAAGAGCCAAATGTTAGTGTATATTTGGTTCCTCCAATACCACATTGGGAGGGGTTGACAGAGCGAGAGGTCTCAGGCCAGTGGGGCTGGGGTGAGGATGCTGATGGCCAGGCCCGGTGCCCCAGACATTCATGTTGGCTCTCAGCTGATGTCCAGGCATTCTGATGGAGTGAGGACAGATTTTCTCCAGTGCAAGGGCAATGCCATTTCAGCCTGTAGTCGATTAAGATAACCTTGACAACACAAACAATGAGCCGCGCATCATTTTCCTGAGTATGCACTGGTACACGGAAAGATCTCTGCCAAATCTCATCCCCTTGCCAAGGCTTCCAGGTGTTTCTTTGTGTTTTCGCAGAGAACTAACATCATTTTTTCCTTCAGTTCGGAAGAGGTGGTCCAAAGTGTTTAAGCGACAGTAGTTGCAACATGTTGGAGAGGGAATTTATTATCTCAGCCCCAATAGGTCTTAATAAGCCTTACACAACTGTTTAGGCATTTATTCTATTAACGGCTGTTCATTCTGGTGGCTTCACCTGAATATTCATGATCTTCCTATCCCCAGAGCTTCAGCATAGCAGCTGTTTGAAACCCGCAGCAAATGTTCAAGAGAGTTCCACAAATATAAACACCCTCACAGATGAATGTTCCAGCACTGGCCTCACAGAGGCTAGCCATGAAACATTTATGTGGAGTAGATTTTTTGAGGGCAGCATTTACAAAACTTAAATAACCCTCCCCCTTCGGGAAGCCCTTCACTCTAATTGGGACATGACCATGCGGACGAAGGGTCCAGGAGAACCACGTCCACAAAGATAGCTGCCTGCCTCCTTAATGCCTCCTGAAACAGGAGGTTCTGAATTAATTCCAATTGGTAGCTAGAGCAACCCAAGGGATGGGGTGCAGGTGGGATGTGCAGTGCACACTTCGGGGGATATGGCTGAGTTAGTTGTTTTTGAAAGAGTGAGGTGGTTCATGCAGGGAATATTTTTAGCATAAAAATATCAAAGGAGAAAGAATTGGTGCTGGTTTTCCAAAGGGATATAACTAGGAACGACAGGATTAAATTAGCGAGAGGACAATCTGACGTGAAATTTATTGAGATCTCCCCCTTGAGCATATGTTTTCTGCCTTTTAAGTCAGAAATGCAAAGTAGAAAAAGTTCAGGCCCATCTTTATGACTGAACAAATCTCCCTCTTGGGCAACTCACTTAACCACTTTGTGCCTCAACTTCTTTATTTATACATCATTTTTGCCATTTTGCCAGGTGACTGGGGAAACGTGTCAAAGAAGATGATCATATGATGGCATTTCATAAGCCAAGAAGATATTAATGTATTATAAATACATTCCTATTGTCTTTAATTGACCCAAAGCATAAGGCTAAAGATGAATAATCATAATTTTCTAGCCTTTTTGTGGTAAACCAAGGTTGCCTCAACCAGTGAGAACTACAGGATGAACTAGGATGTGGGGCTAATACACACGCTGTAATACAGTTTGCTGGAGTAAAAAGAACATGGGTTGTGCAGTCATACTGACCTGGGTTCAAATCCCAGCACTACCACTGTAATTTGAGCAAATCACGTAGCTTTCTGAGACTCAGTTCCTTCATCAATAAAATGTAAAAAATACCTAACTTCTACTTTTGTCACAAGATTTAAGTAGCTGTGCGATACATAGCACGGTGCCTGGCACAGGTGCTCACCAGATGCAGGTCCCTTCTCCTACCTTTCCAATGGGAGCACAGCTTGCTCAACCTCCCAGCAGGCCCACCCCACAGACCTTCCACTCTCGGCTGTTTAGAACCCATGGCCAGGTGGATGGACAAATTAGCTCCACGGCTATCCAGTCACTTCTCTAGCCAGAACACCACCTCCACAAGCCAAGAATCTGAAACCAAGAGCAGAGCAGTAGAGAAGACTCTGTCCCCTCCTTGTTTTCCATGGCCGGGCAGGCTCATTCCTTCCTTGGGAACTCTATAGGGTTGAAAGGGAAGGAGGGAGGTGAAGGCTTTATTGCAAGTTTACTCCAAGAAGAGAAAATCAACTGAAGCTTCTCAAGGAAGATGCTCCTCCCTGGTTAAGTCCCCTTCTCAGTCCTTCCCCAGAACTTACCACATGGATTGTCATCCTTGATTTTTTTTTTTTTTAAACCATTTCCCTCAGTAGATAAATGCTTCTCAACCTTTTGTAAATGCCATCTTTGGATTCACATAAAAATCTCAAGTCTTCCTTTAGTGGCATCTGGAATTCAAAATAAAAGAAATGTCATGGTTAAAATGAAATCAACACAATTATAATATCAACATGGTGTTTCGAGCTGCGCAAGCTTCCTCCCCAATACAGCTCCTTAACCCAAACTTATAAAAGGTCATTCATAATGTAATAGAGAACAAGAGAACCAAAGATGGGGGGAAAAATAAATTAATATAACGTGGTGAAATATTATAGGAGAAGAGCAGAGCAAGTCCTTGGGAGCAGACAAAGGAGGAGGGATTCTGCTGAGAGAACCAGAGAGAGCTGTCAAGAGAGGCATCACAATTTGAGTAGACATTTTCTAGATGGAAAAGATGGAAGAGACATTACAAGCACAAGCAACTGCATGGGCAAAGGTCTAAAGGAAGAAAATAGATGATGTGGCAAGGAAATGGCAAAAACTTTCTTTTCTGTGGCTGAAGTAAGTTAGTGAGGAGCAGAGAGGCAAAGTAGGTTAGGTCTCCTCATGCCATGCTGAGTTGCTGGATGAAATCCTATAGGCACGGGTAGAGTGGCATCATCAGGATTTTATTTTAGAAAAAAAAAATGCATATGTGTTTGTGATAAAAGAAGTGAGATGGGGAGACCAGAGAGAGGAAGAGTTTATGTTACTTATTTAACCCTTCCAAAAACCCCATGGAGTAGCCATTATTTCTCTATAACAAGAAGGAGCTCACAACTTACTCTTTTGCTGACAAGTGAGAAAGCTGGGACTCAAACCCAGGCCTTCTGATGTCAGGTCTAGGGCTCTTTTCACTCCTCATCATAACTCATTAGCTACTAGAACCACAAAATGCAGACACCAAGTTGCTTTCAGGGGTTCTTAACCTTTTCTGTACTGAGGACTAATTGAAAAGTCTGGTAAAATCTGTGAACGTCATGTCAGAATAATTTTTTCAATGCGTAAAAGAAAATGCTTTGAACTAGCAAAGACACTAATAAAATTGAAATCTAGTTATTAAAATATTTAAAACACTGTGCTATGGTAATATAAGTGCTTTTTTATTAATGCATCAAAAAGCAAGCTCTGTTGGAGGGACTAATAACTACCAGAATCTCAAAATAGTGGTAATATAAATCATTTTTAAAGATATCTTCAACAACTGCAATGCAATATGAAAATATTTGTATTTCCTATTGGTGATATAGTCATGAGTTCTACTAATGCAACTGTGACTTGCCTCTAATCATAATTAATAAAAATGATACATTTCAGTTATAGATTAATGAACATAAAGGTATAATTTTTTCTCACCCAAATTCATAGATCCCTGAATAATATTCATGCACCTGGATTAAGAATCTCAGGAAATGTTTCAAATTTGAGAAAATCTGTGAGAGTGATTTCTAAAACATTTAGAAATGGTATTCTTTTTTCCAAGTGAACTAAGAAGCAGAATTTCAATGATGTAATAGTTCAAAGCAGAAGGATGCTGATGGAAGCACAGTGTGAAGGACTTGGAGACCCATCAACCAGGGCTCTTCCTCACATCCCTTAGACACAGGCATCCCCGATGGGGCAGATCCATGAAGTATCTCCTGAGAACACCAGGGGTCCCCAAAAATACTTTGCTGTGGTTTCCCAGCACATGTCGGCAGAGCTCACCTTTTTCAGGACAAAGGTCTGTAAAGTTTTCTGGTGCTATCAGCCTTTCCAGAAAACCCACGGCTATCCCACTCTCAGAAAAGCTTGTTCTAAGAGAAAGTTTCTGAGCAAACATGGATCTTCAGCAATATTCCAGAGGTAGCATTGTTCCTACATGGATTGCTCACGGCGAACAGTAACGGTTTCAAGCTAATAAGGAAATAATCCATTTTCGGCAGATGAAAGAAGGGGGATCAGAAAGGTAACTTGAGCCGAGGGTAATAGCAGTGCCAAAAACTTATAATGGGAACTACCTAAAGAATCCAAGACCCTTTGTTAGATATGAATGATTTCTTTTTTCTGGTGAAAAGTGTATGAAGAACTTGAGAAGAAGGGCCTGAGTGAATTTTATGAAACAACCTCTGTCTGGGGAAGAAGGGCTTGGGGTAAGGTTGCAGCTCCACTGTATCCTTAGGTTACGTAACAGGGAGAGAGTTGAAAGATGTTCAAAACCACTACAATATGATGTGCTCTGTCTTTGAACTCTTTCCTCCAGGTTTAAACTGTAAGTTCATGCATGTTTCTTTGCAATACCTCTCTCACTGGCTGTGAATATAGAGCAGAGATAAAAACAAAGTTAATTAAGAAAGAAGTCTATAAGGAATGCTACACACACCTGATGTTCCCCACTCTGAGTGCTGAAATCTTAACTGTAATTCAGAAAGAATCCACTCATTCGAGATACCTATATACAACAATGCTTTACAGTTTTTAAAGAGAATTTTTAAAGACATTAAATGGATTTTATTGAAAATGTCTAATCCCATTCTGAAATATGATCTAGAATCTGTCTGTATCTACTACCAAAATATAAAGAACTAGAAAAGATATATAGTGGGCTATAACACCAATTTATAATGCCTTTTACTCGTTCATTCATTTATGAATTCGAAAACTATTTATTGAGTGGCTTTTATGGTCCATGGACTGAACTAGGTGCCAGAAATAAATTGGAGAACAACACATGGTCTTTTGCCCTCATGGGTCACATATTCTGGAGAGGAGACAGACAATCAACCAGTACGTATTTAGTTTCCCTAAAATAACTGATTCTCAATTTTCACTGTGACTAAGAATCACCCAGGAAGCTTGTTAAAAAATACATATTCCTGATTCAGCAAACCTGAAATGGGGCTGAGGAATTAGCATTTTTAATGAGCGTGACAATGAGTCTAATGCAGGTCGTTGGCAAACTAGGCTTTGAAGAAGATTACAGCTAATGAGACTACAGAATAATCTGTCCTCCTGGTGCCCCCACTGCTCTCATCCCATATTCTTCACAGAGGAATGCCCATTTCTTGCTTCAGACCCCTTACTAATAAGCCTTAGTCTTTGCCTACACCTTTTCTTAGAGCTCGGCCTTTAACTACTATGTCCTAAATATCAAATAATTTATTTCTAGGGAAAACAGATTCCCTCCAACACATTCTGAAAATGTCTTCAGTATTTTGCTGTAGCTCCCTGTCTCTCTGACCTGAACCATCTGCCCCTCTATTTTTTAGGCAACTACATTATTTCGACATTCTGTGAGCTTCAGCAGGCGGAGGAGGGTTTCACACCCTTTTGGGCACTAGGAGTGACATTCTGCTTGCAAAATGCTTGAGTCCTTCCAACACTACAAAATTACCCACACCACCCAGTATTATCAAGGAGCATGGCTGTTTGATCTCCTCATGCCTCATATCACACAAATACGTGCACACACACACATTTACATATACACACATTCACGTGCATATAAATAGGTTTGCATATAAAATCTACCTAAATAAAATTGGCTGTGTCCTTAATGTTACTAAAAAGCATTAATTTTCAAACTCTCAGCTACAAACCATAGATAGCTAGTGATCTATACAAGAATTTGTCTCCTATCAATTCTTTTTTCATAAAGGCACCACAAAGTGAAGAATTCCAGGCTCCAAATGCAGCTACCCTTTCTCGTTCCATAAATGATAGTGTCGGGATCATCCTTAACATGACACCATACCTGGACTAGAGTGTGACTCAGTTCCTAGCTCCAACGAAGGAAAGCAAGACCAGCTTATATCTCTCTCCAAAGCACAAACTGTTGTTGCTTAATAATCTCTGAACCAATTAATTAACTATAACCCAGTGGATTCTAAGCATGATACTTTTTAAAGTTAGTATTTACATTTTTATTTCTTCTTAATATGGCAATACCTTACTAATAATAAATTAATTGCTTAAGGCTAAGCTGAATTAGTGAAAAGTGTGAATGATAACTTATGTCTTTTCAGAGCAGTTTTGTTACTATAAAATACAAGATTAAATAAGTGTTGCCAAGTAGAAGGCATGCTGCCCTGCACTGCTTTAATGAGTAGATAAGAATAATTTGTAATTAGCGTACGAAGGCTGTTAAATTGCTTTTTTAAATGTTCTTAGCATGAGAAGCACATGTTTCTGGAACACACATCACTAAGAGTTAACCAAAGCTGGCTCTATGAATACTCAATAAGGGCTTATAGCAAATTTAAGCACTGGATAATTTTTTGAAGTCCATTTCCACTCAATTTCCACAATTCTGTGATTAACTGAATTTAACATATTTTGTTTAATTTGGTAAAATTGTCTTACGAATTATCATAAATTCCAAACTAGTGAAACCCAAATTGATAGATTTTACTGACTCTACACATTTCCTGATTTTCATAGGAAAGTTAATATTTGGTGCTCTGTCAAGAGTGTCCTGTTCCCTAACATGTAACTGAAGAAAAAGAGAAAACTTCACTCTAGAGATGGGGAACGACACAATAATAAAATAAGCAATTGACATTTGTATTATAGTCTACTGTTTACTTTTAGATGTCCTATATGTTTTTGTACTCAGTTATTCTGTTCAATAAGGAAGAATGGTCATAATTAATAACACCATGTTAAAGAAAGAGATCTCAAGTGTCTGTGAGCTGTTTCAGAATTAGAATTCAGGTCTTCTGACTACAGAGTCTACCTGGTATGTAATAGAATTTACTATGTATTGGTTTAATGAATGAACAAATTGATCCTCAATAAATAAATAATTAGGGACAATCTATCTAATTTAAAAAAGCACTGGTACCGGATAGGAGGATCACATCATAAATTATATAACTGTCTAACCACTATGTTGTATATCTAAAACGAATATAAAATAAGATTGAATGTCAACTGTACTTGAAAATTTTTTTTAAGTTGAAAAAAAGAAAAGAACAGAAAGCACCGGTAGGCAAAGCAAGACAACCATTTGAACATTAAACATCTTTCAGATGCTGAGGAATGCAGGAATCCTACCAGGAGACATAAACCAGCCTCGCTGCATAATTTCAGGATCTATTACAAAATGAAAATGCAGAGACCCTTTTTCAAAATCACTAAGGATTTTAAGACAGTGACAAAAGAGCATTAAACCAAGCACAGAACCCTTCTGAGAACAGGGGGACTTGCACAACTATACAAATCCCATGCCCATGAAGCCAGCCCTGAACATGACATTTTAAAGCTTAGAGTTTGGTTCTTGATAGGAATGATTCCATCCTGTAGACAGCATTTTGGATATTGGTGGGTGGGAGGTTCTTGGTTGGTACAATGGTTGGAGGCCCTGGTTATATGTCATGGGCATGGGCCAAAGATTCTCTAGTTCTTCAATGTCAGGGACAGCCCTGCACTCTAAAGAATCCTCCTGCTTCCCCAAGAATTTCAGAATGTCCTATATGATATTCACACAGCTGAAAAGCCTGTTTATAATTATCTGGGCTTAAAATCTACCTTTGTTTTACATATTCCAAATTTTTCAGGATGTGACTACACTGTCATATCTGGAAAGACTGCATGCTGCTTGTTTAGAATTTTATCATTAAAAACAGTTACATTAATGATGGCAACACGTCATTCAAAGTGATTCTCGTGGAAATACAAGCATCTGACTCTTTTATTATGTCCCCTAGTAAGATTCTAGCCACGCCTTTATGTAATGGAACACAACTTTTACCATAAGTTGTTTTCCTTTTATATTACAGTCAGAACATCATATTTTTTTCTAAGTGGTTGGAGGTAAATTACACCATGAGAGCATTTCATTTCATGCTGGCAAAAGAAGATTTCAAAATATTTGTTACAGAAAGTGGCTTCAAATATGAAAGAATTGAGAACCACAGGCTTAGAGGAATAAGATTACAAAATGTTTCAGCTGGAAGGAATTTGGGGGATTATCTACTTCATTGACAGATAAGGAAATTGAGGCTGAAATAGATTAAATATCTTGCCTAAGGTCACCCGGCAATTATTGGCAATGCCAGGACTTGAACCTATGCTAATTTCCTGGACTATATAAAGTAATGATTTTCTTTTCCTTCTTCTCTTCTTTCCTTCCTACTTTCCTTCCAACAAATATCGCTGAGCTTTTACTTTGTGCCAGGCATTAGGGTGGGACCTGATGATCAGAGATGACTAAGACATAGTTTCTACCCTTACGGAGAGCACAGACTGGCCAGAAAACAAGGCTGAGCCTAAATATGGTGCAACATGCACTAGAGTAGACTTACATTCAAAATATTACAAATTGCAAATGACCGAGTCTTCTTAAGAGAGTTGAATGCAAAGGTAAAATCTGAATCTTGAGGTTGGAGAAAGGCTTTGCTCTTTAGGGACAAGGTAACTCTCATTCTAAGCAGTTGCACAAAGTGAACGAAACACAATGGCTAGAACAAGACAATCTATAATCATGTGTTGGCTGTCCTCAGCCCTTCACGTGAAGCAGTACTTTCCAGAAGCTCAGGGTTGGTCATTATCCTGCCAAACACAACCAAGCAGAGAGCAAGTAGAGGGCAGGGCTGGCTCAAGCACTTGGGACTCCCTGACGGCGTCTGGGAGAGAGGAAATGAAAGGGGAATCCCCACATTGCTCTGTGGGTGACCAGGGCCTGATAAGCCTTTGGAGTTCTGTGAGCACTGGCCAGAGTTCTAGCCAAGAAAATAGCTTGTTGATTGCTGAAGTGGTTAAGTGGATCATCTTATTGATTCTCACCTAGCCTGGAATAGACCTCAATAACTGACATCAAGTGCTTTAATAAGAGTAAAGGAAAGATTTACTGGATGCAAGTGTTTTTCATTAGAGAGGACTGAGGGGAAATAAAACATGCTGACCCACCACCAGTGAGAGGCCACAGCATGGCTTCCAGCCTGGTGACTGCCATCCAGACAGGAAAGTGAGTAAGAGGAAGTCAAATGAGAGCCCATGGGCCCATGCTTATCAGAAATGCTAGAAAAGAATTTCCACAGATTGCCAGATTGTCTGCTCCCCTTCTCCTCTTTCTCTCCACACTGCAAACCTCACCACCCAGGAAGCTAGGACACAGGCAGTGTGGCTACCACTTACTGAGTCCAAAACCAGGCACAGGCTTGGCATTTTTTAGTCATTACCTCAACCCTGCAAGGAATGTATAATTTTTCCACATTGCAAGGGAGGAAACTAAAACTAATGAAATGACTATTAAATGGTGAGTCTAGGATTAGAACCCAAGTGTCTCTGGCACTAAAGCCTGTACTCGAAAATTTTCTCTTGGAAATAGGACCTGGCAGACACCTATTTTTCCTCTCAAGGTCTCCAATTAAATCCACTCTACTCTACATAAACTGACCACATTTTTATTTTTATTGAGCAATTACTATATATCAGATGCCAATAAAATATTATGCCATTTTGTCTTCACAACCAGCTTAGGAGGCTACTCTACTATTATTATTCCTATTACAGAGCCAAGTTAACTGAGGCTTGAGGCAAAGTGAGACCTTGAACACAACATTGTCAGAGTCCAGATCCCAAACTCTAATCAACTAGGAGATTGAAGAAAATATATATAAAGGGTATAGCTGGGTGATCTAAGCAGACAGGACTCAGGAAATGCACCCATTCATTCAAATAGTCAACAAATTTTTATTGCGCTCCTACTTCATTTAAAACATTTTTCTAAGGGGTGTAGTGATGATTGTGGGAATAACATTCTTTTGGGGGTAGCTTACCATACTTGAGATATACTTAAGATAAACAGTAAAGTCCTGGTAGAGACGAGTACAATAAAGAAAATAAAACAGAGCATGGTGGATGGGTCTACTTCATATTGGGTGGTCAGGTAGGTGTCACCTGGGGAAGTTGTTTGTAAGCTGAGGCTCCAATGACAAGAAGGTTCTAACTATGCAGAAGTCTAGTTGAAAAGCATTCTAAGCAAACAAAATAGCAAGTGCAGAGTCTATAAGTTAAAAAGAAATGTGGTGCATCCACAGAGAAGGAGAGGACCACTGCGGTCAGGATGTACTGCGTGGGGGGGTAGGGGCGGGGGGATGCAGAAAGATGAAGCCTGAAACAGGCGGTAGCCAGTCTCCAGGGGCCTGGCAGGCCATCCTAAGGAAGTAGATTGGATTTTATTCTATGTAAGAGAAGAAGACAGGGAAGGGTTTAAACATTTAAAATGATTCGCACTTTAAAAACATAATTTTGGCTGCTGTTTGAAGGGGGCTTGAGAGGATGCAGGGAGATAAGTGGGGAGACCATTGCAGGAGTCCAGCTCCAATGACATTAGCTCAGATTCGGTGTAAGCAGGAGATGTAGAGAAGTGGACACATTCTGAATACATTTTGAGGGAAGTCCACCTTGGACTTCTGTAAACATACAAGAGTTTTTGCATTTTTGACACCCCGGATGGTGTCCCCTGCCAGCCACTCTCAGTATGTTTTGACGGGCTTCTGCCACATTAGACTATGAAAACTCAACTGAAATAACAAAATGTGATGCCGTCATCACCTCTGCTCATCCTAAGAGAGGTTTTTATGAATTTTCACAGAAAAACAATGCTTGCCAGGTAGCCCAACAGCTCCCCTGACTACTGCTCACAGTGGCCCAGGAAGAAGAGAAAAAAACAGTGACAAAGAACTCTCTGCTTTTTCAAACCAGCCCCATAATCGTTTGTCCTATTTACTGTGGTCCAAGTGGCAATTACTTCAGAAGAAATAGAAAATGAGAATAACCAGAAGAAACCGGATGTCACCATGAGGTCCCACTTAATATATTTAAAAGCAACTTAAAAATGCTGGGGGCAGTTTGTCGGTGAAAATACAAGAAAGGTCTGTCTGCCACCAATAGTTTTAAGTGCCCATTCTAGAAGTCAGGAAAAACTCATCTGAAGGATAATGAAGAATTTGACAGAGAAGCGGTTTTGTGTATGTGTGTGCGTGTCATGTTCTCAGGAGGGAAGGCAGCCGGTGGCATGCAATTGTATACAGGTCTGACTTCGGGAGACAGAAGGTTGGGTACAAGGTGAACTGTCAGGAGAAAAAAAAAATCGAGAGAACCTTAGGGAAGATGGGCCTTGTACATAATTGATCTGACAGAGCACTGCCCACTCCATCTCTGCAGCTGAAATACAGCCACTCTCCTGTGTGGGAATGCGTTTGTGTTTCAGGGCACCAGACTCCATCTATGAAGGGAAGTGTTTAAGCGGAAAAGATAATATGACCATCAGTCTGAGCTAGTGATTCTGGAAACCCAAACACCATGTCAGAGCCTTAGGATTAAAAATATATATAAATCTAACTGTAGTCTAAAACAAAAGGAAGTTCGTCCATCGAACAAGGGAAGGAAATTAGAGGCTTATGACAACTACCCTTTCTGATTTTTTGTTGATTAATTGTATTTGGAGAAAAATGCTGTATGTTCTGGGGACCTTCATAAAAAATGGTACTAGAATTACTCTCAGCTACTTGGATTTGCTTTCTTCCTAAAGCTAGGATAAAAGATGTTCATCATTTCATCTATGAATATTTATTTAGTACTTATCATTCATCTATTGTTCTGCTAGAAACAATATAAAAACAAGCACATCATCCCTGACCTCACAGACTTTATAATCCAGTCCGTTTTTAGGCCTTTTTATATATTTAGGCCTTTTTGTGACAAAGAGTGAAATTCAGTTTAACTTCACAAACCTGTATTGAGTTCATATTCTGAGTGAAGTAATATAAGGACAATATGAATATTCATTTAATAAATATTAGTAAAATAACATGTGTGATATATATACACATATGGAAACACACAATTGATGGAGATCTAGATAACTGCCTCCAGGAACCTGCAGTGTGGGAGGGATGATAAGACCTGTATGTAGATAACTAAAACCAGTGATAGAAAGTGATAAATATCACTGAAAAAGAGAAGTGCAGATAGAGAACTTTAACAGGAAGAATGAAGGGATGACTAACCGGGAGACAAAATCTATTATCTGCCTCAATTTCCCAATTTATTCATTTACTCAAACGTAACATGATTTCTTGCCTCATTCCAGATATTGCTGAAGTCTGCAATGAAAATCTGACTAGAAAGGGAGGTTTACAGTTAAGGGGTGGAGAGAGTGTGGTTGAGGGGGACTGGAGTGGCAGGCTACACTCCAGAAAGTTGCTTTGAGAAGGTAAGAAGATACTAACAAAGAACAAGCAAAAGGCAGCTCTGAAGGAAATCATAAATGTGGCGTGGCATAAATTCCACACAGCCATGCCAAATACTTAGACAGCGCTGAGGAGTCTGGGCATAAAAGGGGAGAGAACATGTTACTGGACACACATGTGTATGTGCAAGGGAATTGGAGGTGCTATGAAGAGTTCAGATGATCAACCACGGGGTCTAACCTGATGGGTTGAAAGAAAATGGGTCAAGTTGTTGGAGATGGAATAGTAAACAGAATAGTAAAATTCTGTCAATTGGAGTTGACATCTCAGGTGTCACTCCAATTGATCGAATCCTATGCAGAGAAGGATTCCAAAGTTACCTCTGTGCTCAGTAGGAAAGAATGGCATGATCGATCAGAAATGTTCTCCATGAGCAGAGAAAGAGTGGCAACAGCCATGCCAGATATTTGACATCTGTGGACTAGAGACCAGATGAGGTTGTGAGAGTAAAGAAGTGAGTGAGATGGAAGGGCAGGAGGGTGTGGTCATAGAGTGAGATGTTGGAACTTGAAGTTTCCAAGGTCGACTTGTCATTAAGGATGTCCAGGCATAGAATATGGCCTTGGGAAGGTCTAGCCTAATCGAGAACAAGGCCCTATCTAATATTCAAATACCTAAATGCTGCTGCTTTTGTCTCACTGAAGAAGAGATATTTCTTCAGAAGAAAAGGACCCTTGTGACTTAAGGGAAGGATGGGTGATTGAAAAGACACTTGGCCATTATAACGTAAATGGAAGAAAGCATGGAAAACTCTCATTTCTTCATTATCATTAGCTTCCAGTCTCAATAAGGCAAAGAATGTAGTGCCATGCTGTGTATGTGGGCCTCCTCCAAACTCGTGGCTCAGACTGACCTACCTGAACTCTCCTGCAGAAATCAGCCACTGACCATTTCCTCCAGCAGGGAAAGGAGGGAGTGAACCAGGGATGTGTCCTCCAATGACCTCATCCCATGGCTTCTTTTTTTTAAGTGGAAGAAACACTTAACATGAGATCTACCCTCAACAAAATTGTGAGTGTAAAACACGGTGTATTGACTATAGGTACAATGTTGTACAACAGATCTCTAGAACTTACTCATCTTCTTTAACTGAAATTTTATGCCCTCTGATTAGTATCTCTGTCTTCCCCCTCTCTTCAGGCCCTGGCAACCACTATTCCACTCTTTGACTCTATGAATTTGACTATTTTAGGTACCTCATACAAGTGGAATCATGCAGTATTTGTCTTTCTGTAATTGGCTTATTTCACTTAGCATAATGTCCTCAAGATCACTCCATGTTGTCACATATTGCAGAATTTCCCTTTTTAAGGCTGACTAATATTCCATTGTATGTATATACCACATTTTCTTTATCCATTCATTGGTCAGCGATCATTCAGGTTGTTTCCGCATTGTGACTATTGTGAATAATGCTGCAATGAGCCTGGGAGTATTAATATATCTTCAAGATCCTGATTTCCATCCTACTAAATAAATACCCAGAAGTGAGATTACTGGATCATATAGAAATTCTATTTTTAATTTTTTGAGAAGCCTCTATACTGTTTTCCATAGCGGTTGCACCATTTTGCATTCCCAGCAGTGTACAAGGGTTCTAATTCCTTCACAGCCTCACCTGAATATCATTCCGGGCTCTGGAGTGACAGGGTCTCAGGAAAAACCATCACCTCCTCATCACTCAGTGCCACTGTCGAGGTCTGAGCTCACAGTTCTCCATGCTTCCCTGTTTGCCAGCTTGCTTCATGGATAAAAGTAAAGGAATCGGGATTGGCTAGAGGGGTGAATTCTTGGACCTATAGAGCAAATCTAAAAACATTTGTCAAAAAAAGAGTTAATGACTGCTTCTCTGCAGGAAGCCCTAAAGAAATGAGTGTTCGGAAGTGTAGAACATTCACTTTTACGGTAGGTGGTGTTATTGTTACATGTTCATACAGACAGTACTAATTAACAATCCTAAAGGCCACATCATTAAATTATTTCTCTGCTTAAAACTCTGCAATGTTTAACGCACCCCAGCAATTCAATTATATCTAAAACACTAGCCTGAACGCCAGGCATTATTCTGTGGCTGACAAGGACAAGTTGCTCTTAAAAGCAGGTGAGGCTTTAAAAGGAAAGAAAAATATCCGACAAGCTGCCTCCCTCCCCCTGACACACACTCTAAATATAAAAATAACAATAATCTTCAGAGAAAATTTAAAGTGGACCTACCTTTGCCAGACAGACAATAACTTGTAGACTCTACCAATTTTTCTGTATGTGCAGATATGAAGAATCTGAAAAGATTTTCTTAAAGATCTCACCTAAAAATCAAATCAGTACCCTCAAATCTATTTAAGGTCTGCTGGTTTCACTGTTTTTCTTCTGGGTCCTGCCACCCATCCTTTGTCATTTCTAACCACTGTAAATTGCATTTTGGGTTTGAACCTGGGGTAATGTCATGGCTTTGGGCCGGGATTTTCCTGGATGTGTATTACAGTCAACACAGAGTACTTTGGAGAGCACACAAAGCCTCTTTGTCTCCTGCCCAATGAAATATCTCAAGTACAGAGTGTGACGAGAAAGGGCTTCAACCCAGCTTAAACACACACATGTGCACACACACACACACACACACACAAGTGCTTGCCCTTCTCTGCCTGATCTTCTCTGCAGCTAGACAGTTCTCTGCACAGGCACACAGCCTGGTTCAGCTGGCCAAGTGGCCTCAGTCCACTGGACAAGATTTGGCAGGCAACACCATGACAGAACCTCCGTTTGGAAAGTGCTAGTGCAGAGACCACATCTGGGAGCAACACATATGTGATTCCACTGGTTTTCACACAAAGAAGCAGATTGTGCCAGTGGCCAGCTGGCCAGCTGGGCACTCATCTGCAGCCATAGAAACAGGGATGAGAGAGCAATGTGACTGATCCTCTTTGCATGGTCTCCCCAAATGCCCAGTCTCTATATAAACCATTTCCTCATTACTCTTTCCTAACACTATCCCAATAATACCCTCCAAAGAGGCCCCACTCAACACTATGGGGCCAGGAGACTTATGTTTCTTCTTAGCTCCATACTACCGAGCACAGTGCCCTACATGGAGTATACCCTCAATAAAGTTTTGTTGGATGGAGGAATGGAGAAATGGATGGCAGACAGGCAGATGGATGGGTGACAGATGAATTATGGATTAATGGGTAGATGAATAGATGGATGGGTGGATGGAAGATAAAGCAAGCCAAGATGCATTACCCCTCTCTAAAAGAACTGAGTCCTCTCACTGACAACCACAATCTGAACTCTAGATCTCTAGAGAGGTAGTACAGTCTGGTGTTCGCAAGGCCAGCAATACATTTGTATTGCTGCCAATCCCCATTCTCCCACCATGGCAGACATCACTAACAGTCCACGATGTTCTTGCCAAAACATTCAACACCTTTCTAGGCAGGTACTACTAATCACCAAACAGGATGCAACCAAGTTTCTTCCCCAGGGTTAGAATATGGGCTTGAGGGTCTGAGAGACCATCATTTAGATATTGATTTAATCATTTTCTAACTATAAGACCTGGAGAAAGCTACTGAAACTAAGATACCACAAAATGAAGCCTTCAGTTTTTTATATGTGTAAAGGAAGATAAAGAATCAAATTTACAAGGTTACCATGGATACTGATGAGAAAATTAAATAAGCGCCCAACATACTAAGTGCTCAATAAACATTAGTTGTTTTTATCCAGAGACTGTTTATGAATTACCAAATCTCTTGTTTCTGTGAAAGTTCTTTCCCATCAAATTTATTGCTCAGTTGCATCTCTCCCAAAGGGATGGCAGAAAAAAGGCAATACTAGTATGGATTGAGAAAGTATAGTCTCTAATTTAGCTAGCCTAGAATGATTCAGACAGGCATTGCCTAGAGGCAGAACAGTAAAATGAACAGATTGGGAAGTGAAAAGGCCTAGGTTCTAGTCAAAATCCTGCCCCCAACTGGCTTGATGAACATGGAGGTTTATAACTTGAAAACAAATTCTCCTTCTGAGAATTTATAAAACTTATCTGTGCTATGAATCTGGATGTTAGTCCACAATATGGCCTTGTTGTAATGATGATGATAACATACACAAAAGTCACACTAACTGCAGGTCCAGGTTTTGTTCTAAGTTACACACACACACACACACATACACACACACACTCACTTACTTAATTTTCACAAGAACTCTCTAACTATGACATTTAGCTAATGTCAAAACACATTTTACAGCTGAATTACTGAAACACAGAAAAATAAAGTAACTTGACCAAGGTCAAATGACTTTAAGTGCTGAGGCAAATATTCAAACCCAAAATAAGGTGGTAATAGCATTCCTTGTCATTTAGTATCTCCTTTCTCTCCCCAGAAGCCCCCTGAGCATAGAGGCAGTGTGATGCAGAGACTAAGTAGAAGGTCTCTGACTTAGCCCACCTGTATTTGAACCCCATCTTTATTTAACTGCTTTGCGCCTTCATTTCCTCATGCAGAAAATGAGGCTAGTAAGTACAGTCCCTCACGGAGTTGTTATGAGAATTAAATGAGTTATTCTAAGCAAAGCATTTAAAGCAGAGCTTGGGACACAGCAAGTGCTATATAGGTATTTGCTGTTACTATGTATGGGAACCCAGGCTAAAGCATCTCCATATTCCATGTGTCTCACACATAGTAAGTGCTTTTATGTTGACTCCATTTAATAACTAGCTCAAGAACAAGAGACTAGAAGTCAAATAGACCAGGTCCAATGCCAGCTCAGCCAGAAATTAACTCTGTGACCTTGAGCGCATCAAGTAATTTCATCTGAGTCTCAGATTTCCCAGTTTATAAAATGGGAATCATACATGCTACCCCGTGAATCCCACAGAATTGTCATGCTACTTAATTCAACAAGATATATGTGTAGACAGTGCATAAACTATTAGATAAATGACAGGGATGCAATTAGTTTAGTCTTGATGAAACCACCTCTTGAGGGCCTCTGAAGACCTCTGTTTGATGGTCATTCTCACTATATGCAAACGTAGAAAAGACAGTTCCCTGCAAAGTAGCCCCATTTGCAGAACTTACGCTGAGCTAAGTAGTGTGATAAAAGCAAGTTGCAAATGGGTTCTTGATCTTAACCAAAATGAAGAAACCACTGCTCTGTGTCCAATATGGGGCAAGTAATGAGTTTTCTGCTGTATATGGCTATGTTCCAAGGTATCTAAAGAGTTTTGCCAGCAGTGACATACAGGTACCCATTTAAGTTGTTGGAAGTTAGGTAGAACATGATGTTACAGACCAGACAATATTATAAAGAAGACATTTGTTTTAGTTGTTATTTATGTTTAAAGTTAGACACATCTAAGTTTCAGCGCCAGTTCAATCATTTACAAGCTAAGTAACTTATTTAATCTCTCTCAACTTCATCAAGGACAGTTGCAAAGATTAGAGACCTAGTACAGACTCTGGCACATAAAAGATGATGCTTTGTGAATTTAGTGATCATTGTTGTTATTAATCCCCTCTTTAGAGATTTCCATGTTAGTTGTTTCAAACCGAACATAGGGACCAAGAGCCCTCAAGTTCAGCCTTGCCCGTTCCTTCATTCCACTATAGATAATGCTCCATAGTCTCAACCTATCCTGCCAACAAACACTCCTTTGTTCCCCTCCCATTGGATAGGCCAGTTCCTGCTTAGGCCTGTGCCTTCTAATGTGCTCCCCATCCAGGTAACATTTGCTAAAAGACACTAACGCATGGCAGCTCTTAAAGACTCTAATCATGATCATTTTCAGTCACATTTCTCCAACTCTTCTTTGGTGGAAAACATTGCTTGGTTATTACTAAAGTCCTAAAAAGCCTTCTCAGAAACACTCAGTCGGTTAGAGCCACACCAATTAGAGAAAGAAACAGAATAATGCAGAAGAAAACAGCTCAAGTTTTCTAATCAGAGAGATCTCTGTCCCTTGGGCAGCTGTGTGGCCTGAATCATTGCTTCCTAATCCATAAAGTAGGGATGATAACCTTCCTACTTTACCTCATGGGCTTATCATGATAATTAAAGGAAATTACGTATCAGTTAGCTTTTGCTGCCTAACAAAACATCCCAAAACTTAGTGACTTATAATAACAACCACTTATTTAACTCACAAGTCTGTGGGTTTGCTATTTGGGCTGTTCTCAGCTGGGCAGTCCTGCTGGGCTCAACTGGGCTCTTGAGCCTAGGTTCAGAACCCACACACACCATGCCCACTACATTCAACTGGCCAAGGCCAGCCCAGATTCAAGGAGTGAAGAAATAGACTCTGCATCCTGATGATGAGAGTTGCTTCAAATTTTTGTGGCAAGTTTTGAATTCTACCTTAGGTAGTAAATATAAAACACTTGGTCCTCAAACTAAATGAATAGATTTCTATCACATTCTTGGTTCAGAAATTCTTTCAGTGGCCTTTTATATAAAACTAAATATATATATACATTTGTTGAGCCTTCACTATCCAGCACTGTGCTAGATATTGGAGAGGAAAGAAAGATTTCAAATTATGTTTATGAGAGTCTTAGCCTCTTAAGGCATTTGTAATATAATTGAGGGGGAAAACATATACACACAGAGATGAATTACAAGGCCAGAAAGAAATATCAGTTTAAGGCAATAGTAGAAGAGCTGTCATAAGGCTAGATATGATTAGTTGCTAAATATATTGTACAGACAATGACTTCTAAGATCTGGAGACTGAGATCTGGTGTCACCAGGGCAGGCTTATCAAAGGAGGGAGGATTTAAGATGGGTCTTGAAAGGTAGTTAAAGTTGGCCCAAAACACCAAACTGACATCTACTTTCTATCTGATCTCCCTTTCCAGTAGCCCTTCTTTCAGGAAGGATTCCCTCTATCCACAGTTTGCATGATTAAGCTGTCTTCGATGCTGTAGGGGAAAGAAAGCAAATCCTAATTCTCAGAGCCATTCATCAAAGGGAAGATCTTTCTTGGTGATAGACAAATGTTATAATGGAAAGATTATAGATTTTTTTAGTCTCCAAAACTGGCAGTGTATATTTGCTTTTCTTCTCAAAGTCTCCTTTTTTTTTTTTTTTTTTTAATCTTTTATCTCTAATGGGGATTGTTCCTATGGCAGTACAGAGAATTTGACTGTAACACTTTTGGCTTATATAGACAATTAATAAAAGTTACTTCTGCTTTCTCCTACGTCTCCATTGCCTCTGGCATCTACATCTAACTTAGTTATTAAATGTTCCATTAAGAGTAAGACTTAGTAAATATCACTAGGCCTTCATTGTAGTAGTAGTGCAGCAAAGTTCATTGTAGAAGATACAAGACAATGCTCAATAAATATTTGTTCTTTCTGCTTGCCGCTCCTGAAACTCATCATACTCTTTTATATCACTGTGCAACTTGCCCATGTTGCTCTGTCAACCTGAAATAACCATCCCCCAACCCCCATCCACCAACACTGCTAACTAGCTAACTCCCATTCATCTTAGGCATCTACTCCTCCAGGAAGACTTCCCTGCCCCATCTCCCTACCCACTCTGGTTTAGGTATGTCTTCTATCGTTTCTTCAGAAGTATATGGAACAGCATAGGATTTTAGAAAAACAGTTATGGGAAGGATGGGAGGGTGGGACAGTAAGGGAGCTAAGGATGGTTCACTGAAGGTGTCCCAATCAGAAATCAACCTGCCAAAAGCTCCTTTCACACTTTTGGGCCAGTATAAAGTGCCTCTTGTAAAGCATAAATTTCTTAAATCAGAGATAGAAGCTAAACTTTCTATGAATAGGTGGGAGTTAATGATTAAAGCTCAGTCTCAGAGAATAATAGGCCTGACATGGAAAATTCCTGCTCAGCATGTACATACTTTAATACAGGAAACAGCAAGTAAGCAACGTAATTAGAAAGAGATGCATAAACCCAAGGAACAAACGCCATTCCCTCTGGAAGTTTTCGGGGTTAAACTTAAGACAAGGTCCTTGGATCTTGTCATACTCAGTAAGCACAAGATCCCAAATTTAACATGTTTGAGAGGGAAATGTTTCTGTCCGTGGAGACTGAAGTTAGTTGCTCTGAGATCCCTAACATAAATCATTTTCATCCTGCCAAAGCCCTCAGCTAGCAATGAGACCAGGAGACCCCAGCTCTCAGCTTCCTAATCTCTACTTTCTCACCCTCCACAAAACCCTCACCACACCCTCCCCCACCTCATCATGCAATGTTTCCTAAGTCTTTTGAGATCACAGAAAAATAAATGTTAGTTATTTAATTTGAAGTATTAAGAAATTTTTCTTTTAAAAAACTCATGCAACAAAAACAAAACAAAGCAATTGATATCAATATGAAAGCCATGAAGAACATACTATCTGAATTTAATTTTAAAAATGTATACTGTCAATACGTGACATATATATTTTTTAATATATGATTTTTTAAAGTGTCAAACAAAAGAGAAATTACTGATCTCTTCTTCTATATTTTCTCCCTCTAGTCTTTCCCTCTTTCCTTCTTCATATTCACACAATAAACATTTTCTGATTATTATGTGCCAGGCAGTCTGCTAGCCTCCTTGATATAAAATTGAATAGGGCACCACTGTTTCCCACAGTCTAGGGGAGACAGTCACTGTGAAGTATAGAGGTTTGATGAGATACGTCCAGAGTGTAGGGAGGAGCGCAGAGACGAAACATCCACATCGGTCTGATGGATCGCAAAAGGCTTCCCAGAGGAAACAACATCTGGAAAATGAAGGTGATTTTAAGGATACGGAGGGGTTTGCCAAGCAAAAAAGCAGGGGGAGATGTAGATTCCATGCAGACACAAAGGCAGAACAATGAATCAGCATTTGAAGAACCATAGGTCACTCATAATGACTAGAGAAATGGAGCAGATGAAGCTAAAGAGATTCATAAGAGTCAGATCGTAAAATATCTTGTGCACAAAGCTGAATCTATACTTTATCTTTAAAGCTACGGGAGCTTTTGAAGGGGTTGTAAACAAGGGATGCTATAATCTGCTTTGCATTTAGAAAAATGACTCCATCGTATTGTGGAGATGAGTAGTAGCAGAGTGAAACTGGAGGCAGAAAGACCACCTAAAAAAGTTTTGGAGTAAACCTGGTGAGAAATGATGAAGGCCTGATGGACCCAGACAATGGTTATAGAAAAGGTGGTTGAGGGTCTTTTAATTTTAGATGGAACCATGTATTTTTAGATGAAGCGTCCTAGCAAAAAAACATATTGTGGTCACCAGCATTACCTGTGGTTTCTTTTGCATTCCTTTTATATCTGCTTTCCATAAGTATCTGGTTTGGGGAAAATATGTCTTTGCAATTACTGTGGTCAGAGCCCTGTTCTTGGCCTGTTCCAATCGCTTACTAGCTTGTTCCTTCAGGTGAGTCACTTGTTCTCTCCGAGACTTCATTTTTTTATTTATAAAACAAAATCATAAAACTTGCCTCAATCTTAATGATAATTAAAATAGTTTATTATATCATTATTTAGCTAAATTAGTTGCTGAAATGGAGTAAATCATCACATACTATACCACACTAGGAATATTTTGGAGGCAAATGACAGAAAATCCAACCTACACTGGGTCAAGCTAGAAAAACAGATGTCCTGGAAAATCTGTGAGCAGATTTGGCTTCAGACACAGCTTGAATCAGGTTCAGATGATGTCACCAGGATCCAAATCCTGGCTCGGCTCCTCCTGCGATGGCTCCATGCTCAGGCTCACATTGCAGTCCCCTTCTCTACCACTAGCGACTTCAGACACATCTCATGCCACTCAACCCTGTCTCTTCTGGTGGGTTTTTCCACAAGCCTCGTCCTCTCTCATTAGATTGAACTGGATCATATGCCCATCCCCGTGACCAGAGATGGAACTCATATATTGATTTATGCCTATATTGAATGCTCCATCCCTGGGGCATCCAAAAGTATAGAACTGAGAAAGAGGGAGGGCCCAAAGTAGAAGTTCTCCCAAAGTAGAAGTGAAAAGCTATTCCCAGAAGCAAAAGAAAGATATGCTGGGTGCAAAAGCTATAAGTGTCCCTTACACACACTTCACAGTCGGGCACCACTTGAAGTCTCTGGTTGCTAAGCAGCTGTACGGAGATTAACCGACTTCGCTGTTGTTGCCACTGTTCTGAGATAGAGCACTAAAGGCTTGTGGCCCCTCTTTCCACTTATGTCATAAACGTAAAATGGTTATTTATTGTCAAGCTTTGAAGTATTCTTCCAAATGCTCTCATAACACCTAGGAGCTGTTCAGGGATCACCAGGATTCTTCAGGACTCATTTAAGAGGCACTTCTAGAGGTGATATGAAGAGAGGAAAGGAGAGAGCTTCTAGCAACAAGAGAGGGCCTAATGGGTGGGAATCAGATAAAAGAATCTGACAGTAATCAATAGTAATTGTATTTATAAGAGGCATGCTCTTCCTCCTTGGAAAGCACCTCTTAGCCCCTGGGGACTTACCTATCTCTATAAGCTTTAAACCTTTTCACCAATCTTTTGCCTCTAGCCAAAAGACTGAGTGGACCCCAAGAATGAGTTGCCATTGTGTACTCCATCGGAATGTGTTCAAAAGCAGGGAAACACAAAAAAACAACAATTGCCTGGCTATCAAGAAAAGTGATCATCAACAACTTAGTAGTTGGCTCCCATCATTTCAACTGTAGGACGGAAGAGAGCGGAGGAAGCTTTTCCTGTCCTTGAGGTGGCAACATTCACAAACATTATGCCCCCTTGAAGGCTAAATCTCAGAATCGGTTTTCTTTAACTTTATTTCTGGACATGTAAATAGTTCACTCCTCTATTAGAAAGCAAGCTCCTCGAGGGCAGAGACCATATCTTCTTCACCTCTAACTCTAATACTTACCACTATGCGTGACCCATAGTAGGCATTTCATAAATGTGAGTTGAATCAACAAATTCACTTTGTTAGGCACTGTCAAAGATAAAAATCTGAAAGATAGCTTTATACCTAAAGGTCTAACCTGGTAGGATAGAAAATGAGAATGTAATGGATCTGAAATAAGGCAATGTATTCTAAGTGTACCCTACACACTCATGGCCCTTTCTGTTTACAACGCACTAAATCACATCCATTTTCTTATCTGATTCTCAGGATACCCCAGTGATGTTGGCATAGCAGATTCATTAGCCTCATTTTACAGACATGAGATCAGTTACTTGGAATACAAAAGATATAAGTACTCAACTGAAGTCGCATGACTTACTAATGGAAGAGCCTGGACTGGCTCTGAACCCAGGTCTCGGCTCTTCCCATGACTTCTTCGCAGAGTTCCGGATTGAATGCAGGCATATGCAACTCTGAACACCAAAGATGGTAAAACTGACCTAATTATTAAACATCAACCTGATGTTATTCAAAGTGTTTTCTTAGTCATCCTCTCTTCTAATCACCACACCAAATTTGTGTTACGATTTTATAGATAAAAGAACAGAGAGAGCACTTAAGCATCTCTAGTCTAGTCTAAATTTGTAAAACTAGTCAACAACTAAGTTAAAGCTAGAATCCAGGACACTCCAGTTAGCAACTCCTCCTTTTGCCTTTTCTCTGGCCTTGAAAAATCAGAGTCATAAAATCCTTGGATGGTAGGAATAGAAGAAACCATATGTCACATAACCTCTCACCCCATGCAGATATCCCTTTGTCCAGATTCTCCTTGCACACCTCCAGTGAGAACACACTACTTGCCACATTGCAATGCAGGCTGTCCACTCTTGTAAATCCCTATCATCAGTCTTTTTGTCTTTAACAAACAGAACTCTGACTCCCGCCATTTTCCCTCATTGGTTCTGCACTGGTTCAGTTTTATTTAATTTATGCTTATTGGGTAACTACCATGTGCCAAGCACCCCAAAGACAGCCATAGTTACGCCCATTTTGCAAACAAAGAAACTGGGCCTTTGAGATGTTAATAAACTTACCCAAGGTCACAGATAGAAAGAGGCAAGACCAGGTATGCTGTTTTTAAATACAACATTGTCTGTGGCTTGCACTTAAGGGCTAAACAAATGAAAATGCACACCTTCCTGCAGTTAGAGCTGATTAAGACCTGTTTTGCAGACATGGCTCCCTCTACGCCACTCTCATGTTTTATAAGTCAGTAAATGTTCAGGAGCTTCCAATCCAGTGTATGAGGTTAATTAATAATATGTAAAAGTTTATAGTTTATACAGTATAATCTCATAAACATTTATTAGTTTGCTAATAGAGAGTAATGGGTATGGGAGCATAAAATGAGATGGGGGCTGAAGTGACAGAGCAAAAGAGCTGTCAGAAAATTCACGGTATTATTTTTTACCAGCACGACAGGGTTCAATGGATACTGGAGATCTTGGTTCTAGTCCTGACTCTGCCCTTCAAGAAGAAAAAAATGATCTTTATTGAACACTACTCTGTGTAAACGCTCTACTAGACACCTCCTCAGTGATTTTTCCATTTGTTCTACCTAGGTGAGCTTAAGCAATTGCTTGGCACATTACGAATATTCAAATATATTTATTCAATTATGCTGAGTCAAAATGAAATCACTCTCCCTCCATGGGCTCAGTTTTCTCATTCTATCTCTAAGATTCCTTGTGTATTGCTCTCTTGATTCCAAGAAAGTCTTCCACCATCTCTCCCAAATACATGAGGCAAGTGACATAAAATTTAAATCATCCCACTTTCTCAAAGTCTAATGCAAGGCAGTTTAGCACGAGATTGCTCAAGAAACAGGTCACCTAAAATCTCATCCATCGTCAGTGGCTAAGAGCAAGTCACTTGATATTGACGTACTGTAGTCAGTTTCTTCATGAGAAACATAGACATAATAAAGATCTCATGACACGAGAAGGTCATACAATACATACAAGTATTTAGAAACACATCTACGTGCATTTGTCTCTCCACACAACTATTTACTGAGTACCAACTATAAATGTGCTCTCAGATTGGGACCCCTGGATACAAAGATGACTAAGACCCGATTTCTCCATTTAAGTAGTTCACGATGTACATGTGATGGAGAGTGAAGGGTAAGAAGGCATCCTTAAACAAATTAAGTTAAAAAGTTGTGTGAGAAGAGAAAGAATAATTAGTTTCATTTGGATGCGATTTTTCAGAGAATGCTTCATTAAAGAGAAGAATTACATTTTCAACCTAGCCATGAAAAATAAGCAGAGAATTTTGCAACTTGACTTTTTTAAACCTAAATTTATGTTTATAATGCATGTTTTTATTTATTTATTTTAACTACTACAATATTTCATTTGATTAAATCACAGCATATTTTTATTTGCCTGCTAAAGGACAATTAAATTGTAACTGCTTCTGCACTATGGATTGACTGTCCCTGTACATGCTTTTGTCTCATGTGACAT
>NW_006441955.1:11617884-11642796 GCF_000325575.1 Pteropus alecto
CAATTACAAGTGGAATTACTAGTGCATGTTTCTTACCAATTGCCCAATGTCTCTCCCTGAAGGACATAGACAGATCAGTACAATGATACAAAATCTAAAGCCACATAAACAATGTTATGTATTACTTGTGGATAGATTTAAATACAGTAAAAATGCATTGGGAATGATTACACACAGACTTCATGATGGCGCGTACCTCTGAGGAAGGGGAAAGGAAAGAACCTTAAGCAAATAACATCTCTTAAAGCTGGGCGATGGACATATAAGCTTCTGATTAAACAATTTCTGTACTTTTCTGGATGGAAATTTGAAACAGCTCATAATTAATCCTGTTTAAATTAGAAGACTTATATCAGGCTGAGAAATGGGAAGGAGCAGGCCTTCCAGTCTAAGGGAATGACGTCAGCAGGAGCACAGAATAATGAAAGCATGGCCTGCTCTAGACACAGCACACAGCCTTCCTTTGACTGGAGCGAAGAATGCTGGGGCGGGAAAGAGAATGAGAGAAAGTAGATGGGAACCAGCCAGACCAAGGTATCTGGACTATATTCCGAAGCTCTCTGAGGCCTACAGGCCTGTGCTTCTTGTTGGCCTCTCACTTATCTGGATACCACAAAGTGCACCTACCTCTCACCCCCTCTGCCCTCTCCTCCTCACACACCTCCTGACCTCCAGGGAGATGCTGCAGTTCTGAGCTAGAGAGCCAGGCAGTCAGGAGGCCAGGGCCCCCCTCCATGGCAGCCCTTTGAGATGAGTCATCTCAGAGCTGCTAACGTGGAAAATACGCATTGTCTCATGCACAGGTGTGAGAACTGGAGGGGCTCTGAGCCAGTGCTGCCCTAAGCTCGATGAGAGTTCAAACAATCCCCAGAGCCAGCAAGAACAAAATTGTCTCATAAAACTTCCCATTGATTTTAGTTGGATCCTTATAAATTCCCATGGGGCCAGATTGCTTTTAGCATGATTAATATCCCTGCCTTCCCCAAGGCACGTTCGTTTTCTCTCTGTCTCTCTCCCCCTCTGTAACACATGTGCACAGACACACCGCACACTTACACCCTCTCATGCACACGCTTTCTGTCACACACACTCAGTCACTCTCCAGCAGGGACAAGAGACAGAGATGCATTTCTGCATCAGTGCTTCTCACACTCCTTAAACATAGGGTTAAATGTTTCCCTTGTCAGGAAACTTCGAGTCTGTTTCCTTTTGTAATGTGTTTTTCACACTTATCTCAAATCTGGCTAGGCTTTGCCTTATGACCAAAATTTTCCCTTGAAAACACCCCTGAGTTCACATAACCCAGAGCAGGGGCCTGCATCAATCATGGAAGCCGATGACTGGTGGGTCGGCTCCATGAACCAAAACAAGCCACTTAGCAGCTTGTTCTCGGCACAGCCGGGGCTTCCCAGGGTTCACGAGGGGCGAAGGTGTCTCCATGAGCCCCATTCCAGCAGAGTGCAGACCTAGGGCCAGAGGCATGAGGGAGCTTCTCGAACTTATAAAAGAACAAACATAGCTCTCTCCTTCACCCAGGGAAACACAAGGATCGAGGGGAGGTAGGGTTACCTGTCCTTCTTTGCAGCACAGAGCAAACTCCAAATGAACTTACATACAGAAAATAGTCCCAGAGGCTAGTTTTCCAGCAAATGTCAGCCTTCAGGACTTTTTATTTTGGTGGGGAAGTTCGCATGTGTAATAAGAAGGGAAAACATCCATAATAGTTCATTTTTGAAAGCACACAGCTTAGCAAAGACATTAGCTCACATTTACTGCCATCCAGGAAATCCACTTCTCAGTCAAGGAATATTCACTGCCAGGTGCCACATGCTGCCTGTTCCTCAAACCTTCTCTTTCCATTTAACCAAAACCTACCAAAAAAAGAGAGACAGATTCCAGCTAGTTAAGAAGGAACTTTCGAGAAGGCCAAGTTGTCTAGAAATGAAATGAGGCCATTTGAGTAGTAAAGACCGATGACCAAGAAGAAGATGAGCAACTGCTTGGTGGAGTCTTATAGAGAAGGGGTTTCTACATCTTGTGGCGCTTTGGTAGATTTGTAACTCCGAGCTCCATCTCAGGCCTTCACCTGCCACCCAGGTCGCCGTGGCCGCTCCACCTCAGCACTCCTACAGCTCATCCCAAATGCCCGTGTCTTTAGTGATCTTCCCTAGTGTGGAGATCCTTTCTCCTCAGATAGAGTCTGTGGAATTTGAAAGCATATACTTGATCTCATTCTTCCATCTTCCCCACAGTTCCTATCAGGTCATAAATGTCTAATAAATTGTTTGACTGATTGAGGTGCTTCGGAAAGGAGGTGTGTAGAAAAAGACAGCCCTAGGATGTTTATTCTGTCTGGAAGTTTCCTATCAGTAGATGATCCTGAGTGGGACTGCATCGGGATCCTCCCCCATTGCGGTAGCTCAAAGCCAAACATGATATAACACATGGTAGGCCTTCTCTGTGCATCAGTGGCACCCCATAGGGGATGCTATGGGGACATCCGCTGGTCTTTAACACACTATCTCTTTTGCATAGCAAAGTGGTTAAGAGCAGGCACAATGGGTATCAGGCTACTTGTGGTTCAAATCCTAGCTTTACCTCTTACTAGCTGAGTGACTTTGGGGTTCACTATCTTATTGCTAAAATGTACATATGAAGAGTTTGCACCTCATAGAGTTGTGAAATTAGGTGCTTTGTTACATATAAACCTATTTAAAATATTGGCTAGCATATTTATCTAATGATAAATATTTATTGTTAGATATTTTTTGCCATGTGCCAGGCACTGCTCTAATTACTAATAATGTAGCAATAAATAAAAATAACAAACAAAAAAATTCATGTTCTTACGGAGCTCATAGTCTAGTGGGGACATCACCCTAAATAAGTATCAGTGTTCTTCATAATTAGTTTATGTTTATTTCTATAGCATCACCCTTTTTCTCCCCTACTGGCCTGTATCTCCAGGCCTGGCAAAGTTGCAGGCACACAATGAGTATTTAGTAAACAGCCTTTGAATGGACAATGAATAAATAAATCCATAATTGTAACATTGCCATATTTATGTCAATCTCAAAATTACATTAGGCAACATGTATTGAGTTCTTGTCTAGGGGCTTAAATTAACTGGGGACTCAATTAATCCTCATAACAAACCCACAGGGCCAGTACTATTATTATCCCCATTAAACAGATGAAAAAAATGAAGCTGGCAGAAGTTGCTCAGGACCACCTAGTCAGAGTTCATGCTCATACTGCCCATGCCATTCTGCCTCACTAGAACAGAACAGGCCAGATTTTTAAAATGTACAATGGACAGCCTTTCCACGACTGAGAGGAAATCAGCCAGCACTTGGACAATTGCAGCCACTTAACTCAACTGCCTGGACTTGGTCCCACCCCACTCCCTAACCCACTTGCACAAAGCAACCAGAGCTGATGGCCCTCAGTGGGAGACTGGATCTAGTCACCTCACCTGGTCACTTTCCCACTTGAACGCCCTCCAACCCACACCTTCGCGAGTTCTGATTGTCTTTCAAGTGCTCTTTAAACTTTTATTTTTACTGTTATCAACAGTAAGAAAAACATTTCACATGATAACTGAATACATGCACATGTATATACATAGAAATGAAGTGAGAGTTTCCCTATACAGCTCCCATGCTTCCTGTACACAATGCATCTTGTGCCAATTATCTTCCATTTTCCCTTCCAGATCCACTCTATTGTCTCCACCCGGCTCTGCTCTGCATTCAATGTTTACCTCAGCTACTGAAAGCTGTGTGACCTTGGTCTAGTTATTCATCCTCTCAATGCCTCAATTTTCTTCCCTGGTAAATGGGAAGGATGATAATAATCCCCAGCTCATGTAGGACTGAATGAGATCATATACATTAAATTCTTAGAGTATGCCTGGCTTATAGCAACACTCCCAGAAATGATAGCTAGCATTATGCTTATTTTGAATAGAAATAACAGTAAATGTTCATTAATTTTTGTTAAAGTACTTTAATGCCTGGCTCTGATTGAGACCTGAGACATAGAAAGTGTGTCCACAGTCACGTAATCACATGATTATAATGACTGGTTTAGAAAATAAGCAACCAACATGTTTGAGGCAATATTTTAAACAAATTTAGATTGATTGGCTTACAGATCTCCATTGTCTCAAACTGCATATTAGAAGACAACTTTTCAATTGAAGAGCACTTTCATCTCTGGCGGTATGCTATTGTACCCAGAGACAGAAATTTTACCTCATGACATTCCTAACAGACTTACTAAGGACATGTTTCAGGTTAGTGGGGAGTGAGGCAGCCAGGGTCTCCTATGTGAGAATGTGCTTTTTGCATAAGCACAAGCAATAGCTTTTTATTCTCCACAACTAGGGATTATTCCCAAAAGGCAGACACCCAGGTTAACAGCCAAGTCCTAAAAGGTGCCAAGGCGGTCTATTAGAGGGGGAAAAAACATCCCTGGTTATAAGTCACTTGGAAGGCAGTTTAATTATAAAATGTGTGAAGCTGAGTTTTAAATGTAAAGGTTCATATGGGGTGTTTCCTTGGACCCTTTGAAAAGTGTTAACTAGTTATCATTATATGAAATTTACAAATGTACCAAGCCCAGGGCTATATATTATTTCCTAGGCTCCACAACAATTCCCGGTTACAAGGAGCTGGTATTAACTATTTAGACATTCCAATGCAGGCACCAAACTCAAGGCAAATTTGGAAAGTGTTTTTTATCCTTAAATAATATTTAAACAGCCACCTTTTACCCTCACCTTCTCCCTCCTACAGCCCAACAATGTGAACCTGCCTCCTATCTATACAACTGACTCTCGCGCATGCGCGCACGCGCGCGCGCGCACACACACACACACACACACACACACACACACAATTCCATTTTGAAAAAATAATTATTGTTGATCGAAACTGCCCAGCACAAGATGTGTTGGTGCAGAAGATCAGCCACTAAGTGTCCTGAAGAACTCCACCCCAACCAAAAACCAGCTCCCTCCAGTTACAATGATGAAGATGGGATCACAGCCCTTACTGCAATTTACCCTTTTTCTACCTGTCTCCCTATGAGACCAAGGGGAAGAGCCAGGAAAAGTTGACAGTTGTTACCAGGGGCCACCTTTTTATAAACCCACATTCAAGTTTTCATGCTACAAATAGGCTGGAAGTAGAGCAGCATAGGGAAAGGGAGAATAAGTACCAAAGATGAATGGATGTCGATCCCCACCCTCAACCTGAATACATAGCAGTAAGGGACACACTGTTATACCAGCAACTGTAAACAGTGTGGTAACTGTTATGTCAGTGGGTGGGCTAGATGCAGTGGTGTGCTGGTCAGCATTTAACAACCAGCTCTCCAGGGAAAAAGAAGCCCTAATTTGCAGCTCTTACCAATTTCATTGGTGTAAATACTCCCACTATGACCAATTTCAAGCTACCAACCTGGCAGCACAAAACAGAAAATTGGGAAAAGATGCACAACAGCACAGCATTACACAGTACTTCCACCATACAGTTCCAACAGACATAATAACCTTAAGAGTATAAGATTATAGTAAAATGTAATAAAATAATTTGGAAACAATGAATCTGAGTACTTATTAACTGTTTTAAATATCATTTATTTGATCACGAGTTGATATAATTTTCGTTTTGGTCATGGCTACATTTAACAATCAGCTTGCAAAATTCCTGCAACTTTTAATAATTGGGTTTTACGAGTGGCTACAACCCACTCCAGTGCACTGCTGGATGGACCTCACGTGGACAATGGGTTGATCAGGGCACTAGTGCTAGGGCAGGGATTCAAGAGGCCAGATGTGAGCTGAGGGCTTACCTGAAGCCATCTGGAGTGCAAAAGTTACAGGTGCAGGCCAAGACAATATTTGCAGGGAGCTGAAAGTCATATACATAGGAGACAAAGTACTAACACCAGATCACAGAGAAGGCACAGAGTAAAGTTAATCTGAGATCGAATCTTGGTCAGAAAGAGAACAAAGAGAACAGGTCAACAACAAGGCAAGAGGTTTTTAGAATGTGATTCAGATTTCTGAGCGATTGCGCTGCTCACATTTATCAACTAATAACCTCGAAAATCATTCATGAACACTTAATCATTATGGAGTACTTAACATAGACGAGGTACTGTCTTAAGTGCTTACATGCTTTATTCTACTACTAATAGCCCGTTTTACAGATGGGACAGACAGCCTAACTCCAGAGCTTATGGTTGTCCCTATTGTACAATACAGGTGCAGGTGTATGACTGGTTTAAAATACTATACAGAAAACAAACAATGCATGAAGAAACACTCAAAGAAGCATAAATACATGTTTTCTAGACTGTGTCCACATAGTTGGTCCAAAATAATATATGTGTTCAGAGATATCGCTACATATTGCCAATGGGGGAAAGGAAAGGATTAAGTTAAACAATGGTTGGTCTTACCTTTTGGTGAACCAGATGCACTGTGAGTACACTGGTAGAAAATGCAAATATAATCCTTGCCCTCATGAAACTCTAATTTTTACTCCTTCCTCCCATGCCCATCCCCTTGGATTTGGCACTACAAGCAGCCCTTGCTTCCTGAATCTCCTTTCTCCAAGCACGATGGTTTTGCTTCCCCTTGCTCCAAGGCCAGCAACTGCAAATCAGCCAAACCCATGCCCATCCCAGCCCCAGCTTACAATCCAGCCTCGGCAGAGCCCTGGGACCTTGCTTGCCTCTGAGGGGAGAGTCTAGCCTGGGAACTCCTTGTGGTTTTACAGGAATTTTTTCAGAGGACCTAGCACAGTGCCTGGTACAATAACTATGTGTTGAACTGAACACATAGTTGAGGCTGCCAGAGCAGAGGGAAGGCATTATCACAGTTTCATATTTATTAGGCCCTCTCATTTTATGATTCAATGCATGGGACACAGGCCAACTGCCCCCTGCCCTTAGGAAGTGGCCTTCTAACTCAGAATGACACAATATTGCACATTCCCAATGGGGAACCACAAATGCCTCACAAATGTTTCAGGCTGACTGGAAGCTTTATACTGAGTCTCAAGTAGTGTTTTCTTTGCAGTTGTGTCTTTGAATAGCTGGGGCACGTGAAGAAGAGCTTTCAGGAATGGCCATTAGTGCGCACACGGTGCTTCGGGGAAGTGAGGGATCAGGTTTCGCCCACCGACCTGGGAAAGTTTCCATGAATTCATTTTCCTCTCACCCTCAGTGATGCTCCGTTGGCTAACTCAGACAAGGAGAGGGGTCTGTTTTCAATTAGGGCTTCTCAAAAAAGTGTTTTTAAATAGCCTGTAAAAATAATCCAATAAAGGCGTTAGAGGTGTGAGCTGTTGTCATCATCCTGTTTGGAAAACGCCACTCAGAATGCACCCGAAAGGGAGAGAGGGAGGTTGAGACGCCTTCAAAAATTTAATTTGTGAAATGAACCTGTGGGATTAGTTGTCCCCCTTTGTGCCAACTTTAATGTGTCCTCAACCAGGGAAATCTGAGGCTTTGGATTATTAGCCTGGTTGGATCACGTTACACTGTTTGGCTCTGCAGAAATCACACTTTTCATTTTGCCTTTAATCCTAAAGGTCACTGGGAAGGTTAGCCCCAAACACAAATGATACTTTGTGGTCTTACTTTCAGACAATTATCAACTCATAAATCTTGGTTAGACTGTAATGAGAGTGCGAGAAATAATTGAATTCAGTCCAGACGAACACCGTTGGAGGGAGGAGAGAACTGAGGGGTAGGTGAAAGACGAAGGGAGGGGGTTCAGGGCCTGGGAGCCAGAAAGTCTTAGTTGACTCCCATTTGTCCTTGTTGAATCACTGCATTGAGAGGTCTGGATAGATATGAGGGAGGCCATTAAAGATGGTCACTGTCCAGAGGGAGCTTGGAGAATAGAGGGTAAGATCTAAATAACAGCTCAGATCCAAAGGCAGCTGACAGAAAAGAAAGAGACTAGAAAAGGAGCCAGGGTCCGAGGTGCTGAGAGTTCCAGTTCAGCCAGCTACTGTGCCATGTGGCTCTGGAAGGCTCGCTTAACCTCTCTGCATTGAGAATGGGGCTACCAGCCCCTCCTTGTTCTGACAAGGGACAAGATTGTCATTAAGGATCACATAAGATAATACACTGAAACGATTCTTTTTAATCCTCAAAAGAGTATTCTTAAGCATGTTAATTAATCAATGATAATTTGGAGAAAATCCTGTTCGCTCTATTTTTCTAACATGTCTAGAATTTGTCTACTTCTTACCAACTCCACTGCTCCCTTTGGGGTCCAATCTGGCATCATGTCACATCCAGACTATTAGAATAGTCCCCAGTCATCTTTCTTTCCATGAATGCCCTTTCTTCATAATCCATTCTCTATCTGGAATCATGTGACCCTTCTGATCAAAACCCTCCAATGGTTTCTCATTTCACCTGTGTGAAAGCCAAAGTCTCAGTGCTCCTACAACATGGGTTCCCAAACCCTGGGCCACGGACCAGTACCAGTCCATGGCCTGTTAGGAACCGGGCCACACAGCAAGAAGTTAGCGGCCAGTGAGTGAGTGAAGCTTCATTTGTATTTGCTGCTGCTCCCCAGCACTAGAATCACCACCTCAGCTCCACCTCAGATCATTAGGAATTGGATTCTCCCTGATGCCAAAACGTTTGGGGACTGCTGCTCTATAAGATCCTGCACAATCTGGTACCCATTTCCTCTCTGGCCTCATCATTCACTGCTCTTTACCTTGTTCATGCTCCTCCAGCAACACCCATCTCCTGGCTGCTCCTCAAACCCACAGGGCATGCCCATACTCCAGAGTTTGGCTCTGACCTTTCCCTTGACCTAGAACGCCCTTCGCTCACGTAAGCGTAACCATTTACTTGCCCATCTTCATCTACTCTTTACTTAGCCTTCATTTTCCCTGACAGCTCTATTTAAAATAGCATCGTGTCTACCTAACTTATTTATTACATTTGTTATCTGTCTCCCCCACTACGATGTATGCTGCATGAGGAGAAGGATTTTTGTCCGTTTTCTTTATTGTACCCTAGTTTCTAGAAGAAAACCTGACATGGAGTAAAGCACTCAATATTTGCCAGACTGAAATGAAAACTTGATTCCTATCTAATTAGAGTTATCATTTATGAGGCTATTTAGATACGAATTGATTAATAGTAATGCTTCCTGAATTTGCAGACCAGGCTCTTGAACCTCTTGCATCAAGGTCGGATGAAGTGTCTCCAGCCTTGTCAGTCTGCGTGCCCACTGATACACAGTCGAGGGCAGCAAGCATCATATTTGATCTCAGTTTTGTTGTTCCATTGGCTCTTCCCAAGTTGGCCAGAGGTTAGAGCAGACCCTGCACATCTGGTTCGGACAAGGGACACATCTGGGCCAATTGTCCACAAAGTCAGGCCAAGCTACAGGATCAGGGTGTCTTGGGGAGGAAGAGGAACCTTTGCACCCATAAGAATCTGCTACAAATACATACGAAGCTGGCAGCACTAGTCACACAGAGGAAAGGAATCCAGTCTGGCTTGAAACAACAAGCATTTTTTGTTTTCAACAGTAAGCATTGTAAGTTAACACATACCTTACCTAATCACAGCACTTTATAGTGTTTCTCCATATACAGTTTCATGTCATTCTAATCCCCAAAGGGTAGGTGTTATTGTTACCTTTATACTATAGGCAAAAATAATAATAACTGGGTAAATACAAGCCCTGTGAAGAAAGAAACCAAAAAGATGCTGAGAAAGAGAATAGCTTTGGTGAGAGTTCTACTTTGGGTAGGAAGGATGCCACTGAAGAGATTACGTTTAATCTGAGACCTAATAGATGCCTATTTGCTCCCTGGCAAATGACCTTAGCAGGACAGAAATAACTAATAGCTAACTGAAAGCTTACCATGTATAGGTGCATCCTGAGAACAAGACTTTTGAAAAAGAAAATGGGCAGGGGGATGGGAATGAAGCCATACATGTTCAGTTTTTTCTTTCACTCAAGGAAAATTTATTGAGCATCTACTATGCGACAGACTGCTCTCTAGGTACAAAGGCTATGAACAAAACTCATGGAGCATGTATTTTAATGTAAGAGACAGACATAGACACTTTCAAATGTAATATGTTAGATAGTGACGAGTGCTACGAATGTAAACTAAATAGGATAAGGAGGGGATAGAGAATGATAGGAATAGGGGTAGGGAGAAAGGCTGACAATTAGGGTCAGGGAAAGCCACACTCAGAAAGTGACATTCCTACAGAGAGGCCTGAATAAAAAGAGGGGATAAGTGCCAAAATTTGGGGAGAGAGGGATAGTTCAAAAATATTTTATCGGCAGTGATAGCCAATGCCAACACTGACGCAACACTGTCTTGTCATGTTCAAGAGGATTTCAAGGACTCGTAAGCAGGCCAGTGAGGCTGGAAAAGGTGAGCAGGGGAAAGACAGAAGGAAAAGAGTAGTGTTGCCAGGAGCAAGATCATGAAGACATTATTCCTCATCAGGAGCTTGGGTTCTATTCTGTGCAATGCAAAGCCATGAACTGCTTTTGAGCAAGGGAGTAGCATGACCTGATATATGTTTTAAAAGTGTCATCCTGGATTCTGTGTGCTGAATGGGCTGCAGGAGACAAGAGTAGAAGCAAAGAGAGAGGAGACCATGGCAGTGGTCCAGGGGAGAGATGATGGTGCGGGAGACGACAGACACAGGTGAGAGTGAATGTGCACAGGGGTGGACAGATGCAAGATGATTTTAGTAGAAAGAGGTCACAAACTTGGGTATGACTCGAAGTAGGAGATGAAGAAGAGAGAGGAATTCAGGAAACTATTAGGCCAAGGGCCTGAACAACAGGTGGACGGTGGTGCCATTTCCTTAAATGGGAAAATAACAAGAGGCCCGGGATTTGGAGGGCAATGTGCTAAGTGTGGTGGAGAGAAGGTTGCTGAGTGAGACGGACATGCTCCCTTCCTTCTCTTGAATTCTCCAATCAGGAAAGTCACTCTTTAGGAAGAAGGACAAGAAATGTGGATCCCAACAGAAGAACAATCTTTGCTATTATTGTATAAAGCCATTAATGTACATGAATTATTTTTTTAAAAAATGTGGATCCCTTAGTTTCTTCCCCTAAAGAGATGAGGAGAAATTTTATTACAGAAATCCAAGAAAGCAGTTATAAAGGCTTACCCTAAAATTTAGATTTTCTTTTCCATTTAATTTACCTGGGGGATATAGTAGAGAGAAGGGTTAAGGAAAAGACAGAGAAACATGTAAATAACTAATACAATCCAAACTATTTTAATTACCAGAAGGAACTTTGTCTGATTTATCTCTGCATTCCTTTTACTGTGTCTGGCACAAAAATATTTGTTGAATTGAGTTGTCATACAAAGTATGAATGAGGAATAAGAGATTATTCTAAATGAGGGAATCAAGGAATTCTTGGAAGAGAATCTAAAATCTTACCTTGGAATTTTCTCTAAATTTATCGTTTCAATTCACAGCATTACTCAAATGTACAGTAATTTTATTGTCTTGGTGCTATGAAGAACCTACTTGAACAAGTGTAGGCTCTACCCAAAGATCTTGAAATCTGAGAGTGTATCAGTCCAGAATAAGTTAAGACCTCAAAGTTTTTAAAAATTAGTATCACAGTAGAAAATGACGAAGTATGTGGACTGTAGATTTGGGTCTCTCCTCTACCGCTTACTTGCTGTGTGTCCTTAGGCAAGTAATATAACCTCTCTGTATTTCAATCTCCTGATCTGTATAATAGAGATTTTAATAGTAACTGTCTCATAAACTTGTTGTAATGGTTAAGCGTGTTAATAATATATATATAAAGCACTTAAAATAATGCTAAGTATATAGTAGAGATACACTAGTAGTAGTAATAGTAGTAGTAATAGTAGTAGTAGTAGTAGTAGTACTTGTCATATATCCAATTCCAAGATGCACATTCTTGAAAATTATTTTTTAAAATGGGAGAGTATAAAGAAGAAATATTAAAAATAACTTATAACTAGAAATATATAAGCCAATAATTAAATATTATTTTTCTTTAGAGTTATTTTAAAATCCAAGAAGGGAAAAATACTTTATTGTGTATGCATGAACTTTTCCTTTGTTTATTTGATTGAGCAATGTGATCTTTTTTAATGGTATCCAAGATGGGAAGTTTTTAGAATAAAAATGTAGCCTTATAAAATTAATACCTTACAGACAATATCAAGTATTAGTGAATATGTAGAGAAATTGGATCCCTCATTACTGATCAGAATTTAAAATGGTGCATCTACTTTGGAAAACAGTTTGACAGTCCTCAAAAAGTTAACATAGAATTAGCACGTGACCCAGCAATTCCACTTCTAAGTATACATCCAAGAGAATTTAAAACACATATTTATATAAAAACGTGTGCATGATGCTCACTAAGGTATTATGCATAATAGCCAAATAATAGAAACAACCTGAGTGTGTATTAGCTGGTGAATGGATAAACAAAAGGTGATATATCCATATAATGAAATGTTATTTAGCCTTAAAAAGGAATGATACTTGCTATAATATGGATGAACCTTGAAAACATTATGCTAAATGAAGGAAATCAGTCTCCAAAAAAATCACATCATATATGATTCCACTTATATGAAAAGTCCAGATTAGACAAACTCATGAGCCAGAAAATAGATTAGTGATTACCAGGTGCCTAGGGGAGGAGGAGACTGGGGAGTGAGTGACTTCTAATGGTTAGTAGGGTTTCTTTTGAGGATGATAAAAATGTTCTAGAAGTAGATAGAGGTGGTTCTAGAACTAGAAAAAAATGTTCTAGAACTCATTGCACAACCTTGCGAATTTACTGAAAACCACTGGATTATATACTTTAAAAGGCTGGATGTTATGGTATGTGGATTATATCTTTAAAAAATGAGTAAGTTAGAGTTGTTAATCATATCCCTGTTTGCAAAGTCTTCTTTGTGTCATTGTCAAGGATATAAAACATGTGGGGCTATTTAACAAGATGATATATGTAAAGCACCTGTCACAAGAAAGATGCTTAATAGATGTGTATTGATTCTGCTATTCTAAATGAGTATAAGGTAATAGATTCAAGGGTTGCATGGGCCACCAGGCTCCACACTGCCCCAAAAACTTGGTCCATATGCTCTATCCAGCTGATGGGAGTCAGCATCATATAGTGGGAAGAATTGGGAATAGGGGTTGAGAAGACAGGATCTGACTTGGTCTTTGCCACTAACTTAGTCTGTGACCTTGAGCAATTTACCACATTACTCTGTAGTTCATATTCACAGATATTAAATTTCCAAAGGAAAAAAAAAATCTCTTCTCCTACCTCCCAAGATTATGAGAATCAAATAAAATCAAGTATCTGAGTCGACTTTGCAAAGTTGATGTATGGGGTTTATTAACTACAAACTAAAGACCTCCTTTTATGGAAAAGGGATCTTAGAGAATGATGGCTAACATTTTGTAGAGGGCTTACTCTGTGCCCAGCACTGTTCTAAGTGTTTCTCCTTGAATTAATTAACTCACTTAATCCCTACAACAATCTTTTGAAGCCTGTGATATTATTATATCTATTTTTCAAATGAGGAACTGATTTAAGTAACTTCCCAAGGTCACCCACTAGTACAATGCAGAACTGGGACTCAGACCCAAGTGTCCTAGCCCCAAAGCTGACGCTCTTGACCCTTAATGGTGTTCAGTGTATCCCATTTTACAGATGAGGAAATTTGTGAGACCGCGTACATAATGCAGGAGAGGGAACTAACATGTATCAGGAGCTCATCTTGTGCCAAGCCCTTCCTCTTGCTTCCCATATGTTCTCTTATCGCTCATGGCAATCTCATGAGGCAGGTACCATACCCATGTTACTATTGGGAAAACTCAAAGCACATAATTAACATAAATTAACCTACACAAAGTCACCAGCTTAGTGAATCGTAAAGCTAGCTCTTGAGCCCAGTTCTTTCTGGTACCAAAGCCCCTACTCTTTCCACCATGCCTGGGCAGAATGTACCCCGATGCCAGGAATAATTTACGTACACAAGGTAATGATGTGGTGCGCTTTTGCCAATGGGTTCAATGTCTCATCTGGACATAAGAGGGGCAGCACATTTTATACCTCTCAGGTCAGAGATGCTGATATACTGCAAACACTTTTTTCAGCCACTGAGTAGAGACAGGCCCATGAAATGATGAGTTACACATCACAGAAAGACAAAAGACTTAATGACTATGCTGGCAGAGTCAGCCCTGGTAGAACTAAGGAGCAGGTGGTTCTGAAATTAAAAAGTAACTGGAAAGCAGAAGAAATTGTGGCATACTTCATTTGGACTGATAGGCAATTTTTGGTCCACTCCCATGGAAATCACTTGGGGATAACCTGGCAGTTATTAAATGCACCAGGCTTGTAGAAAGACCCATTCATTACTGAATCCCTGCACCAGAGTTCCTGCTTAGCAAAATATCGACATCACCAAGGCTGATTTAAGCCTGACACAAGAGGCCACAGTAAATCCTGTCACTTAGCAAAAGTCAAGGGAGGACAGCACCTTCTGAGAGATATAATGGAGCAGTGGATGGAGCATGCACTTGCCTGGAAATATCTAAATATGAAAAATAGACTGAAGTGACTAAGCTATTTGTATTTTCCAGAAATAAATGCTTCCTGTATGAATTCCAAACCTTAGATCCTGCAGTGGAAGTCACAAGACTATGATGCCTTGAATACTCCCTGAACAACCCCTGTAATCTCTTGGGCCTTTCCTTCAGTCTTGTCACACCACGTTTATGAAAAATCTGTTGAGGACACTGGTTTTAAACTCAGGTGTCTCGTCCATCTCAGTTAGATGGCAAACCCATCATTCAACTTGCACGGGTGATAAACCTGGGGTCACCCTTGGCTCCTCTCTTGTCTCTCAATCCACATCCAATACAGCAGGAAATTTTATAACCTCTACTTACTAAATATGCCCAGAATCTACCCATTTCCACTGCTTTCACCCTCATCTAAACTATCGTCGTCTCTCATCTGAATTAGGCAATACCCTCCTAACTAGTCTCCCTGCTTTCATTCTTGCCATTCTATAGGGTTTGTTTGTTTTTTTCAACATTGAAGCTGGCATAACTCTATTAAAATGTTATTCAAATTATGTCATGTCTATGCTTAGAGCCTCCAATGGTGCTCCATCCCAATAACAGCACAAGGTCAAGTCCTTACACTGGCCCACAAGGCCTTCACTATGTGCCTTTTGTTACCTTCCTTATCATGTATCTATCTCCACCCACTCCCTTACACTGGTCCACAAGCCCTTCACTATGTGCCTTTTGTTACCTTCCTTATCATGTATCTAAACTCTTCTCCCCCACTTACTCTGTTCCTGCTCCTTGGTTCCTTGCAGTTCCTCTGGTGGCCCAAAAGTAATGGCCACAGAAGCAGAGCCCACTATGGGCAAGGCATCCAATCACCTTCAGGAAGTCCAATCTAGTGGGTGGGAAGAGTTTGTCTGGAGTAGATGAAGGACAATAATATGGGGAATTTGGAGTGAGCAGGCAGTTTGACCACAAGTTCATGTCTCAGCCTGTCATGGACAGCTAAGAGAACTATACTGAAAATTTAAATTTCAGATTCTTTAGCTCCTCCTTGCACAAGTCCTATCCTGCTCTCTCATCTACCTTTCAACTCTGGCCACTGTACTCTCTTAGGTTCTTTTCTGTGTCCCCTGACCCCAGCCATACCAGGCTGCTAAGAATTTCCCAAACTCGTCATGCTGTTCCACACTTTGGAACCTTCACATTTTCTTTTCCCTCTGTGCAAAACACTGATCCTTACCCTTCTCCGCCCACCCCCTTAACATTCAAAAATCAGCTTGCGTCAAGACCAAAACTTTCCCCACATTCTTATGCCTCCCTCACCCCTAGTCTACACACGTGCACACATATCCCATATGAGTTAAGACACTTCTCTCTGCTTACAACCATCACAGCACTTCAACCACTGCACTGCAATGGCTGATCAGTTTAATCTCCACCAGATTGTGAGTTCTTTGTTGGCAGGGACCAATTCTTGTGCGTTTCTGTGTCCCCAGAATCTAACACAGTGCCTGGCACATGGTGGGTGAGCCCTCAGCTCCATACACATGTACCAAAAGAATAAAGGAATGAAAGCATCGACATGGGGCAGGTTTGACCGCAGGTATAGGGCAAGCCACATTCACAGACCTGGAGGTCTTAATCAACCTCTACATTCTGGAGGCTGGAGAAAGCAAAGCAGGGGCCGGACTTACAGGAAATGAGACATGGACAGGTCATCAAAGTGGATGCTTAAGTACGTGGAAGAAGTCAAGGACTCAGGCACCAGAACTGGAGCAGAAGAGGTGGGATTGGTCTTAAGGGCAGGATGGATGACCCTGAGATAGGATGATTTCTGAGAGCTGAAGGAGCTGTTGGGCTAGAAGAAGGAGTGGTGGGTAAAAAGGAAGCCAAATTGCCCCCATTGACAAAGGGATGCCAGTAGCCTGGCCATTCATTAGATTGTGCAGTTTCCAAGGTGCCTTAGTCAGCCTTTTTCCACCAAACACGGAGTGGCCCTACTGGTGGCAAGATTGACAGGGCCATCCCTTGGTAGAAACTAAAATAGGTAGTTTTATTTCTACATTTGCCCTTAACAGGTGTCTCTCTCTTTTTCTCACTTCCTTTGCAAAATGTGCAAGGAAAGACACTCCATCACCACACTTGCATTTAACAAACAAGCTCTTGAGTCAGATTGCCTGAGTTTAAATCCCAACTGTGCCACTTGCTATTTAGGTGATCTTCAGCGAGTTCTGTGCTCAGCTTTCTCATCTATAAAATGGGAATGATGATAATAGTGCCTGCTTCATAGGGTTATGTAAGGATGATATAAGATGCATAAAATCACTTAGCCCAGGGCCTGGTGTACAGTAGTACTCAGTGAATGTTCACAGCTATTGTAAGCTGTGAAAGACATAGCTATTGGTGTCTTTGCTATATTTTATGGCATAGTGGTTATGAACGCAGAAATGGAGCCAGACCATCAGATTCCAATTTTGTCTCCACCTCTCACTATCCCTGTGACCTTGGCAAGTTATTTACTTCAGGCACTTATCTCAATTTCCTCATCTGTACAATGGAGATAAAAATAGACTTATCTCAGAGGGTTATTAAGAGAACTCAAGTCGTCAATAATTGTAAAGCATTTAGGACAGTGCCTGAGTTATAACTGCTATCCAAATATTTGTGGAATAAGTACATGATTATTATTAAAGAATTAGTGACTTATTGTGTCCCCCCCCCACCACCACCGACTTCTTGAAATACATTTTTTCAAAAGGCCCAAGGAGAGAGGAATCCTTATCCCAGAAGCCTAACACCAATAGACATAAGCAGAAGTAATATTGGAGCTTCCTACTGTCTGCCAAGTAGTGCCCTATAAGTGCCAGCTCTCTGCTAAACTTCTGGCTTCACAAGACTCAAACCCATTCCAGGCCTGCTGGGAAGGTCCCCCGAGTCCTGACAATATATAACAAAGGGGTAAGAGGGAGTGGAGCTCCCCACTGAAAACAGCTGACCCAGTGGACTGGCTGTTACCACTGAATCTATTTTCCAGCATCCTGCAAGTTGCTGACTTCAGCCTTTCCAGAGTAAAGCGCCGACCATGGTCAGAGACAGCACTGAGGCAAGCACGCAGCACAGCCATAAATCTGTAAGCCATATTATTTAAGAGACCTGACTTTCTTGTGTTGCGATATTAAAGCAAATCTGCCTCCTGCTCATAAATCAGCAGGGCTATTTCCGTCCTCAGCCACTCTGCTCAGCCATCTCGAGATGCACATAGCATACATTTCACTCACTTGGAAGGTGCAGGTTAAGAAAGTAAAAGAAGAAATGTATTTACTCTCTCCCAAATCTCTGTTCTCATGACCCTGACTCCACGCTCCTTTCCTGTCCTATGATCTGAGATTCCCAGCATCCTCTGGGGACCCCAAAACATACATCGACCCCAAAACATACTTCGACCCCTGGTATCGATACAGCGAGTCATCCTTCACAGTACTCTGAGTAAATACAGTGGGTGCTGTTAATCCTAGTTTGGAGACCATATAACAAAGATAGTAAGTGAATTTCCTGAGATCAGACAGATAGTAGTAGGGGAGCCTGAGCTAACTCCCAACTCCTGGTCCAGTGCTCTTTTTACAGCATTAAACCTCTCTTATCATGATTTTTTTTTTCATATGCATAAAGCAAAGAAATGCAGGGACTCTCCTGGGGAAAAAAATTATCTCAGCTCAAAATTTTTAAATGAGCATTGATTGAGAGTCTTCTATGTGCCAGGTGCTTTCCAATACATCAGCAAATTTTATCACTGCACCAAACTTTTCCATGGCTTCTCATCATCCAAAATGACACCCAGGTTTTTAGCATAATATACAAGGGTTCTCACAATCTTGGCCTGTCTACCACTTTGGTTTCATCTCCCAACACAAATCACAACCCTCACTTTACCTTTCTGTCCTCCAGGAAGTCAGCTCTGACCCATTCCCACCCCCTGGCTGGGTTAAAGGCTCTTCCTCTGCAATCCTATAGCACCTCTGACTGCAGTATTTTCCATACTGCATTACCGTGGTCTGTTTACTTGTCTGTCTCCTCTTCATACTCTTTAAAGGCAGGAATATAACACAGTTCCAGGCAAAACAGTAAGTACTCAACAAGTATTCCCGGAGTGAATCCTCACTACCAGCTTATTCAGTGAACACTGTTATTCCCATTTTGCAGCAGAGGAAATGGAAGCTCAGAAACACTGAATCACTCTTCACCGTAAGTGAGGATCCCCAGACAGGACTGGAACTCGGGCTTCCCGCTTCTGTGCTATAGCCCATGTCCTCATTCCCTTACCCTCCCTGCTTTACTCAGTCTCGGATGCTTCAATCGACTTCTGCTTTTCTGGCCTGAGCTAATACACTGAGATAGCCCTGCCGTTCAGTGCCATTGAGACCTAAAAGAGAAAATGTGTCCCTGGCTTCTCACCCCTCTCCAGTCAGCATGCCTCAACCATCTCTCTAGAAAGGACCCTTTGACCAGGCTGACCAGGCCTGACCAGGCCCAATGAGTGAAAAACAGAGGGTAGAATATTTGCAGTAATTCACAAACATTAAGTACTTAGTACGTGCCAGGCATTTCCCAATAACTAGATCTATCAAAAATGAAAATAGATTGTTGGATTGGCCATGCCTGGATGGGGGTCCACTAAAGGCAGGATGAGAACCTGGCAGGAATGTTACAAGCAGAGACAGAAGCATTTGATGGAGGCAGAGGAGTGCTTAGGTGACTGCTAAGGTCCCAGCATTTGGAGTTCTGGGCCCATAGCCTTGGGTCCCTCTTTTTCCCACCCTCTCTATCCTAACCCCTCCCCAAGTCTTCTAAGCACAATAAAAAGCAAAGACTTTGGAAATGTAACTAAACTAATTTTGTGAAAGATTCTAAAATGTTCTTTAAGTATGGCTCTAAGTGATTTTGTTTCCAATACTTGCTGGCAGAAAAATATTACCCCTGCATTTCAATGCAGAGGAAATAAGCAGGCTGCATTTGGCCAGATTCATTTATTTAAGTTATTCCCTAAAATGAGTGTAATTCGGAAATCACTGGTATTATTTTCTCCCAGTGCAGGTTAACATCTTTTGCATGGCCTCTGGAAGGGACACTTCTTGCAAAGAGAGTTATTAGTTTTTTTATTTAGAATGTACTATATGGGTGATTTGTGGGTGTAACAAAACTGAAATTTAAAGTGGTCTTTATTTGCTGAGAACTGCAGTTTTAAAAAAAAAAGTAGATTTTAAATCTTTAAACTTTCAGAGATTAAGAGAGATTGGCCAGGGATTTATTTGTAGCAGGAATTTCTTTTTCTTATGCTTGTGCCTTTCCCAGCATCCATTCTTCTTTCATGCCTCCATCTACAATCATGTAATGTCAGCGCTACGAGAGGCCGTAGACAGCCATCCTTTAGAGCAGTGGTTTTCAGACTTCTTTTATGGCCAAATCCTTTATGCAAAGAAAATCTTTCTCCACTAGCAATACAACAGGGAAAACCAGAGCTGCTCTGGTTAGGGTCTCTTTCTCCCCTTACCTCTCCACCCTCATGCAAAGCTTCACAGGACCTCTGAGGAATGCTCTTTGAAAACCAAGACCCCTTATTTTACAGTAAGAGAACTAAGGTCTGAGGGTGAGCAATGACTTACCCAAGGTCACTCAGCAAGCACGAGGCAGAGCAAGATTAGAACAGCGTCTCCTGACCCTACCTGTGCACCTCGCACTAGCTCTAGCTGCTTCTTCCACTTGGCTTTGCCATTTTAACATACACCTATCAACCATATTTCAAGTTCCCATCTCTTGAGGGAAGGTTTTAAGAGGGAGCCGAGTACAGGAACACAGCAAAAAATCACATTCATTCATGTCAATTTCAATCATCATGGTGACTCAGACCACTGGCTCTGGGCGGGGATATCCTCAGGATGTGCCTGCCGCTCAGCAGCCATCCTCAGTCTCCAGCAAGGCTCGGTGAGCTTGTCATTTCTAAGCAAGGCACGTTTTTCTGCGGTCCCCTTTCCAAAGAGCAAATGGTGACAGCGGCCCAGAATGCAGAGTCAGCAAAAGAGAAGCCACTGGCCTGCAAAGGCCCTGCAGAGATCCCACGCCCAGGCCCCTCTTCATTATAGCTAGAAGCCCAAGACTTTTTCCTGGGAACCAGGGCTCCCTGTGCCAGTCAACACCCACCTAAGGCCTTATGTCACAGCCCCTACCCCACACTGACTCCACGTGGAACCAAGGGCAATTTTTGTTTGCTTTTGTGTTTTTCTTTCTGAGCGAAGCATATTGTTACATGAAAGGTCTTTCATTCTGCTAAGGACTTTGATGAATTTAGGTCTGAATTTGGGGGTTAAGATTTAAGAGAATAGAACTCAACTTCACTGCATGAGGAAATGGGAAAAATTTGTTTTGTGTTATATTATTTTGTTTTATTTTGTTTGCTAGAGGTGATAGAGTGGACAGGAAAGGGGCAGAAGAGAGATGGGGGCACGGGGGCCTTGCCTCTTGGCAGAAGCCTGGAGTCCAATTTGTCAAACTAACTAAAGGGCTTTTAGAAGCAAAAATCCTTAACATGAAATTTTAAGTTATCTGTGTTTCTATAGTCAAAACCCTAGCTATTCCTCCACTTTTAGGAAAGCCTTCTCTATACCCAAGTGCCTTGTTGTGGGGTAGCTTTCCTGGCAGAAATCAGGAGAAAGAGCTGCATTCATATCTCAGTGTGGTGGGGAACCAGGCACACCTGCAGGGCAGTGAGATTATCCATAAAGGGAGGTGACTAAATTAAAACTGGAGCTCAAAGCCAGAGGTGAGCAGGAGAACAGAAGACTCCAGGCAAGCCTCCATCATCTCAAGGAGGGTTTAGTACTTGTACACTCTGCAAAATGGGCATCTGAATCTGTCTTGTTTCCATATTAATGGGTGTGAAGACACCATCTGATATCCAATTAATATATCTTCTAGCCAGAGCATCTAAAGTTGTAGAAACACAGATTTATTTTCCTTTTATTATTTTTGTTAAAATTATTGGGGTGACATTGATTAACAAAATAAAGTAAGTTTCAAGTGTATCATTCAACAGAAAGTCATGGATATATATTGTATTGTGTGTTCACAAATGCAGTCATTGTGATAAAGTAACAGTCATTCCTTTAAGCTAGTAATATTTGTTAACTCTGACTGAAATCTAGACACACCGAGAGTAACTTTCTTTCTTTCTGTTTAGTGTATCTGTGCTTGCCTGATTTGCATACTATCAAAATCCTTCTCTAGTCCCAACTCCACGAGCTCTCACAGGGCCACACATGTTTAGTAAAGTCATGAGATCAAGGGAGAAGGATTGTCTTGCTCCAAAGCAAAAAGCATAAAAGAGGCTCTTGGGATATTTATTCTTTTGCTATTACTAATGATTAAGAACAACAGCTATGACAAACATTATCATTCTTTGAAAAAGATCATCTGAGGTATTGAAAAGTCCTAGAGACAGACACAGGTCACTGCTGAGTGCGAAGTCTAAATTAGGTTCAATCCAGAGGATAAGGGAGAATTTGAGCAATTTGCACGCACAGCAATTTTGGGAAACAGAGAAAGGACGTTGGTGTTAATCCAATGTTCTCAGCCTGAGAGAGAAAGGCTTCCCTGGGGAGAAGACATCAAGGTAGAGGTGGGAGGCATTTGCAGGTGGCTGGAATAGTAGGGGAGGTACACATTTTCCAAGGAAGATCAAAGGGCCCCATAGTGTGGCTAGTTTGGAGAATTCCAACCTTTATACCTCCATTTCACAGGGTCTTTTCCAATAGACAACCCCATTTCTCTTCCCACTACAGCACCTAACTGAACACATCTCTAGACAGGCAGCCCAGGGTAGAGGCCAGAGTGCTGGGTTTGGATCCAGAGCTCGGATTCAAGCCCCAACTTTGCCCTTTTTTCGTTGCAAGACCACATATAGGTCACTTAGCTCTCCAGGCCTCAGCTGGTACATTATCAAATATTGAGGTTTCGAGTGTTTTCTCTCAAGAAGCAGAGCCCTTTCTTCAAGTAAAATCTTATCAGAAGCTCAAAATACAAAAGAAATTAAAGCAGAGTTGGTTGGAACAAAGTGAAGGTGACTATAGCCATCCCTAAGTCACTCACAAACAGTGCAGAGGCACTGTTCTCAGAGAATGCCATGTGGGAAGAGGCCCCCTGGACTGTGCAATGGAGCAGGACTAACTTTAGAGCTCCACAGAGCACAGTTCGAAAAATCACAGGACAACATAATCCCCTTTCAGTTCCAATGGACTATGGGAATATGCTTGCTCCAAAATAGACCAGTCGTAGGACTAACTGCAATTCTCCTCCTTTACCCGCAACTCGGCCTAGTTGTACCCAGATGAAAGAAGAGGATAGAGAGGAGAATAAGTGGAGAAAAAAAAACAAAAACAGTACTCATAAGTGCTTGGTTGCGTATACCTCGATTTAAATGTAAAACACACTAAAGGAGATTGCCAGTGTGAACAGAATGAACCTTGAACCAGAGTCAGATCTGATTTTTCAGGTCAGTTTTGCCACCTACCAGCTCTGCAGCCCCCTGGCAACTCATCTGTGAAATGAGAGAGAAATGAATGTCTGTCTACCATATAAGTCTGTTTTGAGGAACAGAAGATAAATATGTATTAAAATACATGTAAACCATAACATGTATGTAATTTAAGATATTACTATTATATTATTTTTTTAATTTGTTATCTTCCTAGAGGTGCTATGGATTTCAGCCCCAATTTTTATACCACTGAACTGCAAACTGTGATTCAATTGATGTGACAGGAATTCCACAAACAATGGAATCACATTTCAATTTTTAAAACAAGCTCGAATATTTTGAAATTACTACTAAGTGCTATAACAGAAAACTACACTATGCCTGGAGAACATTCAGTGGCAGGCAGGGCTGCTTTGCATTGGTGGGGCAGGGAAGACTTGCTTGAGAAAGTTATGTTTAAGAGTTAAAGGATGAGAAGTGGGGGAGACCATGGGAACAGGATGAATGGAGACTCTACGATAGGAAAAAGCATGGAGTATTTAAAGGAGTGGAAGAAAAAAGGCCAGTGTGCCTGGAGGGAAAGAACAACAGCGAGAGTCAGGAGATGAGGTTAGTGAGAGAGGCAGGAGCTAGACCAAGCTTTTACGACCTCACTAAACCTTATGTAGGATTCAGAAAGTTTTGCTTCTCATCTTTATCTCATTAGCTAATGTATTTTCCTTCCTTTGGAAAGTAGTCAGAACAAGAAATAAAAATACCAAAATATGGAGGCACACTGGCCAGCCTAACCAAGAACAGCTCCAGGGCCGGGATTAAACCTGAATAATTCCTGAGCGGCAGGGCACACAGAGGGCCTGGCACTTTGGGATGCTGCAGAAGCGTTTGCTGCACGAGAGAATGACTGAAAGAATAAATGAGTGACCTTCTGTGTAATCGTTAACTTATCAGTGTTTCTGCCCAGCAAATAGAAAACTAATTCAGATGGCCCTCAGCACTGGGCTGGACCTCCTCCCAGGGTGGAGTGAGAGCTCCCCACCACACCCCATCCTCCAGGGCAGAAAACAGATTCCTGGGCTTCAGTTTCGCTCTTTGATTTTAACTCATTTTTGTGTGCCATGCAATCAAATACCCATAAATTTTTTTTTCTAAATTTAAAAGTACATAGTCTAAAGCCTTTACTTCCCCTCTAAAATCTCACATCTAAATCCCTTTACCTTCCCTGCCTCCTCATTTCCACTCTCTACTCACGACTCCTGTCATGGGCATCGTCTTGCCTCTCAGATAACTGTAAATGATAAAATGATTCTTCCTTAAGCCAAAATCTACCCATCTGAAGCATCCATTCATGAATCTTAGTTCAACTTCTTGGAGGATATACAGATTAAGTCTACTTCCTCTTTCAAATAAGAGCCTGTCAGAAACATCTTCTCTCCATTTGCTTCATAGAAATCATGTTTCAGTTTGAGATCAGAAAACTGGAGTTCTGTTCCCAGTGAAGATTCTAACATGCCAGGTTCATAGGCACAAAGCACAGCACTTGCAGGTGGTGTCTACATGTCCTTGTTATATGCTTTAAGACTTCAGATAGGGAGTTCAGTAAAATAAACATCAGGACCTTTGGCAACTAGGGCTAAGACTTGAGTTCAATTTGAAGTCTCCTCTGAAATATGTTGGGTGGTTTGAACTTCGACACTTGTGAATATTAGCTCACACAGTAAAACTATCATGACTAATTCAACCCAACTGGCAGAAGTTAT
>NW_006441955.1:11643451-11650135 GCF_000325575.1 Pteropus alecto
CTAAATTTAAAAGTACATAGTCTAAAGTCTTTACTTCCCCTCTAAAATCTCACATCTAAATCCCTTTACCTTCCCTGCCTCCTCATTTCCACTCTCTACTCACGACTCCTGTCATGGGCATCGTCTTGCCTCTCAGATAACTGTAAATGATAAAATGATTCTTCCTTAAGCCAAAATCTACCCATCTGAAGCATCCATTCATGAATCTTAGTTCAACTTCTTGGAGGATATACAGATTAAGTCTACTTCCTCTTTCAAATAAGAGCCTGTCAGAAAAATCTTCTCTCCATTTGCTTCATAGAAATCATGTTTCAGTTTGAGATCAGAAAACTGGAGTTCTGTTCCCAGTGAAGATTCTAACATGCCAGGTTCATAGGCACAAAGCACAGCACTTGCAGGTGGTGTCTACATGTCCTTGTTATATGCTTTAAGACTTCAGATAGGGAGTTCAGTAAAATAAACATCAGGACCTTTGGCAACTAGGGCTAAGACTTGAGTTCAATTTGAAGTCTCCTCTGAAATATGTTGGGTGGTTTGAACTTCGACACTTGTGAATATTAGCTCACACAGTAAAACTATCATGACTAATTCAACCCAACTGGAAGAAGTTATTGGAGGGATGCAGGGTAGCAGGGGTTACTTAAGGCTTTGCTTTTTGAGAAGGGAAACTTGAATGAAGATTGAATGATTCGTTAACCCCCAGAGAAGGTGTTACATATAGGTCAAACTTGAGTTCATCGGCAGGGCAGCAGTGGTGAAGGGCTCTGGCTATAAATTCACCTTATTTCAGCATTTATAACAATGGGGCTGAGAAGAACTTCAAAGAGTTTTCAAAATAACTTAATAAAGCTTACTTTTGTCATATGGGTCTGCAGAAATAGAGCCATGATCTTTATCTTTTTTTTTATGACCACCATCTAAGCAGAACAATTTCTTGCCCTTATTGTCAGACGTATGGTTCTCTTCATTTTCTCAAGTGTAAATATGAAGCAAGAGAAGAAGTTACCATGACCCCTTGAAGCCTTTGGTCAGCAGAGTAGCACACCATGGCAGTCATCAGTGGGCCACTATTTGGTTTAATCAATCCACTTGACTTTAATTCTAACTCAGATATAATCTTTCGTAGCTTAATGATTTGTTCTCTCAGGCACTCTGATTAAATATAAACAGTTCTCTAGAACCCAGTGAAAATAGTTTTTGTTCATCATTTCTGTTTCTAATTAATTATTGCGCAATTAGATTGAACCTTGATCTGTGGCAATCACTAAAAATTGGACCATGTAAAAGATTCTTAAAAAGGATCTGCATCATCCTGGAAATAGAATGCACTGGAAAAAGAGAGAAACATTTTGAGGGTGAATCATTCTTAATTCATTCAAGTAAAAATATAATAATATTTTGTATCGAAACGATGCCTATTGTCTGAATTAATTAGTTCTTTCAGCACCCCAGTGAATGAGACAGATACAGAAAGATGCCAAGGTTAAGTGACTAACTGGAGGCTAAAATGATGGGAGGCCATGGCAGAGCTCAGCAGGGGACACCTCTGGCTAACTATCATAGCCCTGAGCCAACAGCCACAATCTAAATTAAACACCACTAACCCAAGAGAGTCGCAGAGATGTCAAGATCATACCAGAAAAATTACGGCCAGGGCTTGCCTCAAAACTCTGAATGCACATCAGAGGAAAAGGGTACACTGTTCCTACCCTCCATCCCTCCCTCGGAAAAATGACGGCAGTGCCATTTCTAATTCAGTGTTATGCTGGGAAGGTTGCAAATTAATTACAATTATGCCTTCTTTGTGCCAAGTGATAATTTACTGCAATTAATTATCAAAAGATCTACTGCTGTCAATTATGATACTCACTCTTGAGGGGGGAGGAGCTATTTATGAGCATCTGAAATCTGTAACAAAGTTATGTTTTGCCCTTTTTCCCCATTTCCAATTAAGCTATTATAATTTGTTTTCATTATGCCAAACACAATGGAAAAACTAACAATGTTACTCTAACCTTTTTCTTAATCTAAACATTATCTAGACTTTCACTGAGTCAACATGCTTATTGTTACACCTGCAAGTCGTACATAGAGGGAGGCATACTTCAGAATTAATGAGCGCAGCTGCGGTCTCTCTTACATTCAGCACTTGCAAAATAGACCTCTTTAAAGTGCCATTATCACAATATTGATAGAGTTATTTATGGCATTGCAAACGCTCCCAGTCATAACAGAGGACTTGTTATCCACAGCGAGTTCATGCTGCTGTCATCCTCTGGCCTCTGTCCAGAGCCAGGGAGCAGGCACCAGGTGGACCATCTTTCAAAAATGAGCTCTAAAAGACAACTGAAAAACTTTTTGTCAAACTGAATCTGATCTCTAAGAGTTGCTCAAGTGGCTGAGTGACTACCTGTAGGAGACATAGCAAGTCAGCCTGAGCCCAGATATCTGACAGCTCACCCATGACCTGACTCAACATAGTTCTGCCGGAAAATGGGAAACTCAAGGTACAAAGTTGGTTCTATTTCTTCATAAGTAAGTCAAAGAGATGTACATGCAGAGGGGCAATGTCAGGAGAAACTGTCAATCCCCACACTGCAGTTCACACTCTTCCATTCAACAAAGGGTAGTCTTCCTTTTCTTCCTGCATGTGGAGTTCCTTATTTGCATCTTTTCCCCATTAAATGTTAAGCTCTTTGTGGGTGGAAAGTACATCTTATTTTTTTTTTCTTATTAGCACAGTATAATAATATTATACTCTGTAATTAGCGCTCTATAACTTTATTTAAGAATTCCTTTCCATGCACCAACCATGTGTTAAGCATAGCAATAGGTCCTATAAGACAAAGATTATATATATATATATATATATATATAACTGGTATATCACTCAAGGACCAGGCTTCCTAACCTTTTTTTTTTCTTTCTTGGAGTTATTCAGTCCTTTGGTAATCTGCAAAGGTAAACGCTTTGAGACCTCTCTGTAGAGAAAGTGAGATGTCACTAGAATAAAATCCAGGTGCCCAAACTCCAGAGCCAAGGCTCTTAGACAGAGGCTGCCTCGGAAACATCTGTCAGCACAAGGGTGAGGATGCTGAACTCAGATATCCAGACTTTTTTACAGAGGTAGGGGGATCCCTTCCAGCTGTCCTTGAATGCAGGTGGCAGACTGAGGGCGGGAACCTGCAGTTACTTACAAGGTCTCTGCAAAATAGATGACAGTCTGCCTCGGACCCTCTGAGAAAAGTGACAGCCTTCTTTGCAGCAGGTGGGCTAATTCTCTGTCACCTTTCAGGGTGCCCATGTAGGTGGGAAGTCTCTAGATTTTGTATCCGATTTTAACCCCATCCAGGGTCACCCCCACTCCATGGCTAGCGGCAATGAATGGGCCAATTGAGACAACTGTGTGTCGGTTGAACTCAAAAGTCCCAAGGTGAGGATGGTCTTGAGGAGAAGGCTGTTTATCAGCCTTCTTCCCAGAAACATATTCTTTCTAAACCGTTGGCTTATTTGGATAGTTAGGGCCAGCCAGTTATTCTGTATTTTTGTAAGTCTGTGTCTAGATTTGTGGATTTGATTTCTTTTACTTATCTGGATTATGATCAAATTCACCCCATCTTCCCCACCCCACCACCATCCCCAGACATGCTCCTTCAGAGTGGTGAAGATGAGCTCATGAGGATCAAACCTGCAAGTGAATAGGTCAGCGCCTTTGCCAGCCCCCACCACAGGGCCCAGGGATAACAGAAACCCAGCTGAGAGGGAGAGATAAGCCCTCATGCATAACCTTCCCTAACCATCCACATCTGAGTTTGCAGATCAGCATTCTAAAGTGACCCTGGCTCAGAGGATTTTCACAGTGATGTGTTCTCCCCCTCAGGCAAACCCTGCCCTGAGTTTCATGCCATGGATACCTAGCTATCTCTCACCTGCAAGGAGGTGAGGAGCAATCCCTCACCCTAAAGGGAGACACCGGGTATGTACCCATCCCATGCAGAGTGGCCTGTCACTTATCTCAAGTGCAAGGACAAACAGTTACATAGATTGCATAGACTTTGACATAAGTCTCCACAGGTCTTCCCCTTGAACCTCATTGCCTGCATTTATTGGTACTACAAAAGATTTGTCCCTTGCAGAGGTCAGCTCGGAATGGCTGCTTCCTGCAACCTGGCATACTATATTCGCAATGTGTTTCTCTAAGAGGCAGTCCCTGTCATGGGAAGAGCCCGGTAAAGTAAGAGACCACAAGATTCTAGTCCCTATTCTGGTGCATTATAGTCACTTTCCTTTCATGTCTTAGCTTCCTTGTCTGGAAATAAAAAGAATCAGCCTAGATGAGAGGCTGCAACCTCAACTGCCCTCTGGGACCAGGCAGGTAACGTGTATGACAACAGCAGCCAACAGGGAGTACTTGGATCTATGAACAGAGAAAGCCTGTCTCACCTGTAAAGGCATTTTTACCCTAATTATTTTTACATTAAATTCATCATGTGACTGCTAGTTTTAAGCTCTGGCTATTGATTGATTACAGCCCCAAAGCAAGTGATACTAATGGTATTTCAGTACTTATTTTATTTAGTCGCCCTTTATTTCAGAATTATTTAGAATGTTTTACTGATTTAAATAAAATCAGTAAAATTATTCATATTTCAAATACGAAATCTGACCATTCCTTGGCCGTTACTGGTTCTGCTGCTGCCTCTGACATCAGTACTTTCTGCTTAGGGCCCCTTGGGGCCCATGTGACAGAGCCGGTCCATGTAGGCTCTGAGCCCTACAAGGTTCAGCCCCTGAAGACAGCTTCAGGATCACTGCTTTTGGGCAGGTCCTCTGCTCTGTCCAGGAGCTGCTAATCACAGTAGTTTTTACTTCTTTCCCATTTTCCCATATGGGATGGTCCTGCCTGCAGCCTCACCTTTCCTCTGCTAGTATAGGACAGGAGGTAGGCAGAGGTGCAGAGGTGCAGAGTTCCATTCAAAGCTGACTCTCCTTAGGAAAAACTGTTGGCGATAGTATTCGATTTATATTCAATGTCCTGCCTTTGTGCCTATAGGAAGAGGGAAAAGGAAACTCCACTCTCTGTGTTCTTCTGGCTGCAAGTGTGCTTACTTCTATCACTATACTTCTCATACTACATTGTTATTTTTATTCTTCACATGTCTGTTCCTCCCACTAAAGCTACAAGGTATTTTTGTGTCCCCAGAACCTAGCACGATGTCTGACACAGCAGACTCAACATATTTTTTATATTATGCCTTACCTCTTGTTATTGCAAGGATGTTGAATTTATATAAGCAAAATGAAGAAGACACGGCATTCTGGGCTGAAGGAAGTATAAACATAATACACATATTTTATAATTTTATATATATGTCGACATCTGTCCTTTCCACTCCAGTGCCTTGCCAGCACTTAGCATAATCCCCGACATATAGTATGTGCTGAGTAAATATTTTCTAAATAAATGAATAAGGGGAGAAAAAGCATTTTGCAGAATTTCTATTTCTGCCAGCCTACCTGGGCAAATTGTTTTGGCTTCTCTGCTTTCTCAAACTCACCTACCAGATTCTTCCCTCTTAAACAATGTGTTGATACTTCTCCGCATCTTTCTGTTGGTTGAGGGTCTGGAAATCTTGAAAGACAACCTTATGCAGAGCTCATGTACATACATGATAAACCAGACTGACAGTTAAATCAGAAAGGCCTTTTTCATAATTTAATTAAAGTCCCTTAAATGTAGACATTAGTCAAGGACAACTTTATTGATTGAGTCTAATTGCATATATTTTCTTACACTTTCACTGAAGCCTATTTTTCAAGTCACTTGAAAGACTGTTCCCATTTCCAAAGCAAGGCTTTAATTCATTACCTTTTGGACATACTGTCATTCCCTGACTAGCACCAATTCGTTACAGAATGTGATAGTGTAATTACTTATAGGACTCCCAATGCACCTTTCTACAAGAGTTAGCTGCTAGAAATTTCTGAAGATTTGTCTGCCATTCATTTATTTAGTCAATCAATCAGTTATTCAACAAACATTTATTGAGTTCCATTATGTGCTAGAAATAGAGATGAATAATACACATAACTGATCTCCAGGAGCACCCAGTCTGATGGGGAGATAGATGAATAAATAGTTAATTTAACATAATGTACACAGTAAACTAAGAGATCTGTACAAGACACCATGATAGCCCAGAGGAAGTTAAGGCTCACTCAATGGGGAGAGGTCAGGGGAAGGCTTGAGAGTGGCGTGCGAGCTGGGTTTTAAAGGATAGGAGTGCTCCACAGAAATAAGTGGGGCAAAGGATCTCCAGGCAGATATATCACAAGAGAAAGTAAGAAGTAGCTAAATCGCTGAGTGTCTGAGATGGAAGAGGGGCAGGTCTTACTGGCAAGGGAAGAAAAGGACTTTTAAGAATTTTAGGCATGGTTAGCTTTATACTTCAGAAAGATGACACTAGCAGCTGTGTGAAAAATTACTACAAGATAGTAGACTTCTTGCTTCTAGCTGAAGCCAAAACTCTCTAACACCTCTTCCCTAACCTGCTATGGACCAGCAGGGAGATAACCCCCTGAACTCAGATTAGAACTATCTGCAGGCTGCAAAGAACTGTGAGTAACATGATGTTTACATACATACTACATATATACATGATAAAGGATGGAGCTAGAGGGAAA
>NW_006441955.1:11651407-11707578 GCF_000325575.1 Pteropus alecto
TTCTTTAAGGCTGATAACAGTTGCCGTTTACATAATACTCTACAGCAAGTGCTTTCACATGCATTGCTTCTAGTCTTCACATCATATCTGCGAAAGAGGAATTTGTTTTCCCATTTCAGAGACAAGGAAACTAAGGCACAAAGGGGCACTCTTAAAGTCGACACAGTTGGGCAGGAGTAGAGTCAAAATTCAAAATTCATATCTGTGTCTATTAACCCTTATGCTATGCCCTGACCATCTGAGGCTGGGCCCACATTCACAAATGAAGTGAACCATTCTGGAATTTAACAAATTACTAAACAACTCTTTGAGCTGACTTTGGGACTTTCGTAGAGAATAGCAAACCTCTTTGGTTTGTTTAATTGACTGGATCAGTCCAATCCTACTGTTTCTCCAGGCTGAAATGCTCTCTGCTTCTCTGTAAGTTAACTTCTACTCCTGCTTCAAAACCCAGCCAAGGCATTGCCTCCTCCAGAAGCCTCAAATTTGACTGAAACCCTGCTTTAGGTTGCCTAGTGACTCTGTTTCTTCACTTAAACATATCACTTATCTCAAGGCATTGCAATTTCTATTTATTATACCTACTCTCCCTACCCCTGACCATTACCCCACTTCCACTAACCCATGAGTTTCTGATGGGCACAAACTGTGTTTTATTCATTTTCATTCACAAGACTTAGCACACTACCCTGCATACACTCTAGTTTGAATGAATGAGTGAACAAGATGGTAATGAATAGGATAATTCCAATAGTCATAGTTTTTTCATAGGCTTACTTAGTGTGATTTCCAAAGATCCAATCTGTTTACTAGATCTGGAAAGTCTGATATAAATGATTAACAACTAAATCTCAGAGCAGTGATCCATAAAAAATGCTGATGCTTTTGAACAGGTTTTTCTTGTAAGCTATTAGAAGCGAAAGTTAAGAGTCATGAATTTGAACTCTAGCCCTATCACTGCTTTTTGTGTGACCTAGGACAAGTCGTTCAAGGCCTTGGTTTAGACAATATCTGTCAGCTGTGTCTAGGACAATACATTTAATCAAAGTCAGCTTCATGTCTTCCCTAAGAGCAGGCTTTGATACTGAGGGGAGTTGATAGAAATGGTAGGTTTCAGCCCTGGGCATGACATGCAGGCAGCTGAAGTATGCAGGAAAGAAATGCTACATGGCATGTATTAGTTTCCCATTGCTGCTATAACAAATTACCAAATTTTGGGGTTAAAATAACATAAATTTATTATCTTATAGCTCTGTTGGTCAGAAATCCAGCATGGGTCTCACTGGGTTAAAAATCAAGGTGCTTATAAGTCTGTATTCCTTTCTGGAAGTTCTAGAAGAAAATCCATGTCCTTATCTTTTCTGGTGTCTAGAGGCCACCTACAGCTCTTGGTTCCTCGTCTCTTTCTCTATCTTCAAAGTCAACAACATTGCTTGTCTCTGACCTTTCTTCTACCGTCACACTGCCTTCTCTGACTCTCCTCTTCAGCCTCCCTCTTTCACTTTTAAAACTTTATTATTACATTAGATTGACCTTGATAATCCAGAATCATCTCCCTATCTTAAAGTCAGTGATTAGCAACTTTAATTCCATCTGCAACCTTAATTCCCCTTAGCCTTGTGAGATAACATAGTCAGTTTCTAGGGATTGTAGCGTGGACATCTTTGGAGGGCCATTATCCCTGCACTACATGGAAAAAAAGGTGCAGAATGAGACAGTGTTGAGTTATTTTAAAGAGGAAATCATCGTTGGGTTCATATTACAACTCATCCACATACTCGCCCATGAATTTTAACAAGTCATTTGGTGTCTCTGAGCCTCAGTGTCTTCATCTATAAAGTAAGGATAACAATAACTACCTCCCAGAAACATTAAAGAGTAAAATAATCTTTAAACTTAATGAAGCAGTGCTTGGTCAAGAATAAGTACTCAGTGAACGAAGACCAAGAGCAAAAAGTTGGTTTCAGCTGGACCATTGGGAGCTAGCAGAGAAGCAAAAGGAAATAGGGCTGGAAACGTAAGCAGAATCCACACCATGAAAAGCCTTAAATGCCAAATTTTATTTTATAGACCATGAAGTGCTATCAAAAGCACTGACTGGAATAATAGTGAATGTCTTGAACCTTCATGAATCAAACAAGAATGTCAGATGGATGAGAATAAGTAGCTTTGGCATAAAGATTCTCTAAGGACAGGTAGGCTAGGCCTCCTCATGTCTAGATTTCACATTCAAAGCCAATAAGTAGAAAATAAATCCCTCAATTCTGATGCTACCAGTAATGAACAACGCGTTGCCCTCTAAACATTCAGTTCATGTTCACACACAATTTTAATTCTACCTTAACTTTAGATTCATAGATTTTCAATTTATCCAACATCTGAAACACTAAAGGCACCAGAAAAGCCAGTCTGGGAACCTGCCACTTACACACTGGTGCCTCAATAAATATTTGTTGATTAAAAACCCCAAACATGGAGAAAACGTAGATTTAGAAACCAAAACCAGGTCTTTTGACATGGAACATAATTTGAAGAGTTTAACTGTAACATACTGAAAAGCACATTTTGCAAGTGAACAACTGGTGAAAATTATCAGCGAAGGTTAACAAAAATATCCAGGAGAGAAAAAATGAAAATCGAGAATCTTTATGCATGTGAAGGGAGCATTTTGGACTTATTTTTATTTTTGTCACAATCATACACATACACACACACACACACACACACACAAAACACTCAGGATAATACCTAATTATAATCATCGAATAATAACTTTGAACATTCAGAAATATTCTCCTTAGCACCTATGACTTTATACCACCAAATATCCCTAACTTCTATTTGTTAATCAACAATAGAAAGTTATTTTTAAAATTTCTCTGCAACCCACAAAATATATTTGGTATAGTGTTCCTAGTTAGTTAGTTAGTTAGTTAGTTGTTAGTTAGTGCTGTATAAATTTATACATTCTGATATTAAAAATAATACTTTTATAATAACTGTTTCCCTCCTGATTATAGGACAACAAATGAATGCTGTGCTTATTGCACTGATCTCTGCCAATAATGTGAATCATTTTAGGGCATATACAGTAAGTTCCAAATGTGTCAACTTTGGCTTCCTGATTTAGAATACTTGTTAAAGCCTTCTTTACAATGTCATGTCTCCAGAAGATCCCTTGAGAGGAATGAGTGGAAACGGTGAAGAAAAATAAGAGGTACAAATTTTCAGTTATAAAATAAATAAGCCACAGAGATGTAATGTACAGCACAGGGAATACAGACAATATTGAAATAAACTGGCATGGTGACAGATGGTTACTACACTTAGTGTGGTGATCACATGATAAGGTATATGAATGTTGAATTACAATATTGTACAGCTGAAGATAATATACTATTGCATGCCAACTATACTTTAATAAAAAAAAATTAATAAAAACAAAATAAAATGGAGATTTGTTCCTGAATAAAGGAAAGGAAAGCAGAACTAATATTTGTAGAACTTTTCTCTGAGCCAGCCCTTCATGGACATTATTTCATTCAGTCCTCACAGTAACCCTGCGAGGGAGCAATGATGAGTCCCATTTTATAGATGAGAGTGTGAATCTCAAAGGGTTTAATATATTGCCAAAGATCTTTCCACAAGTAAGTCTCAGAACCAGCATTTGGATCCATTTTTTCTCAGCCACTTAACTTCTAGCTGCCAGGACACTAGAAAAAGGACCTCCAAGATAAAACCAAGATAAAAGTCTAGAATAGATGATGAAACTTACAGAATGGAACATAAAGAGTCATCCTTACTCTTTGACTTATGTTAAAGAAAACATCAGTGAGCTAAGAATTATTAGTTCATTTGTCTCTAAGAAGAAACCAAGAAAGATTTCAGTCAATAAATGAGTCCCTGGATTGCATGGCGGAAAATACTAACCATAATCATGATAATATTTATTGAGTATTTACTCTATGCCAGGCCTTCTTCTAAGTACCTTAGAGATATTAACTCCTTTAATTCTACAACAACTCTGTGAGATTAGTACCATTGTCATTCCATTTTATTGATGAAGGAGTAGAGGCAACACGGAGTCACATGGCAAAGCTAAGAATGAACCCAGGCAGTCTGGTTTCAGCACCCATACTCTTATCCACTAAACCACATTGCCTTAATAAGGGAGATTCTAGGGCATACAATATCAATGAACATAGAACCATGCTGATACAAGAGAGTCTTTTATCCACATAAATAATAATACTCGCATGTTTATAGAACTTTGCAATTTATAAGAACTTACTCATTGTCATTCGTTTCATTTATTCATTCATTATTATCTTGATTGATTATCAATTTTATCCATATTGTATAGGTTCTTTCATTCATTCAACAAATTTTATTGATTACTTGTCTTGAACTAGCTTTGGAGAGAGAGAAGTAATCAAAAAGGATCTCATCCTTCCTTCATGGTGGACAATATAGTGGACATGACATTCTTTAATAAATAATCACATGAGAATATAATTACATATAGTGCTAAAAGCTATGAATAAAAAGTATTGGGGATTATGAGAGCATGTAACAGAAGATGACCTAGTCATACATTCAAAGACTCACTGATAGATCTCATCTAAAATACATCCCTGAAGAAGTTAATTTGAGCTAAATTTTAAGGACAATTGAGAATTAATTTAAATTTCACTGTATCAGTAAGGACTTCTCTTCCACTCTATTTAAACTGTAAGCACTTTTCATATACCCTACTCCTGTATATTCTTCCAAATGAATTATTATCTTCTAACACACAATTTACTTATTTATTATGTTTATTTTTGGTCTGACTATCCCTCCCATCTAGAATGTAAGTTCTATGAGGGTTTTTTTAATCAGTTTCATTCACTAAAATGTTTGGCACATATAGACACTCAATAAATACCTGTTTAATGAATAAATGAACAAAGAAACTAGTGCAAGGGACTTGGGAGTGTAGGGACCAGCAATAAGGAGAGGGGTGGAATTTCTTAGTCGAGAGACCCCTCTTTCAAAGGTCTTGGGGCAGGAGAGCATATTGAATTTTGAAGAAACTCAAAAGTCCTGGAGCACAGAGAACAGAACAAGAGGGAACGTGGCAAGAGATGAGGTAGAAAGGGAAGATTGGGCTCGTTTTTAGGAAATGGAAGTTCAGAGTATACAATCCCAAGAAAAGCAGCCATATGTGTATTTGGCTAGTAGATCTGGCCTACTTTGTCATTTCTTACACTTCTCTGAGAGAAGAAAAACATTACTTTTTCCTCGTGGAAAAATGACCAATCTTAAGCAGATGATAGGGAGCAACAGAATACTCAGATTGGGAGAATATTTGATATATTGTTAAAATATGGTCACTTAACATGCGTGAGGCAGAAAGGCTTGATGGATATGGTTGATTTATGAGCAGCTGGATATTAATGCACAGAATGTCAAACTGTATGAATTTTGTAAAGTTTCCTAATTCTGGTTTGTTAAAATGTAATATTTAAAAAGTGGTCTCCTAGATCATTACTGTCTCAGCTAGAGATAATTGACATTGTGGCAGATAGCCAGCATTGTTGGAGGAAAGAGAATGTTATGGGAGGCCAGCAAAACGAGACATTCTAAGACCCACTGATAGATTCCTACCTGCCTGTCCCAAAGCATCTTTGTCCTCTTACAGGAAAGAGCAAAGTGTTCCTTAGGACAAGATGGTGGATGATGCACTCCTTTATGTCCCTCCACCTGGCTCAGAAGACAGAGGTTTGTGTCTTTCAATTAAAACAGACCCTTGTCAAACTGCTGTTTTGATTTGAAGCTTATTTAATACAGACTCCCAGACTATGTCTAACATGTGGTAAGACTCAGGAAACCCTGTGGCTCAGTATTACAGGAGGTGCTTTGGGCTTGCTTCTGTCAAACAAATTAAATGCCTGCACTTCATACACTTTACAAGGCCAAATTAAACACTCGTCAAAGGGGAGATGGCTTTTAATGTGTAGTGCCTGCAGCCTCTTTGACACTAGCTAGCTTTCTCAACAAATCCCAGCCTGTCTTCGCTGAATACATGAGGATGGCATTTTATCTCCCAGGCGGTCGTTTCTAAGATTTAAGTCCTCTCTAAAAGATGGTTCTTGTTCTAGCTACTCTGAAATTCTAGTTAGTACATGGAAAATCTTAGCCACCACGGATAGATCATTCTTGCAAATAAATGTTGCTATAGGTGTCAGCTATCCATCTGACCTAGAAGATAATTATGGTAAATTAAATGGGACCACCATTCCAGAAAGCCTTCCCAGAATGCATAGCTTTGGAGGATGGCTATTCACAAATTGAGCAATGATAACTTACTGTGTGGTTGCATTTTCCGACATGGTCACTGCTAATTCTTTGGCTGCTGTAAACTAGAGATATCTAACCCCCTGTTTAGATGAAAGTCTAGATGAAACCTAACATAAGTATGCCTGGTTTTGGTTTTGCAACCTGGGAAATCTTAAGAAAGTAGAACCTTGCTCTAAGTTATGTCCTTACCTTCCCCGGTTCTTATATTCATTCTGGAATCTTATATGCTGAGGCTAAAGAGATCTTGAAAGAACATCTGGCCAAGTAATTCTAAAATACAAGTCAGCTAAACAGGTGTTTTAGAGTTACCAAAGTTGCTTATGAAAAATAGCAATCTCCCAGACCTCACCCCAGACCTACTGAAACAGAAACTCTGGATGTGGAATCTAGGGAGCCACATTAGTAAAAAGTTTCTCAAGTGATTTTGATTCTTAACTACCACATTCAGGAAACACTGAATCTATTACTCCCCTAACCACACCTCCTCTGTCAGAATGATTACCCCTTTTGGCAAATGAGCCCTTATATAGAGAGATACAGTAAAGAGTCCCCCTTTCATTATTATTATTATTTGAGAACAGAGAAAGGCCTCAAGTTAGCAAAATTAATTCTACATTTTCACCCTATTATCTGGGTTAGGAAGGGCACTGCATTTTAAGGATGAGTACTGCAACATTCAAGTCAGTACGCAAAGAGTTCAAATCCAGTGAGCTGGGTTATAGCAGCTAAGGGGTCCAAGCAGGATGATAGTCAACATCAAGCACCTAATACATACACCTGGGGCAGGATTCCAACAAATAGCTGCTCTAACAGGAAGCAAGTCCAGGACCATTAACAGGAGCGGGGTAAGAAGAAGCAACAAAAGTAGAGTGAGACCTCTAGTCAAGTAATTATAACAACTGGCCTTTATAGGGCTTAATATGTGCCAAGCACTGTTCCAAGCACTTTCCATGTATTATATCATTCCTGATTGTGGCCCTTGTACATAGTCAGTATTATTAACACCATTTTACAAATGAGGGAACGAAAGCAGAGAGGTTAAGTAATTTGGCCAAGGTCACACAGTGAGTGGCTGAACTAGGATTCAGAACCCAGCAGGGGGGCTCTAAAATCCACATCTTTAATTGCTAAATCAGACTGCTTCCTCAGAAGACTGAGAAGAACTGTGCTCTAGTCAACAGTCAGAGTAGAGCACTCAGTAGGAAAGACAGCCAGAAACCCAGTGTGTGCACAAGTCTACCAGTTATTTAAATAGCCTATCAGTTATTTAAAAAAAAAAAAAATTGCACCTTGGTGAACACCAAGACACTTCAGGCAAAATGAACCCCTGACTGCACAGCAGCGAGACTAATTCCAAAGCAAACTCACTGCCCAGGAATGGAGGAGGGGCTACTCCTGTCTTCCCTGCTCTAAAAAGGACTGGCTCAGGAAAGGAGGGGATTGGGCATTGTCTTAGCTCCCGCTGCCATAACAAAAGGCCATAGTCTAGGTAGCTTTAATAACAGAAATTTATTTTCTTACAGTTCTAGAGGCAGGAAGTCTGCGATCAGAGTGCCAGCATTGTTGTTGGGTTCGAGTGGATCTCTCTTCCTGGCTTGCAGATGGCCATTTTCTGTGGGCTTACATGGCCTTTCTTGGTGCCTGTGCATGAAGAGAGAGATGGCTCTCGCTTCCTCTTCTTATAAGGCCACCAGTCCTATCAGATTAGGACTCCACCCTTATGACCTCATTCAACCTTAATTACTTCCTAAAACATCTCCAAATACAGTCACAATGAAGAATTAAATGGGTTAGGGCTTCAACTTATAAACTTGAGGTGGGCAGGAGCAGGCGGCAGGGAACACAATTAAGTCCATAGCAGGCATTTAGATATAATGAGAGAAGGCTGATCTGACATTAACAATGACCATAGTAATTCTTGCCACTTAGGGATTGTCTCTTATGTGCCAGGAACTGAATTAAGCACTTCATATATACTATCTCATTTAATCAGTGCACCACAAGCACAGTACTAACTAGAATGAGAAAACCTAGAATCAGAGATTTGGGGAATTTCATGGATAATTTGTGGCAGAGCCAGGATCTGACTCTGCTCAGTCTGACTTTTAATTCCTATGCTAGAAATAACTTTTTTTTGGATTATTGATACTTTCAAAAGCCTGAAAAAAGTTATGAACTCTCTCCCTAGAAAAATACACTCAAATACAAAATTTAGTACATAATTTTAGGGAGCCTCCCAGCCCTCAAGAGTATAAAATAATGTGAAAGCACAGGATAAATATGGATTTTTTTTTCCCGAAGAATCAGTATTTCAAATAGCCATATTACAGAGCCAAGGCAATTCTTGCATAAATTTCTAAATAAAGCACATACATCAAAGAAACTTCTATATTACACAGGTGGCATTGGGCTAAGCAACCAGAGGAACAACTTCAGAGCCCCCTGACTATGGTACCCAGGCTGCACCAGGCTCCCTCTCTCTCTCTTTCTGGGAACAGTTTTGATGGGAAAAGAGGAAAATGGCTCTTGAAGTGGGCTGAGGATACCTGAGAGCAGGAGTCTGGAATTCAGATGCATCCAGGGGTCAGCAGAGGGCAAAAGGAGTGAAGCAGGTCTGGAGTAACAGGAAAGAAGAGGGTAGCTTTCTTCCTAAGGGGCTGTCCCCACCCCCCAGTAGTTCTAGCCCACTGTCTCCATGAAGAATGTTGGTTTGGTGGGGACGTGTCTTCATTTTTTTAAAGCAAAAAAAAAAAAATCCAAGTATTTGTAAAAGCTCCCTTTTTCAAATGTCTACCCTTAGAAGACATGTGGCCTACGAAGAATCTCGTCCTTTATGAGCCTCAATTTCTCCATCCATAACATGAGGATTATAGCAAGATGACTCTCATAGGAATTTTGAAACAATCAAGTGAGATAAGGTATATAAAAGTGCTTTGTAAACTGTAAAGTACTCCATAGGTGTTAAGAGAGAAACCCCTTAAAAGAAGGTTCTCTCCAGCAGTAGGGATAGTATATTTAATATCTGGGCATCACACACATGCAGAATCTATGCAACAGCAAGAGGGACCTTTATAAAATGTAAATTAGATTGTATCTTCCCTGGCTTGAACCTGCTAATGGATTCCTATCCCACTTAAAATAAAATCAAAGCTATGTGTGATCTGGGTACTGTCAACATGTCTGACTTGACCCCTGACCCCTCACTTTTGGCCACACCAAGGTTGTTTCTAGTCCTCAAACACAACAGGCACATTCTTCTCTTAGGGCATTGGCACTAGACAGCTCCTTGTCTGGAATACTCTGCCCCTGACCTTCTGCATAGTGGTCTCATCATTGAGCTCTCAGTTTAATATCACCTTTTAGAGAGAGGTGCCCCAATCCAGAAGAGCCACCCAGTCATTCTCAACAAAACACCCCGTTTAACTCCTACCATAGCCCTTCTCACTGTCTGATATGGTTCTTGGTTTTTATTGGCTTGTTTATTTAACCAGTATGTCCTCCCACTGGATATTAGCTCCAATTAGAAGGGGCCTATGTAATCTTATTCACCACTGTATCCACCAGCCTCTGAAAAAAGTCTGGTACACAGTAGGAATTCTAAATAACCATTGAAACAACAGAGTCTTGAAATTGATATTACAATAGGAAATTGAGTAGAAGAGCAGAAAGCACCTTGGACCAGATCAGTACAGTTTCCTGGGCTGCATTCCAGATTTACTGCATCAGAATCTCTAAGAATATAGCTCAGGTATCTGGATTTTAATCAATACCTCAGGTGGATGATTCTGATGCAAGTGACCTCAGAGTACACTTTTTGACTTAGAGGCAACACCCCGAGTTCCAGATCCTGTTAATTTCTCAAGGTTTTCATGAGGACACAAAAGATATAATGGCTAGTAAAGTTCATTGCCTATGCCCAAACTTAAAGAAATACAGACCCAAAGAGGTATTATTTCTCCCTGGCCTTCCTGTCAAAGTCCTGCAATATGTGCATTCAGGGACAGAAGCTTCCTGTGCCACACATTCAATACAGAGGCCTTCCTTTCATGAAGCTGAGCAAGTTCTATGCCCTCTTCCATATGGCATGTCTTCAAAAATTAAAGACAACTATACTGGCTCCCTTTAGCATTTCTAGCCCTTTAGTCTTCTTAGACCATGGCAACCTGAATATATTTCAGTTTATCTATGCCCTTTTTAGAGTATAGACTTTTATAAATTAATGAAATATTCTACTATGGTCTCTTCAGCATAGTTACATGATATGAATACTATTTTTGAAAAAATGAAAAAAACTATGACTATAGTTCCAGGGTTAAACATTCAGAAATTTGATTTTTTTTCTCAGCTCAACAAAAACAAAACAAACTTTTATGGAAAGAATCATCTGTGGCATCCCACAAAAGACTGATGTAGAAACTGAAAAAGCCAGTGTATCAACCTACAATGAAGAGAATAGTAATAACTAGCATGTATTGAACACTGACTAAGAGCCACGCACCATCACATCCTATCTTATTTAATAATTCACTGCTCCCTAAGTAGAGATCATGATTCTCCCCATTTTATAGATGAGAACTGGCAAAGCAGTAATAACTTGCCCAAAATGACATAATTCGTATTTTGCAAACTTGGATTAAAAGCCCAGGCAGCTGGCTGGCCCTGGGGCCTGCACTTATCCATTGATTACATCATAGTAAAAAGCTCTTATCCTCTGATACCATACCTGTTGGTCCACACAGGCTCTTCATTTTCTATGTTTCATGCTGACTAACTAGTCCTTCTTCTCACTGACATCTTCTCTTTTTAGATATAAAACCATCGATTGTGGTAAAAATTCTATTTGCTTTTCAAGTTTGCTTTTGCGTATATCTAATCCCATCATTAAGTGTTGATTTTATAATTTAAGTCTTTGGATTTTGATAGAGGGAGGGTTCCTTTCTAATGCCTATAACTTATTTTAATGATCAACTAAACTCCTAAATATTTTTCCAGTCTACTGATATGAAGCTAGGCTTGTATACTTGTGCCATTGATTTTTTTAAATCTAAATACAGAACTTTACATATATCCCTGTGGGATTTCATCTTGTGGTTTTGGATGAATGTTCCAACTTGTCAAGATTATTTTAAATCTTGATTCTATCATTTGCGGTATTAGCTATTCCTCCCAGGTTTCTGTCATCTGCAGATATTATTAAATGAAACATCCATTCCTCATGCAAATAATTGATAGAAATGTTGAACTGCACAAAGCCAAGTATAGATAGTATGACAGGAGGGATTTTTTTTAAAAAAGGCGTGTAGTACTGGAGGATTGTGTATGAGAATGAGAATTTAGTCACAAGAACTGACCTTGGATGCACTATTGAAAAGAGTGTTGTCCCATCCTTTTCCTGATATACTCCATGATGCCATATTCTGGTAGATGTACTAGTGTCATCACCATTTTTGATGCACCTTTTCATATACTTCTTTACCTTCTATAATTCATTGCCTCAATAGTCAACAAACATTTATTGATTACTTATTAACTAAAAATCACTGTGTATATATGCTAGGGTTAAAGAGACTGGGTTAAGGAGACTGCCGAATAAGATAGCACAGTAGGTAGACACTGTGCTCGCTTCTTCTCATTACTACATCGAAATTACAACTAAACTAAGGAACAACCATCATTGGGGACATATATAAGAGGCTACCTCGTGATGGGTATGAGGGGCAGAGATGCCAAATGAGCTCGTCTCACAACTGCATGTGGTGGTTGAGAATCAGGAGGGATACCTTGGAAGCAGAGGTCCCCTCGTAGGAGCAAGGAGTCCTGGTCCCACATTTGGCTCCCCAGCCCAGGGATCCAGTGTCAGAAAGAGAAGTCCCCGCAACCTCTGGCTGTGAAAACCAGCAGAGATTGTAGCTGAGTGAAACGAAGGGTGGTTGGAATTGCCGACATTTCCCTTAAAAGGCCTGCATGAAGACTTACTGATGGACTCACTAGCTCTGAGCTCCATCATTGAGGCACCTGCTCAGAAAGCACCAGGGACATGTGGAGAGGAACTAAATTGTCTGGCTTCAGGGCTGGAAGAGCAGCTTTCTCTCAGACAGACGTGCTGGCAAAGGCCATTGTTTCTGTGCCCTTCCCACTCTTGGGGTGCAGATGCAGGCAGCCACCATATATGAGCTCCATCAAACTGACTAATAGAGGTCACCCTGCCCATGTGATTCCCTGGGACCCCACCCCTCCCACTGTGTGGGCTCACCCGAGCTGGCTCCAGTGTTTTGTTTTGTTTTTTTCCTTAAAAATTGCCTGTCTAGGCTCATGCTACAGACCTTCTTAAAACCTTTCAAAGGTTCACAAAACCCACCTAAGCAGCATCTGGCCTTGGTGTGCCCTGTACCTCTTGCTGAGCAACCCAAGCCCAGCATTAGCAGCAGCCAGCCTCGGTTCCTGGCTTGGCCTCTTGTGGCACATCTAAGCCCAGCACAGGTGCCAGCTACCTGGATATTGCTTGGTGACTCTTGCCAGGTGGCCTTAGGCAGTGCACAGGCTGTGGCTGAACTTGGCCTGTACCTGGACCTCTTTGTGCCTCCTTGTGCCAGCACGCCCAGTGGCTGATTTCAACCTGAGCCAAAGCACCACCTAGGGTTGCATCTGAGGAGTATACACACAAAGGGCAGACTGGGAAGGCACCAGAACGCTGCTAAAGTGAATCCTGCTCCATAGGGTCAGCCCCTTACTGGTCAGTCCTCACAACCAACCCGAGGATCAATCCTTGCCACTGACAGGCAAACAGCAGCCAAGGCTCAACTACAACAGGAGGGCACACACAACCCACACAAGGGACACTCCTAGAGCACCCAGTCAGGTGACCAGGGAAGATTGCACCACTGGGCCGTACAGAACACTACTACATAAAGCCACTCTATTAAGACCGGGAGACTTAGGAGCCCTACCTAATGCATAGAAACAAACACAGAGAGGCAGCCAAAATAGGAAGACAAAGACATATATCCCAAATGAAGGAATAGGAGAAAACTCCAGAAAAAGAAGTAAACAAAATGGAGAAAAGCAATCCACCAGATGCAGAGTTTGAAACACTAGTTAAAAGGATACTCAATGAACTTAGAGTAGATTATCAAAATCAAAAAGGAATCAGTGGCCTTAAATGACACAGTAGACTGGATGGATTTAATTTATATTTTTAGAGCATTTCACCCCAAAGCAGCAAAAACTACACTTTTTTCAAGTACACATGGAATATTTTTCAGGATAGATCACATTAGGCCACAAATCAAGTCTCAATAAATTTTAAAAAATTGAAATCATATCAATTTTCTCTGACAACAATGGTATGAAACTAGAAATCAATTACGAGAAGAAAACTGAAAAACACACAAACACATGGAAGCTAAATAACATGCTATTAAACAATGAATGGGTTAACAACAAGGTCAAAGTAGAAAACAAAAGATACCTTGAGATGAATGAAAATGCAAATACACTAACCCCAAATCTATGGGACACAGCAAAAGCAGTTCTAAGAGGGGAATTCATAGCAATACAGGTCTATCTCAAGAAACAAGAAAAATCTCAAATAAACAATCTAACCCTACACGTAAAGGAACTAGAAAAAGAACAACAAACAAAGCCTAAAGTAAATAGAAAGATGTCAGTGGAGTATTAAAGTACTGTACAATTACCACATTACCGTCAATCTCTCCCTACATGTCTGCCAATATTTGCTTTATATGTTTAGGTACTCCTATGTTGGGTGCATAAATATTTATAAGGGTTATATCTTCTTTTGGATTGCTTCCTTTATCATTATGAAATGCCCTCCTTTGTCTCTTATTATAGCCTTTGTTTTAAAGTCCATTTTACTTGACATAAGTATTGCTACCCCAATTTTTTTTTCATTTCCTTTTGCATGAGATATATTTTTCCATCCATTTACTTTAAATCTGTGTATGTCTTTTGATCTGAAGTGGGTGTCTTGTAGACATCATATGTATGGGTATTGTTTTCTTGTCCATTCATCTACCCTATGTCTTTTGATTGGAATATTTAATCCACTTACATTAAAAGTGATTATTAATAGGTACATATTTATTGCCATTTTATTACTCATATTTATGTTCTTTTGTTTTTATCTTTTTTCTTTTTTTCATGATTTTAATTTATTTATTTTAATTAATTTCAAGTGTATAATACATTGGTTAGACATTTATGTAGTTCATAAAATGATCCCCCAATTGCTCCCTCCATCCTCTGACCCTCCAGCTAGCCAACATATTAATGCTAAGTGCATTCCCTATGCTAAGCTTGCCATCCCTGTGACCATCTATCAGCTACTAATTTGTACTCCTTCATCCCATTCTCCCACCCACCTAACTCCCCCCATTCTGTCCATCACCAAATTGTCCACTATATTTGTGAGTCTGTTTTTGATTAGTTTACCGTTTTTATTCCTTAGATTCCACATGTAAGTGAAATCATATAGTGTTTATCTTACTCTGTCTGACTTAAATACCTTCTAGGTTCATCAAAGCAATATTTTTTTCCATCCCCTTCCTTTTAGTTTGTGTGTGTCTTTAATCGGAAGTGAGTCTCTTATAGGCAGTATGTAAGGATCTTGTTTTCTTATTCATTCATCCACTCTTTTAGTTGGAGCACTTAATTCTTTTCCATTTGAAGTACTTATTGATAGGAATGTAGTTGTTACCATTCTTTATTCCTATTCTTGATACATGTTTTTTCTTCTTAAAGAAGTCTCTCCAACATTTCCTGTAATATTGGCTTGGTGGTGATAAATTCCTTTTGCTTTTTTTTGTCTGGGAAGTGCTGGATAAAGTATTCTTGGTTGTAGATCCTGGGTCTTCATCCTGTTGAATGTTTTTTGCCAAGCCCTCTGTCCTGCATAATTTCTTTTGAGAAATCAGCTGCCAGTTTTATGGGTGTTCCCTCGTAGGTAACTATCTGCTTTTCTCTTGCTGCTTTTAAGATTCTCCTTGTATTTAATCGTTGGCATTTTAATTATGCTGTGTCTTGGTGTGGGCCTCTTTGGATTTCTGTTTTGGGGGATTCTCTGAGCTTCCTGGGGTTGTATGTCTATTTCCTTCACCAGGTTAAGGAAGTTTTCCATCATTTTTTCTTCAAATAGCTGTTCAACATCTTATTTTCCTTCTGGTATGCCAATGAGATGGATAGTTTTACCTTTAATAGTGTCCCATAGGCTCTTTAAATTATTTTTATAGTCTTGGCTTCTTTTTCCTTGTCATTCTAATTGAGTGACCTTGGCTTTCCCATCCTCTACATAGGTCATTTGATCCTCTTCTTTATTCACTTTATTCCATTTAATATACTTCTCATCTCAGATAATGTGTTCTTCCTTTCAGACTTGTTCCCTTTTATAATTTCCATTTCCATTTTTATGTTTTTATCACTTTGTTATTCTCACTGAATTTATCTACACTTCCTATAAGTTCACTGAGCATCTTTATAACCAGTGTTTTGAACTCTACAGCTGTTAGCTTGCTTGACTCCATTATTTCTGGATCTCTGTGATGGTCTCTCATATGGTTTCTGCTTCTTTGTCTTCCCATTTTGGCTGCCTTTCCGTGTCTATTTCTATGTACTAAGCAATGCTCCTAAGTCTCCCAGTCTTATTAGTGTGGATCTGTGAAGTAGGTGTCCAGTGGCACAGTCCTTAAGAAGGTTTCTGCTGCAGGCCAAACTTAGCCCAAGCCTCTGCCCCTCTTGGGCCACCTGTTAAGATTCAACAAACAATCCACAGATGCTGTGCGTATAGTTGCCCCAAAAGGCCACGCCAGAAACCAAAGCCAGCTGGAGGCATTGCTCAGCAAGGAGCACCTGACTCGCTGAGAGTATACCTGGATGTGGCATGGGTGGGGCTGCGAGTTGGGGGTGATGGAGTTTCAGGGAATCCTCTGAGCAGAGCAACCTCTGTTGTCCAATTTGATGACTTCTTGGCTATGGCAGCGCTGTGTCAGCACACTGGGAGTGGGGAGAGCTCAACAAGAAACAATGGATACCGCCAGCACTTCTGTACAGAGTAAGTCTCACCTAGGCCCTCATTCCGACATTTCCCTGTAAGTCCCTCATGCCCATTGCACACAGCTGAATCAGCACCGGTGCTCAGAGCAAGCAGGTCCATCACCACGAAAATCTGCTCGCAAATGCAGTCCCTTTAAGAGGCATCTGCCGGTACCGTAGCCTCTGTCTCCGTCTCACTCAGCCACTTGAGACCAGGCAGCCTCACGTCCTTGCCCCATCCTACCTTCTGCCATTGCAGGGTGATTTCTTGGATTTCTCCCTAATTATATGGTTTATTCATCTAGATCCCAGGTGATTTTTCCTTGCTGTTTGTTCCTTGTTTCCATCACAACTTTGATTTGGTTGCCAGAGGGATGAACAGAGCCTCTATCAGCTACACCATTTTTTCTCCTCCTATCCTTCTTTTTCTTAAAGAAGTCCCTTTAACATTTCTTATAATACTGGTTTGGTGGTAATGAACTCTTTTTGCTTTTCTTTGTCTGGGAAGCTCTTTGTCGGACCTTCGATTCTAAATGATAGTCTTCCTGGATATAGTAGTGTTGGCTGTAGGTCCTCACTTTTCATCACTTTGAATATTTCATGCCAATCCCTTCTTGCCTGCAAAGTTTTTATTAAGACATCAGCTGACAGTCTTATGGGAGCTCCCTTGTAGGTAACCGTTTTTCTCTTGCTACTCTTAAGATTCTCTTTGTATTTAATCGTTGGCATTTTAATTATGATGTGTCTTGCTGTAAGCCTCTTTGGGTTCATCTCATTTGAGACTCTCTGTGCTTCCTGGAGTTGCATGTCTATTTCCTTTGCCAGGTAAGGGACATTTTCGGTCATTATTTCTTGAAACAGGTTTTCAATTCCTTGTTCTCTCCTTTTTCTGGTACCCTTATGATGCGAATGTTGGTACGCTTGATAATGTCCCAGAGGCCCCTTAAACCATCCTTATTTTTTGGATTCTTATTTCTTGTTGCTGTTCTGATTGGGTGTTTTCTGATTTCTACCTTATCTTCTAAATATCTGATTCGATCCTCCACTTCATCTAATCTACTATTAATTCCTCCTAAGGTATTCTTCATTTCAGTTATTGTATTCTTTATTTCTGACTGGTTCTTTTCCATGTTTTCTATCTCCACTTTTATATTTTCTAACTCTTTAAGTTCTCACAGAGTTTCTCTACTCTCCCCCTAAGTTCATTGAGCATCTTTATAATCAGCGTTTTTTTCCTCCCCCTCCCTCAGCTCCTATAACAAGTGTTTCAAACTCTGCTTCTGACAGATTGTTTGCCTCCGTTCATTTATTTTTTTTCTGGAGTTTTCTCCTGTTCTTTCATTTGGGATGTGTTTTTTATTGTTGTTGTTGTTTTTCTCAGTTTGGCTAACTCTCTGTGTTTGTTTCTATGTATTGGGTAGATATGCTATATCTCCCAGTCTTGGTAGGGTGGCCTTACATAGTAGGTGCCCAGTGGCAGTCTCCTTAAACACCTAAGCCAGGTGATCCAGGAGTATTCCTTGTGTGGGTTGTGTGTGCCCTCACATTCCAGTTGAGCCTTGATTGTTGTTGGCATATCAGTGAATGGGGTTGACCCACAGGCTGACTGGCTGTAAGGATTGACCATGGTCACAGTGTACCAGCTGCTATGCAGGAGCTGACCCCACAGAGTGGTATTCACCCAGCAGGGATCTAGTGCTTGCCTAGACCACCCTTTGGCTGTGCTATTTGTGGAGCTAATCAGGTGGTGCTGTTGTGATCTGAAGCCAGCCATTGGGTGTGTTGGTCATGGGGCCTCTTGGGAGGAGGGTCAGTGCAGGCCAAGGTCAGCCACTGCCTGTGTCTGGCCTAGGCCCATCTGACAGGAGCTATAGAGTGATCTGCAGTTAGTAGCTGCCTGTGCCAGGCCCAGAGGTGCATAGGAGACGACACACTATGAATCAAGGTCAACTGCCACCAGTCCAAGGCCTGAGGCCATTCAGCAAGAGGCACAGGGCATAATGAGGCCAGCCACCACCTGCCTGGGGCTGTGGACCTTTCAGAGTTTTTAAGAACATTTGCAGCATGGGCGAGGTCAGCAGCCTGCCGCTGAAAGGGTCTTAGCAGTGTGGGAGTTATGTGGGGCAGAGTATCAAGGAGTCACCAGGGTAGAGCAAGTGGTGACTCCTTGATACTCTGCCCTATTTAACTGTTAATACAGATTCAGATTTGCCTCCTGCCTGTACTAGAAGGCCATGTTTGAGCAGAGGGCTCAACAGGAAAAATGGTGCCCATCTGATGGCTGTGTGGGAGGAGGGCTCAACACAGGAAAAAATGGCTGCTGTCCCTCCAGCCCTTGCCCTGAAACCGCACAATTCAGTTTCTCTCCGAATGTCTCTGGTACCTTTCAAGCTGCCATCCCTTTGCTGGAGGGTGAGTGTTTGTGATCAAGTGAGTCTGTGCACAGGCCCTTTAAGAGGACACCTAGGTTTCCAGCAGCCCTCCGTCTCATTCGGACAGAATCCCTGATGATTTTCACAGCCAGATGTTGTGGGGACTCCTTTTCCTGGCACAAGTGCTCCACGCTGGGGAGCCCAGTGTGGGCCTGGGACCCCACATTCCTCAGGGAGGATCTCTGCAGCTGAGATATCACTCCCGATTCTCAACCACCACATATGTATGAAACCAACATTTTCCTGTCTTCACCTCCCTATCAGTCTCAATATGGCTTCTTCTTTATATCCTTAGTTATAGGAGTTCTGTTCACCTAGTCTTCAGATGGTTCTCTAGGTTTGTTCTATAATTCAGTTGTAATTTTGATATGGTCATAGGAGAAGGTGAGCATAGTTTACCTACTCTGCCATCTTGAACACAAGCTTCAGTTTTATAACCTATTAATTTTAGCCCTTCTGATACGTGTGTTGTATATTATTACGGTTTTGATTTTTATTCCCTGATGACTAATGGGCTTTGTTTTTCTTTTGTGAAGTGCCTGTTAAGGCCCATGTGTCAGATTTGTTGTTTTCTTTTTAAAATTATGGGAATTGTTTTTGTCTTTTCTGGATACAAGCCTTTAACAGTGATAATCTGTTACAAATATCTTCTCCTTTTGGTGGCTTTCTTTCCTCTCCCCTAATGGTGTTTTCAGAGGATGAGTTCTTAATTTTATAAATTTTATTATATCAATATTTCTCTTGAAAGTTTGTGCTTTATTTTGTCCACTTTAAGAAATTTTCTCTATCCCTAGGTTGTGAAGATATGCTATATTTACCTTCCAGAGGCTTCATTGTTTTATCTTTCACTTTTAGAATTATAGCCACCTGGAATTTATTTATTTGTTTGTTTGTTTTTGGTCTGATGTAAAGAAGTAAGTCATTTCATTTTTTCCATAAGAATAGCCAAGTGACCCAGTTTGGGAAATTAGTGATAATTATTAGAAAATTATCAGTTTTGGACTGCTCTAAAGCAATATCTTTGTTTTGAATCAAGTATGCATATATACATGGGTATTTTTCTGGGATCCCTATTTTATCTTTTTACTCAGGTCATAATATTACATTGATTTCTTCAGTCTTCATATCCAGTGAAGCAAAACTTCCCACCATTCTTCTTCATCAAGTGTCTTGGCTAGTCTGAGCCATTTGCATTAACATATTCATTTAGAATAATCTTTTTAAGTTCTATTTTAAAAATCCCATTGGGATTTTAATTGGGAATACATTAACTCTATAGATCATTTTGGAGAAATATAGCATATTTATAATATTGCATTGTCCAATTATGAACATGGTAGAACCCTCTTTTTATCCAAGCATTTTTTATACAATATTATTGTTTTCTTGAGGTTTATTCCTGAACATTTAAAAGTTTTAATATTATTTTTTAAAACATTTTTAGGATTTCATTTTATGATTGTTTGAAGCTGGTATATAGAAATGAAAATTTTTTACTGATCTTGTATCCAGTGGTCTGCTAAGTTCTCATTAATTTCAATAATTCATAAATATTGGATTTTCTACATATGCAATCATATCATACTTAATTAAGGAGAGTTCATTTTTTTAGTTCTAATCCATATATATTCAATATTGTAATGGTCCTAGCTTGTGTTGTAAGGCAAAAAATATATTTTGCCTTACAACACAAGCTAGGACCAGTACAATATTGAATAGAAGTAGTGATAGTAGTCATCCTTATGTTGTTTCGAATCTCAAAGCTTTTAACATTTTACCGCTAAGTATGATATTTGCTGTTGATTTTTGGTTTTTGAAATAGGTGATTAGCTCATTGATTTTCAGCCTTTTCTTTCTAATACACACATTTGAAGACACAGATTTTCCTCTAAGTATGGCCTTGTTTGTATCCCATAAGTCTCGAACATATTTTTCATTATTTTTCTGATTTCCATTGTCATTTCTTCTTTGAACTATGGAGCTATGGAATTATATTAATTTCTAGATATTTGGGGATTTTTCCAGTTATCTTTTTGTTACTGATTTCTGACTTAATTGCATGAAGGGAAATTTTCGAAAAGTTTTTAAAACTTTCCTCAAGTTTTGTATATACTTGAGAAAAATATGTAATTTGCCACTGTTGCTTGTTTTATTCTATATATGTTCATTATATCAAATGTGATCGTAATGTTGCTCAAATCCTATATACTCTTACTGGGTTTTGGTCTGCAGGTTCTATTAGATACTGAAAATGATTATTAAAATTTCTTATAATGATTATGAATTAGTCTATTTCACCTTTTAGTTTTATCAAAACTTGCTTTATGTATTTTTGTGCCTGTCATTGAGAACCTATAAAATTCCTGTAAATTAAGTCTTTTACCAGTGCAAGTGTTTCTCTTCATCTCTGGTAATGCTTTATAAGCATTATAAAGTGTATAGCTATTACAGTTTATGTTTGGCTGGTACTTGTATTATATATATTTTTCTTCTGTTTTCTTTCAACTTTTTTGTATTTATATGCTTAGGTATGTCTCTTATGGATATGTTAAACATAGTAATATTAAAGTTTGTGTCTCACAACTCCTATACCTGGAATCCCCATGGGTCTGTTTCTGTTGCCTATTGGTTTCGCTAGTTTTCATTCATTTTATTCCTTATTTGCCTACTTTTCTTTTTTTATTACATGATAGTCATTGTATTTGAGAATCCATTTATAGAATTAATGTGAGGCCTAAGATGACATTATCTTCCCCAGAGAGGATTTATATTTTTCTCTGCCTTCAAGCCACAATTGCTTTAATCCAATTTCAAGATGATTCCAAGCTGGTGTTAGTTCCTGCTAGGCTTCTCTATTTCTGGTCTGAATCCTCCAGGGTTCAGACCTTCCCAGGGTTGTAACCTAGGACTCCCAACCTGGGCAGGTCCTGATCTATAATCTTTCCCTTCTTCATCCCACCTCTCAGCTACCCTCTCTAGAACTGGCAAAGATCCCTAATGGAAAAGTAGTCCCAAATGCTGGGTTTATCTCTTGGGCCTCACTGTCCTCTATATCCTAGCCAGGTCATTCTGCACCACCTTGTTAGTTCTCCAATGCCTTAAAGCAGATATTTTTTATATTTTCATCAGCTTCTCTCATTGTCTTCAGCAAGATGATCAGTCCAAATGACCTTGTCTACCATTACTAGATAGATGTGTAAGTCAGCTCCATTTGTTTTGTCTTTTAATGTAAATAACATTTACATTATTTTATTATGCTTTCTTATTATGAAAGTTATAAATTCCCACTGTCAAAAATTTGAAAAATACAAACTTAAAAAAGAAGAAAATAAAAATCACTTATAATTCCCCCATTCTAAAATGTATTTCTACTTGTCTTTTTTTATTGCATATATACAAATATTTTTAACAAAATATTATTCTATACTTATTTTATAATAGAATTGATTCATTTAATATATTACAACATCTTGATAGCTTTATGGTATTCTCATGTGTGTATTCTATAATTTATTTTATTTTATTTTATTTTGTATTTCTTTTTTAAATTTGTTTATTTAAATTAGTTTCAAGTATGCAGTACATTGGTTAGACATCTATATAGTTCTTAAAACAATCCCCCCAATTGCTTCCTCCCTCCCTTGGCCCTCCACCTAGTCATCATATTAATGCTAACTGCATTCCCTCTGCCGTGCTCCCCATCCCCGTGACCAACTATCAACTACTAATTTGTACTTCTTTAACCCTTCACCCCATTCTTCCAATCCCCCAAATCCCCATAATTCATTTAAACAATTCTCTAAAATTGGATATCAAAATCTTTCTAATTACTCATTACTATAAAAATCACTGTCTTGAACATTATTTTACCAAATATTTAAACAGTGTGTGATTATTTCCTTAGGATAAATTCTCAAAAGTAGAGCAGCTGGCATTATATACATTGCCAAGAGCATTATCAATGTGCATTTCTACCAAGTGTTCAAGAGTGATATTGTTCAACTCCTAAAATCAGATTTAGAACTTCTGAGCAATTATTTCCTTACCAATATAGGTAAGATTTACCATTTTAAAAGAATTTAAATCATTCTAAATATTCTCTGCCCTGCCTTTTGCCATCATTGTAACTTTGATTTCTTCCTTGGTATGTAAAATAAGCAACCAGCTTGAGGGTTGGAGGGACTTAGGGGCTTAGTATTAGAGAATAACCATTTACTCTATTGGAGGAGCCTGTACAAAAGCTGGTTTACTGAGGATCACCAGGGATGACAGCTGACTTCCAGCCTTCTAATGGCAAAAATAGGGCTCCTCCTTCTGGTTGTACCCACATACCCTTTATTTAAAAGCAGACAAAGTAAATGAGTAGAAAAGTGTTCTTTCTGGTAACTCAGAAATTAGTATAAACTTAAGCAACACTCTAAAGTACACAAACTTTGGTTTAAATTCTTCTGTACTAACAAAGTCCAAACTCTTTAACAAAGCCTTTTGAGACCTGACCTGTGCCTATGTTTCCTGCCTAGACTTGGTCCTCCTGGACCTTACACCTTAGCAGTTAGCAATACTAACCTCCTCTCAGTTCAGAGAGCCATGTTTTCTCTCTTCTTCCCCCTGATACCATGGATACAGTGTCCTTTATATGGAATGCCTTTTTTCTACTATTCGCGATCGACTCTGATTTATCCTTCAAAATTCAGCTAAGATGTCACGCCTGCAAAGAAATCTCCCATGACCCCCACAGCCTAACATAGGAATAACACCTATCTTATAGCACCGTATGTTAACCTCTATCACAGCACCTATCACTCTACACTATTCTCTTCTGCTTACTTGTCAGTGTTACCCACTATGTTAAGAACTCATGAGGTCAGGGACTATGTCTTATATATCTTTCTACCCTGAGCAATGCACCTGGAAAAATTCTCCTTAAATTAAGCCTCTTCTTCCCCTACAGACATTCTTTCATTCATTCCCCCAAATCCAGGGCTTCATTTTTATTAAAGAAATTACAACCTAAAAATCTCATTCCCACTATGGTAATAGTGGGATGTGGTTGCATAACATTCTATAATGGTAAAACTGAGAAGAATGTAAGTAAGTAATCATAAGCCAGGTTCTTATTTTTATGGCAAAAGAAAGTTCAGGGAAATGGAGTGATTTGTTCAAGGACATAGTACAAGTTCACAGCCAAAATAGAATGAGAATGCCAGTCTTCTGATTTCTAGAGCAATATGCTTCCCACCAAATTAAGGATCTTAGGAGCAGCAGTCCAGAGGAGATGGTGCTTAACTTACAGAAAGGAATCTCTACTAGTGGGATTTCAGATGCTATAGCCCGCATATTAGGGAAATAGCTGGTGTCTCCCATCTTAGGCCACATCTGTCTACCCAAACTAAGGAAAGGAAAGCTCTATGATATTAACATGAAGAAAAAAGACTATGATTCAGTCTATATTGTATAAAGAGGATTTTGTTCTCCGTTCATTATTATACATCCTCTTTAAGATGTTGAAAACTAATCTTAGTCTTTTTGAAGATGGGAAATGGAAACACTAAGCCACAAATGCTTTTTAAACCATGTATTAATGTAATCAAACTGAGTTTCAAAAATTTACTTTTTTTGACTTATTTACTGTTGTAAAACCTCTGGAAAGTAGCAGATATCTGAAATATACTGGCATAAGCTGATAAGTTAAAGTCAACAAAGTTATCTACCTGCCAACTACCTTTTCTATCTCCAATTATTTTAGTTTTCTTTATAAATATTATTAGAAAATGAAATAGTAAGAAATATTGTATTGCTAAGGCCCTAGCTTAGTCCATGGAGCAGTGTAAATAGTACGAGCTCTGCAGCCCAACTGTCTGAGTTCAGATCAGTGACTTCTAGCTAACTTTGAGCAAATTACTTAGCATCTCTGCACTTGGGCTTTTTCATCTGGAGAATGAGGATGTTAATCGTACACTTTTCATTTAGCTGTTCTGAGGATTAAATGAGATAATACATATAAAGGGCTTAGAACAATGCCAGGGACTTGGTAAAGCTTAGAGTTAGTTATAGTAGTCCTACAAATACATTTAGGGTGAAAATAATCAACTGATCCATCTGGGAATGAAGGTTAACTCCTTATGCTCCAAAATGCAAAGCTCGTGCTATTGGAATAACTTTGGAGAATGGAACGTATCCCCATTGATTTCCTATAACATTATGCCACATAGGGCCCATGTGGCAAAACTTGATAAAATACAAGCATTAAATGTTATCATGTAGCTATCCATAAATTCTGGATTTCCACAAAGCAGTTCTTCTGAATCATAATTAAGGGTTTGAAAGTCAAATGATTTAAGTGCTAGTTTTAATTATTGCTTGGTGAACTTTAGTGTGTTAGAATTGTCACAACTTTCCTTAAGGATTACTCTGAAGCCAGGCAATACAGTGGGAAATTATTAACTCCTACTTTGATACAGCAATTATCTGCATTACAAGGTTTATGCAATTAGCTGTTTAAGATGTCATTATATTTTGCCATCTGGTACACAGGAGTTTATGCATATGAACAGGCACGTGTTGAAGTGATTTTCACTATATGACTTGTTCTCAACCCAAGTCATCTCTCTAATGAGGGGAAGTTACCGTGCACCGTACATTAGTGGCAGGTGCACACTATCAAGATTCATTTTCATCGAAGACTTTCATTTTTCCATTTTAAAGTATTCTGCACAAGTGTTGGAAAATTAATTAGTCGTTTGCAATTGAACAACTCCTGCAGACACGTTCCTTAGCAGTTAGAGGGGGGGAATGGCTTCAGTTAGGAACCACTTCCCCCCCACCCCCTCACACAGACGGGGTGTAAGGAATCCTCATTCTGTGAAAAAAGCGAAGGTGTGAACCACTGCAGAAGACCTCCTTTCGCGAAGAGAAAAAGAGGGGCCTCGCTCCAGGACGCTCTGAGCCACACAGGGTCAGCAGCTCCCCCACTCGCTTTCCATTAAAGGGTGAACACGACCGGGAAAGGGCGCTGCGGTGTCTCCCCGAGATCGCGGCTGCCCCCAGGGAAACCGCGGCGAGGTGCCGCCTAGGCCAGGGCTCTCCCAGAGTGCGAGTCCCCACCTGAAGCGCATTAAAACGGCGCCCTCTGCTGTCCGCTCCCAGCCTCCGGGTAAGAGGAGAGTAGGTTAGGGACCGGTAAAAACTTTACATCTCGCTGATAACTGAAAGCCCAGCTCTAAAAAGCGCTTTGCATCCCTACGGACGTTCTGTACGCAGACCCCGAAGTTAGCGAGTCTGGGGTAGGGATAAGGAATCAGTGCCCTTCCCCTGGCACCAAGCAGTGTCTCCTGCGCGCGCGCGCGCGAAGCACCCCAGGCAGACGGGTCCGAGCGAGTGCTCTGCCGGGGCCGGGGTGCGGGGCCCCCAGGTTGGCGCCCTCTGCGGAACCAGCGTGGAGAGCGAGAGGGGCCCTGTTCTCCCAAGGCAGGGGAAAAAAATCAACCCCAAATCGGGACGAAGTGGGGCTCCGGCCATCGCAGCCCTACTCAGTCCCGCACCTGCCCTGAAGCCGGCGGCGGAGAAGGTCCCGGCAGTGGTGGGCCCGCTGTGGGGGGCGGGGAAACGGGGAGGGGGGGCGGGTGGTCACGGAAGTATTCCTATACCTCTCCCGGGCCGGTCCTCCTGCTGGGACTTTGTTGGTTGGTTTTGTCTGAATCGCCAAAGGGCAGATCCGTCCCGGAAGGCGCGCAGGCACCTAACCGAGGCCGGCCGTGCGCTGCCATTGAAATTTGACACTGACGAATGAGCTAGGCCTGCGGCTTTCTTTGGGAGAGCTGGGAGTCGCCAGTCTCGAGAAATGTGGATCTTGGGTTCCCTGGGAAACGTTCTTTCCTCACTCCACCCTGTCCCCTCCATTACTGCCATCTCCTGCCACTCCCCCAATACACACCCACAGCATGCACGTGTTTCCTCTTTCCCAGTCCGCGTGCCAGTTAGAGAACCTAAGTTCAGCTCCAAGTATTGTGAAGGGAAAGAAACTTCTGACCATGGGGAACTGTGGCTTTGTTGGGACTGAGGCAAGAATGTAGCCCCTTGAGTTTTTTGTTTTGGAGGGCTCTGACTACAGAGGCACCTTTCACCTTTTATATTTAGGGCCTGGGGATGACAGCGAGTGAAGAGAATCTGGCTTGAACCAGGCTCCTTTTGTCACGTTTCTGCACCAGCCTTGGCCGAAGGGGGCGGGGAGGGGGGGGTCGGTGAGGAGAAAATGAGGGCAGGTTGGATGCGTTACAAGCAAGCAACCAGAAAATATGTCCAAATAGACAACAATGTGTGAAGCATTGAATCAGGCACCAACAGTTATTGAGAAGAAAAATAGGTATTTGCAAGCCGATTAGAGACAGTAAAAATTTAAAACGAGATAAGTTGATTCGATTAAATATTCAAATGGATGCAGCCAGGCTAGGTGTACAAATAAAGGGCAGGTAAAATTGGAACTGGCTGTTGAAGTTTCAGAACTTCTGTACCTGGACATCAATGTTTGCAAGTAGATTGCAGATCAGAGGTTGTTTTGCGTAGGCTCAGCACAGGAAACAAATAGTTAAAAAAAAAAAAAAATTGAAATGATGGTGCCAAGAAAAAGAACCAACCATTTGCATTGGAAGAGAAAGCTGGATAAGTAAATCAAGGACGGATTAGGAAGGCTAGGAGATTTTAAATCAAGGGGACGAAGTAGGGAAACACGTGCTTTGGGGCCAGACTGGACTAAGTCTAAATCTCATCTCATGCCTCTTAAAAATTGAGTTTCTGTTCCCCTCTGTGAAATGGGATAAGTATGTCTCAGTATTGTGGGGATTCTGCAGGGTTAAGTGAGACGTCCGCATTAACATAACCCCTTCTTCCCTTTCAACTATTTCAAAATTGTTCCCATGATCTCTAGGCTTCTTCAGGGTATGTTTAAAGATTCTTCAAATGAGCATGTGGCTATGTCTTTCTTGTTTAAATTCAGTCAGCTCTGTTGCCTCCAGACACTCTGGAGTCCATTCTATACTGCTATCTTTTGTAGCATCTAAATTCTTTGAAAATACAGAGTTTTTACTAAAAGCTTCTAGCAATTGACATTTTGAGCAACTGACTATACCATCAGATTGGTGCATCTAATGCCAATAATATCTAATATTGGTTTAGTAGACTTAATGGCTTTGGCTGAAAACTCAGTTCCCTATGATCAGGAGTAGCAGTTAGGTTCTCAAACAAACCCCACACCTGTCTGTTGTAAAAAGCTATTTCATTTTATTAAGTGTCTGCTTTCCCAGAGCCGAGCCTACACAGAATAACCTCTGACCTGCAATTGACTTGGGGACATACCCACATTTAGAAGTTCTGAGACTGAGACTTGGGGAGGTCAATGCGCTGACTCACACAAGTGATAGGAAGAACATAAATGAATTTCAAAGTGGCCTACAGATTGGATCCCAGCTCTGCCCTTTCATTACTAAAAAGAGAGCCCCGAGTTGCTTACTGTTAGGGAGAGATAACAAAAAGAAATAGTTAAGATCTCCAGATATACACCCATACACACATTTACACTGACTGATATGTGTTTCCATGCATAGAAGTGCAATTACATATCACAGAATAAAAGAGGTCTCTCCAAAGTACAGTGCTCTCTCTTATAAATATGTATATGTGTGACCTTGTCAAATGAGGCCATAAGCTATAGTGATCACCTTCTCTAAAATCTTTTCTTGATGTATTCATTTATATAAATATACCAAAGATGATGAAATGAGTAACATTAAAATTCTAGTATGAAGATAATAATTTCAGAAGGGAACTAGGTCAGCTCAGCGTTTGAGCTAGAGCATATGTTCTTTAAACATTAATCCCATCACTTTATTATGATAGAACTAAGGCATAGACCTGAGGATTGGGGGTGGGGAAAAGTTTCTACCCTAAATCTTATAATGTAAACTCTTATATTTCTCCAAATCTCTGCTAGCACCTAGAACAGTGTGGGACACATAAAATGCATGTTACAAACATGTGTTGGTTTCAACTGGTTTTCCTTCACAAAGTGTTCTTATCTAATTACCTCTGGTCCCCAAAAGCTGACGGTCCAAAGCCATCTGACTGACCTTAAATTTGATAACTCTATTGTGTTAGTTACACAATGGATTTTTCCTATTTATGAATCTCCCGTGGCATCTGTTTCACAGTGAAAATCTCTTATATTATTAGACACTCTTCGCGTATAGAAGCTGGAGGTGAAATGTAGTTTGATAACGAATTGGTAAGCAGAAGCATCGTGGCTGGACGCAGTAGAAGAAAGAAGTTGGAGGCACACTTCTTTGTGTGCCCAACCCAAAGCCTTCTAGTGCTTAAAATCCAGGCCTTTTGGTATGTTTAGTTATTCTCAGGCCTTTGTACCAGCTATGGTTTGTGTCGCCGTGAAAGGGAGGTATTCTGGGTAGAAATGATGGTCTGATTTAGTGCTTAAGCAGGTAAGAAGAAGGGAAACCAATGAACAATTGTACAATGGCAAAACTCCCTGAGCAATCCAGTACATCATAAAATGTTATGATTACATGATACAGACCAGCAAAAATATTCAATGTACAAAAATACTTACTGTAAATGACTTTTATAACAAAATCAACAAAGCACAATCAGTATAGGTCAGATGCCAGAATTTGGCAATAATTATCTTATGCCAAACTTTTCAGTGTATTGTTTTTGTTATAATAATATTTGGTTGGTTTGGTCATTAAATAAATATGTTACTCATATTTTTAAAAGTATAAATCGATTCATCCTTTGAGTTCCCCTATTGTACCACTGCCCCCCTTCTTCCACCATCATATTCCTTTAGGAAACATAACAATATTCTACCATTACTTAAGACTATAAACACCATCCTTTACCACACCTTCAACATGGCAAAGCCAAAGTGTTCACTTCTCCAGCCTGACCTTTCTTGATAACTTTTTAAAAGTGCCCCAAAGTCAGAGGGACCATCCTAAGTTGTGGTGCAACAAAAGGCACCTGGATATGTAGTCAGAAGATCTGGGCTCTCCATGACCTGACTCTATCACTTCTCTGTAGGACTCCCATGAGCTCCCTGAACCAATGTTCTTCTTCTGTAAAGAGAGAACTTGAAGTCCTACTTCACAGAGGTATTGTGAGAATTACATGAGACCTCATATGTAAAATTCCTAATATAGTGATTAAGAACATAATCGGTGCTTAATAAATTGATATTAAAGATAGCTGGATATTTTAAGTAGAATTTTTTAAGCAGAAAAAATGTACCAGCTATGGTTTGTGTCGCCATGTCTTTAATTCCTCGTCTTTAAAATAAGGATAAGGTATACCGTACGAGTTGGTAAAAAAGAGGCAAAAGTAAATAGTAATAAAAAGTGACCCATAAATATAATGTTATTTGTCTGTGAGAAGAGGATTAGCTAGAGAGAGTAGTTATCAAAACTTCCACTAACCCATCCCCCTATCCTAATCAGACACTCAAGCTTCTTTGGCTGTCTCAACCCTCTTCTAAGGCCCTAATCTTCAGGGAACAGAAAGCGGCTCGATGAAGTCTTATAAGTTAGATTTCTTAGTATAAAAGACAGTTTTTCAAATTAGAAATAGATGAAAGCTCCTCGAAGGCACCTATAGTTTCTCACAAAAACCCTGTCAGACAGGTACTACTATTCCTCTTTTAAAGGATGAGGAAACTGAGACTCAGAAGGATTAAGTAACTTGTCCAAGGCCACACAGCTTCTCTTCTCAATGAAACATGCCTCATGGGACTAGTCTGAGGAGACACTTCTTTGGTTCTCGAATCCCCCAAATCCTCACACCCCAAAAGCTCATTCTCAGTGCTCTTACGACTCTTTCTACTGCCAACAGACTCATAATTCTGGAGTTCATACCTCAAACTTAGGAGCTGAGAGATGGCTCTTGTAAAAAACCACAGGGCCCTGCTTCCACAGGGCCACGCAGCGGCCGGGCCCACTTTCTCCCACCTGCTATCTGGAACTCGCCTGTAGGTGGCGCCCTGATTCGCTCAGGGGAACTTAGAGGGCGAGGACAAGGGTCACCACCTGCCTTCCCTAAAGGCCAATTTAAATAACTTGAACCCAGCACAGGAACCTTGGTAATGTGGACGTGCCCCCCGCCCGGTCCCTTTTCCTCTCTTAACCCCTCCCTCCCTTCGCCCTCTGAGCTAGAGCTTCCTCTGAGGTCCGGCTCCTGGGCGGGATCTCCAAGCGCTCTAGGCTGAGCCTGGCGCTCCTGGGCGGCGCTTGGGTCCCGGAGCCTTAGGCCGGCCCCTTGCACCTCCTTTTGCCCGCAGCTGCAGCGGGGTGGAGGGCTGGGAGAGAGTGTGACCCCGTGAGTGCTGGGACGGGCAGCTTTAAAAACTTCTGAAAGGCCTCGTTCAAAGCCTCAAAGGACAGAACTTGGGCCGGAAGGCGGTTTTCACCATGGGGCCTAAAAGGGAGCGGGGTGCACCTGCAGGGCCATGAGCGCGCCGCCTGAGAAGAGGGGTCCGGATACCCACGAGGCCTGAACCCTCCGCCCCGCACTGGCTGCCGGCCCTCGGCCTGCTCTGTCCAAAGCAGTCACCGCCTCGGGGGGTGCCTAGTGGTTCCTCCCAGGACCCTTGGCTTTCATCCTCCCCACGGGACGGCGGCGGGGCGGGGTAGGAGCTTCGGTGGCCCACGCAGTCCCCGCAGGGTCTTCCTTCCCTTTGGCGCCTCCCTAGGAACCCGAGATTTCCCAGCAAAGTTGAATTCCCGGATTTTAGTTCCAATCTACCCGGTGACAGCTGGCTGGGGAAGTACGCATCGCGATAAAGGAAACGTTCCCATTTCACATCCTACACCCCTAAAACTCACTGGGGAGGGTGAAGAGGAAGGGAAAGCGGGAGGAGGGTCCCGCGCCGGAGAAAGCGAGGGGGCGGCAAGGGTCGCACGCTGGCAGATCGGATAGTGGCCCCGGCGGCGTCGGGAGTCGCTGCTGTCGCTATGCGCCTTGCTTGTGCCGTCTGGGGGCAGATGAGGAGGGGCCGCCGGCCGTCGCTGACCAGGGCGGCTCTTCCGCGGACAGAGAGCGGACGCGGCCTTCACGGGGCCCCGAGAGACGGACTAAAGGGATTTTCATTAGTATCGCATTATGAGGATCCTCATCCTCCAAAGTCCTTCCTATCGAGGCTCTTGAATGAATTAGGTAAATGATTTGCTCCGTTTGTTGTTTCTAAGGAAGACAATTTCTCGGATCTTCTGATATCAAGCGCTTTAGCCAAGAAGCAAGTATGTGGAGGCTCTTCTAGGAGGGTTTTCAGTACCTGCGGTCTCATTCGGTGAAGATGGCTGAGAGGGTTAGTGAGGACCCGCGGGGAAAGGTAGACGTGAAATCGAATGAAGCTGCGTAATTTACTTAAGGGAGAAAAAATAGCCACTGAAAATAGCATAGTTATAAAAGAAACTATATAAAGTTTATTATTTTACTTGGAGTCCTTTTCCTTGATATGAGAAAGTAAAATACGTGAGAGTTGGGTGTTTTTTTTCTTCCAATTAGTCCTTGAAAAAAATTATTTTAGTGAATTTTAAGAACAATAGTTGCTGACATTACAGGCAGCAGAGGTGTGGCGAACAGATCGGTAGATTCCAGAAAAGTTTAGTGTCAACTTTTTTTTTTTAATAGGGTGATGTTTTTATTAACTCATACTTCAGGAAGTAGGGAACACAGAAGGAAAGAAACCAAAAGGAAAACAGAGCAATGGAAACAAAGAGAGAGAGGCGAGATTAACTGTAATAGTCTGGTCTTCAACGAGTCCCAAGTCGGCGTTCTAATGCACTGCACATTTCTGGTAGCGTTAACTTTATCCGGAATATTGGTGGGCCTGGTCTCTAAGCGCTGACTAAGAAAGGGCAGACTTAAACAAAATGATTTCCCTTTTGTGAAAGTCTAGCACTTGCTTATGAACTAGCTCTAACAAAAGGGGTCCTCTCGCTCTCGGTGCCCTGAGCTGACTTCGCTGCATTAAAATCGACAGGTGTGCGCAACATCCTCAGAACCCAGCTTCCCTAGCGCTAAAGCTCGGACGTGGTGTGCGAGAAACAGATGTCCGGTGCGCGAGTGTCCTGAGTACTTTGCCCTAGCATTTTAGCAGACAAGGACTGGCATGTTGAAACTATGCTCCTGATGTTAGCAAAGTTAAGCGATCGGATTTCCTACAAACTTGCCCACTTTGCATCCAGCACTCTCCATGTAAAGGATGAAAATATTTTATCCCTTAAGACTAAAATGTAGCCTTTAAAACACTCCCAACAGGGATTGAAAGCAAGTCAAGGGTACAAAGGCAAGCTTATGTTGCACACAGGGCAAGTTCAATTTATCAGGGTAAAGAGCAAGAAACTTTGTAAAAGTTAGAATCACCATTCAAAGAGATAGTTTGAGGTGTTACAAAATAGCCTGATACCACAAGAGGAGCAGAAATACTTGGGGGTGCTTTGGGCTTCAGAAGGGGATTGAGACCTGGTGCACTGTAGTTTGAATGTTTTAAGATTTACTGTAAACAGTCCTTATTCTCATGAAACTAGAAGGCTATACTTTCTGGGCAAAGTATTCTTAGTAATTCCCCCACCAGAATTCTAAGGTCTCAGACCTTTAAAGCTCTCTTGACCTGAAAAATCAGAAAACTAGCAAACTCTGCAAATTTTCTCTTGAGTGCATTATACAAAATACAAAAACCTTGAGTGAAAAATAAGGTGGTGGTTTCTTCCAGAAAAAAAAACTCCACTGAGAGTTACTGAAGATGAAGGCTGAGTTAGAATCAGTTCTATAGTGGTCGGGTTGGGGGGGTGGCGGTCAGACAACAAACTGGGCACATATACATACCTTTGTCTGCACTGGCACCCACAGTCTCACCCTGGATCCACGCACTGCCAGCTAAAGAACACTTATTTACTTCAAGTATGTGAGGAGCAAGGCTTGATATAGGGTCCAAACCCACGCCTATAAAATACAAAGGGGAGGGGAGCTTAACTCTGGGCATTGGGGAGAAAAGTTACTCCCAAAAGAAGTCTGGGACTTCCAGCAAGCAATGAAAAAACAGCCTTGGAGGTCTGCAACCTCTCAGCTCCAGGGGTAGCCACTACATCCCTACAACATTAGTGCTGCGGTTCAAAAGTTGGAAACTGCGGTTTTTAATTGGGGCTGGGTCCTGCCTTTCCCCTTTCCTTTTCAGCGGCCTCTCTCTGTAAGCGGATTTGCTTTTCCATGCATCGCTGGCAAGTCGCTTTTGGGAAATCTTGCCTCTGCAAAATGTTTTAAACGTGGTAATATATTGCAGTCTTATTAAGTTCCCTTCCAGAAGGGCGTGAAAGGGGCTTTGTTTTCCTGAAAGATTCGATAATCTGAGCAAAGGACTGGGCCAAGGAAGGCTTGGATTGAGTTCACTATCCACTCACCTGAAGGCAGGGTGTTTTAGTTTGGGTTTTGTTGGTTGGTTTGGTTTAGTTTTTAATGCCCTAGGAGATTTTATATTCACACAATACTCTCTCCAAAGGGGCCAGCGGGGGTGGGGGGTGGGGGGAAGCATTGAACTTGTTCCCTTCATTACAAGACACCCTAGAAATCTGTCTGAGACAAGAGGCTGCAGAGTTCATGGAACCACGAATTAATATGGAGAACTAGTTCGTCTGGTCCAAGGTACCGGGGCAAGAAAAAGCGGTGGGGAGGAGACAAAAGTTTCTCACATCTGCTACTAGGAAGCCGGGCGGCAGTGCAGAGAGCATCTCCTAAAGTTCAGTTGTGCTGAGCATCTTATCTTCCTTGCAGGACACCTTGCTCTGAGCCCCATGGGTTTCAGCTTCTTCAGTGAAAGTAGGGGTCAGATCTGCCACGTCGCCCCCACTTTCCCCTAGGGAAGTGCCAGGCGGGCGGCCGAGAGCCGGGCGCGGCGCGGGGTCAGCTCCAGGGCCAGAGGGCGGCGCCCGGCCGCTGCGTACCGCGGCCTCCTCTAGCGGCCTCGCGGTCGTGACCTTGCCCGACAGCTCCTGCGTCTCCCGCTCTGTCCCTCTATCCTTCCTTGACCCAAACCCTCTCGGGTCCTGGAGTGAGTGATCCTTCTCCATCTTCCGAGTCGGTGGTGACGGAGAGTAGAATTGAATTTATTTACTCTCAAATTCCCCCTCGGAAACTGGGGAAGTCCTCGAGCCGCTTGGGACCGTGATCAAGTGAAGTCCTCCCTGGGATTCGGAGTTCACAGAATGCTCTGGGAGGCCAGGCGTCTGCGGCATTCTGGGTGCCAAGTTGCTGCGGGCGGGGAGGAATGAAACTTGCCAGGTTTTCTACCTTTGGCTCCTAAAATGTTTTAAAGTATAGGTGCGTTAGGTTTCATTTCCGGCACCTTACAGCACCCCTTTAGAAGAAGGGGTATGCACATTTGATAACGATGACGACGAGGAGTAGAATGATCAAGCAGGCAGAGTAGAAGGCAGCACACCCTCTTCTATTGATTTATTTATTTCGGATATTGTGTTAATCAGATTACGAGTTGAGTGCTCACGCTGGCGCTTGGAAGGACTGAACTTTTCTCCCCGCTCTCTCAAGACGCTTTCTGGCTAACAAAGAATTTAAGCGGAGCCTAGTGTGGTAGAACAGTCAGTGCACCTGGGGTTTCAGGTGCCACAGGAGAAAAAAAGTGGGTCATTACTTTCCAACAAGCAGTGACCTAAGCCTGCCAGCGCCTACCTTGTTCTGGAAACACCTAATCTCCACTTCCTCTATAAAGCTTAACTGTAACTCACCTCCAATCCCAAATTGCAAACACTAGAATTGCTCCCTTAATCATTCCATGTCTGTGACCCTTCCTAAAACCTTGTTTAAGTCTGAACTCTGGGGATCACTAAGAGAAGAGAGAATTCAGAATGTTGCTTTTCCCTTTAAACTAATAATAACACAAAGGGAGCATGCCAAAGATTTGGATTATTTTGACTTCATAATTCAATGACAGAGACTAGGCCTGAGGTAACAAGTTGTGTGGGAAAGAAAGTACCACAAGAGGAACAGGCAGGAACAGATAGATGCCTTGGAAACTTTTCTCCAAAGAAAACTTTGGCTTCCTCCCACCTGGATAGTCAAGACACACATTAATAAGTATGCATTCAACATATAGAGCCGATATTACATATCTGCATCGTTCTGGTCAAGTGGAGAATTCTCCAGCTTCATAACTACCTCATGTGTGGCAATGGAGTTTTGGTAGGGACTGTCCTGGCCTATTCTTAATAATAATAAAGACTATTGAGCTGCTTGCTTTAAGCTGACATCATAAAAGCCAGATAAAATAAAATGCTTAGAGGTCTTAGTAGAAATCCAAGAGCAGTTCAAAGATCCCTCTATTATATCTGACCTTTCTTTCTCTGTTGTTTACATTGGAGTAATAATAACCTCTAACATTTATTGAGCTATTTGTTACATGTGCCATGGTCCGTTCCAAGCACTTTAATATGATAACTCATTTAATCCTGAAAACAGCCCTGTGAATTAGTTGCTATTATAATCTCAATTCTATAAATGTAAGGAACTGAGGCACAACTAAACTAATTTGTCTATGATTACTCAACTAGTGCATGTGAAAACTAGCTAGTGGTCTGGCTTTAGTACCCACACTCTTTACCACTGACTATGCGGATAAGAAGAGTGTCAAACAGTGGTCCCTTCCTGAGACTCTGCTTGGAGCTCTTTTTGAAAAAGGAGATAGGGAGTAATTAATCCCATTAATTCGGTCAATCTAGACAGCCAATCTGGCACAGAAGAATGCTTATCCACTAAATTGTTATTTTCTCTGAATTATCCAAGTGATTTAATGCATTTCATATACAGATTATAAATAAACAAGAATATTGAAAATTGTTCCAACATCAAAAATTCTTTCAGCTGATTTTTAAAAATAGTCTTTCCCCCTTTCCCAAAAAATATAATTACAAGATTACATTGTCATTTTCAAAGGGCATTCATTATATGCTATATATACTTTAGAGCTGGGACAATAGCAGCTCTTAATATAGACACAATTTTTATCATTAAGGACTCAGTCATACTGGACTCATCACTTTCATCACCATCAGTTTAAACAGATGCCACCTGAAGAATGTGACCTCTTTTTCTCTCTACATGCACCCCTCCCACCACCACCACCCAATCATCATTCTCTCCTAGATAGAATCATGGAATGTCAATGCAAAAAAAAAAAAAAAAAAAAAAAAAATCTTAGAAAGCATATTATTTACTTTCTGCGATTTTATAGATGAGAAAAGAGGGCCATAAGAAAAGAGACCTGCCCAAGATCGCAGACCATGCCCTGGCTGGAACCCAAGACTCCTCACTCCCAGTTCAGTCCTCTTCTTCCAAACCAAATTGACCCTTAGAGTTCATAAAGGTATATAGACTAAGAGCACACTTTAAAAAAAAAGTTTTAACAACCCTTTTTTGACCCAAGATATATAAAGAAGGGGCTGTCTTACGCCTTTCTTCCTTTCAGATGTGTTCCTGGAATGTCTTCACCAGATGTTTACCCAAGAAATTACAGTCGCAGAGTCTTCGACATTTGCCGTGCATTTTTAAAGCAGCACTTGAGATCTGAACCCAATTAATGATTTTCTTTTCTTTTATTAAAAAAAAGGGGGGAATTTTAGTTTTGCCTGCAAGTGATCCGAGTCTTTACAGAGTCTGCGTTAACGTCACTCACTTTCACTCTGGGACGTGCTAGTCTCACAGTCTAGTTTTGTTCAGACTTTATTTTGCTCCAAGCTGCATTACAAGCCACTTGTCCACGCTGCGAAAGGTGGGGGTAGGGGGTTGGGGTGACGGGCTCTTTTGCTCTTTTTTCCCCTCTTCTTATACGTGAAGCAATCTGGAATCATTCCACTTGGCTCCGCATGCGCGCGCGCGCGCGCGCACACACACACATGTGTACCATGCATGCGTGGGCTCCTATGGATCTGTGTATACGCGCGTTTGTGATTTAAAGTGACAGGACCAAGAGCTGGACTGAAGCAGTGAATTATTTTGCGTGATAAATCAACTTGATTGTCTCCGCACTGTACTTCCATTATTCACCCGAGTGCTCGATGGTTACGACGGACGTGCACTGCGGCAAAAATGTCCTCGGAGCCGCTAATTTTGTGGCCACTGCGGCGGCTGTGGCGGCGGCGCGGGGGCGAGAACGATTGATTTTTCAAGATCGCGTCTCCTTCAGTGCAACTCCCTAAATCAGGATCTAGTTGACTGCAGAAGCCTCACTGGATGCATGTGGATTTGGTTTTGTACCTGAGATTTTTTTTTACATACTTTTTTCTTTGGGGGGAGGAGCCGAGCTGGTGGTGCAGGAAGGGAGATATACCTTTTCTGTTTTATTTTCCTTTTACGCTCTTAAAAAAAAAAAAAAGAAAAGAAAAGAAAAGAAAATGGCTACCACCGCTTCCTGAGCACTGGGGAGGCCAGACCTTTGCAGATAGGGAGATGATGCTTTAAATCCTCTTTCTCCCCTCCATCCCTCCCTCCCTCACCCCCCATCCTCCTCCTGTCAGCTCTGCGACAGCCAAGGGAGAAAAATGGGCAGAGGCACTTGTGCGGGTCATTTGTCCTCACTCTCGCTTTTTAATTCGGACAAATACTCACCATTTTTTTTTCTCTTTATAAACTGATAATTTTTATTTGTTTTCATATTTTAATAAAACTGTGTTCGGAACATGTTTGGCTTTTCTTCAGCTTAAACACCTAGCGATGCGATTGAACGGAGGCGGGGGGTGTAGGTGGGGGCAATCTTGTTACCAGATCTGTAAAGATCACCTGGGGCAGACACAGCCCAGTGGCTACAGACACCCTTTTTTTTTTTTTTTTTTAGGAAGACAGCTAATTAACAAATTAATTACCAGAAGTGTATTGATGACTGCGAGTTTTTAAAAAGCGCATTCAGAATTTCACTTTCAAGTATTTATTATTGTATTGCTGTTCTTTATAGCCGAACATATGGATCATACCAGACTGACCCACATTTACATTTAAAATGCGGGATTCCAAAAACTCGGGAGACAGCTTTGGCGTCCCACTTTGTTTGCGGGATAAAACCTAAGTGTTTTCCCAGGAGGCTGAGAAAACTTTTCCATTCATAAAGGTGCCATTGGCATATTTATCCTAGATTTTTACTTTTCTAGAAGCTACCTACAAAGCTATAGCCAAATTGGGAAGATAATTGCAGCGTCGATGTGTGAGTAATGACACAAGGTTGCATAATAATTTAAGCAACTGTATCTTTGTTTATAGTGATGTAACTTTCCCAAAGTTTGTTTGTAGCTTTAAAGGGTTTAAGAGCAGAGCTGTTTACAAATGAGAGGCTGCCCTGAAGAAATTGAGCAGGATTCAGTCCTCCGTGTTGGGTTCGGCAGTCCCCATCTTTATCTGCAATCCCAACTTGTAGATACCAGGGGCGAGTGGAAAACGACCCCATTTTCCTTGGAGAGATTGGGAAGGAAGAGGCCAAGCTGATGAGTTGACTACCTGATAAGTCTGCCTGAATGGTCCATGATATGAAAGAATACTCCTGTTCAAGGCAAATTAAAAAGTCAGATGCAGAAGTGCAGTGAAAATCTAGCTCAGTTAAATGTGAATATATAACATAGTTGAAATACAGCTTTTTAATGAGTGTGTCTCAAGTAGTAAAAATGAGTTTAAATGAATTCAAAACCAACCATTTCATTTACTCCAACTGTTTCACAGCCCATGATGTGTAGACATTGCACAATTTCCACATTATAATGACTTTGAGATAGACGGGTAGTTTTTTTTCACGTCTTTTTCTCATTTTCTAATTAAGTTCTTTTTACTGCTTTGAGAGTTTTTAAAATATATTTTTTCTTTTTCATTTTCATTTTTTTCAATTACAGTTGGCATTCAATATTATATTAGTTTCAGTTGTACATGGATATTTTCATTTAGTCCTTAGAGTAGAGATAAATGAAAAGTTAACATCTAGGTCCACAGAAAAGCGGCCTACCAACTCCAGGAAAACCCATATTCTCCTAGGTAGCAACACCTCTTCTGTCCTTTTTCTTAAAGACCTGGATTCCAAGGTCTCAGAGTTGGGCATGAATCTGATTCATAACTATAAAAGTGATATACCAAAATGTATTAATTTACTTATGAATGTACGAACACTAACAAGTCTTCATTGGCCATTAGGGCAGGACTCTAAACTTGGGAAATACCCCCCTAAAGTTTATCTGAATTAATACTTTTTGTGATATCTTCTGTATAACCGTAATTTGCCATTTATACAGACCCTATCCAGGCAGGAGAGTTGGCTTTTTAAAATTTTTGTGGTATGAAAGTTTTATTGAAGGGGAAAAAAATCACGAAGCTTTCTTATTATAGGAAAAGGTTAGTAAAATTCTTACTGTACTGCAGCTTTAGAACTAAAGTAAACTGAAATATCTAAATACTATAAATACTAATTAAGGCATTTTCTTAGTTATTAACCATGTTTTTTTAAGTGACATAAAATAGGACAGTAAGAGACTTCAGATTTTCTCATATTGGAATTGTTCTATCACTAAAGTGATTTTTCATTTTTGATTTAGGATTGTCATGCAACATTTTCATACCACAGACTGTGAAAATGAAGGGATTTTTTTTCACTTCAAAGTTAATTCAATTATTTTATCTAAGGTCCATGAAAGTCTATTACCACCGTACCTAGCATACTCATTATAATAAATAGTAAGTAACTTTATGCAACAGAGTTTTAAAAAAATTAAAGCAAAAGAACTTGAGCAAATTGAAACAACTGAAGTGATTAACAATGTCAAAACAATACAGACACTTATAGCACTATGGGTTTGTCATTATTGACATTCAAATTTACAAAAGAAAAAGAAGAAAAAGAAGGACAAGTTTTATAAGCTCTTCAGTGCCTTTCCAATTAAGAACATTTAGCGTGGGAAATAACAGGTGTCCGTATCAATGTTATTATCTACTGAGAAAAACTCTTGGTCAAACAGCATTTTAAATAGCACCTGATACTGATATTACAATGAATCTTTCAAATATCTGTAACATAAAATTCAACTGTCTTCTCAAATTTAGATTTTGAGAAACTAAATTGAACACAAATGGCTACACTTTTAACACACTTTGAAGTAAATATCAAACATATAATTTCAGAATTTACTCAAATATTATACTGTCACATAAAGATATAGGATTTACTACAATCTCATATCTAAATAGAGACTTTCAAAATATTATTCTAATATAAGGCATCGAGTTTGGAAGGAGAGCAGTGAGATAGGATGTACCTAGTTATCTGATACAATGCCATGTGTCATTTGTTTTCACTGACTTGGAGAAGGCTATTCTGCTTTGGCCTTCTGGCAAATAAGGTAACCCAGGCTTGTCTAGAGTCACTTGCTTCTTTGAAGACCAGATCACCACTTATTTGTCCTGCATCCCCATACCTAACGTAGTGCCTAGCTTTAGTGGCATTCAGTAATGTTTTCCGTACTTGAATTTGATAGTTCAATTGTTTCTAAGTTTTCGATAATGAGTATAAATTTTGGAAGTGGGTAGGACTAGTGGAAATACTTTGGCAGAAAACCAGTTGGGAAATTGTTGTTTCTATGTGCTATCTCATGACAAATTAAAATATGTTGGATTTATTGTTAACTTTATAGCTCTTGGGAGGACTAGCAACTAATAGGAATAATGTTAAAACCAGAAACACCATTCTTTGGACTCTTTCTTGAAAACACACTTTTAAAAAATATATCAAAAACATACCAAGTACCTTACAAACTTTAAATTTTCAGCTCTCAGTCTGGCCCTGCTTGAAACAAACTGGCTATTTCAAGCATCTTTGCCAAACTGAAGCACTCTTTATAATTGGTTCTCCTTGCTCTCATTTTTGTTTTCGTTCCTTGGTAAACACAAAGTAAAAACTATGCCAAACTGCCAAAATTTATTGAAGGTAAATGCCATTCTTTCCAGCATTATTTTACTGAACATGGCATTAGTGATTGAATGAATCTAAATATCTGTGATAAAACAAGGCATTATTCTTGCATATTAAAACTCAGTATTTTCCCAAACAACTTGTTTCTGCATTCATGTGATCTAAGATAGAAACCAACTTCTTTGCTTCAACCATGAAAAATAACGACCTTAGGGATCTTTGTTGTTTTCATAGGTACACAATCTTCCGATGCAGCACAACTCATAACTTTCATAGTAAAGAAAATAAGAGGTACATAAAAAAAAAAACAGCATCACTGCATAATTTTCTGATTTTATAATACTACATTATTTATATAAAGAATATTATATAAAGCCTGAACTAGACTATTGGCATCCCAATTAAGGAAAAACTTCACTTACTCAAATATGAACTTTAAGTTTTCTGATAAAATACAAGGTATTATATTAATATGTGACACTTAATTTTTTTAACATTGTAGATAAGTGGATAATAATCTCTTATCAGAACTTTTTAAAAATTGCTCTGTCATAGGCCTAAAATATTAATTGGCTAACTCATAACCTGAAAACGTTAAAACATTACCAACCATGGTGAGTAGTTTCCACAGTTCAGGGGAAATGGTGGCCAAATATTTTTCATTGTAAATGCAGTATAGTTTTATTTATCGAGATAAAATAAATTTGATCTAAATGTGTTTTCTTCCAAGTTGGGCTCTGAGATATCTTGACTAATTTTCTCACTTTAGAAGCAAAAAAAAAAAAAAAAAAGAGGAGAGAAAGGATAGGTAACTTGTTTTGAACTCCTACAACCCATTCTCACACTGTGGTCAGAGTAATTTTTCTAAACAAAAACTGATCTCCTTACTACCTTCTGTGAGCCCTTCAATGGCTTCCCATGAATGTCAGGATAAAGTCTAAAATCTTTAAAAGTTGGTCACTAGGCCCAGAGTGTTCTGATCTATAGTTACACATTCAGCCTCATCTTGATACCTGCTCTCTCACTAGTATGCAGTCCATTTTAGTTTTTCTTTCAACTATCACTTTAGCTGTCCTCCTTCGCATCCCATCCCCCCTGGATAACTCTTATTTATCTTTGAGAAAAACCTGCTCTGTCACTCAAAAAGCATTTCCAGAATGAATGGATGAATCCATATACCAAAGGAAATGTGCAGAATTATAGACCATTAGAATTTTAAAGGGCCTTGCATATCAGCCAGCTCAAAGATATACTTTTTCAGATGAAGAAACTTACAGTGGTTCTGATAATCAAGTGACTTCAAAAATCACAGTTAACAGAACAGAGACTAGAACCCAAGATTTCTGATGCTCATGAAATCAACTCTGTAAGAGAAACAAGTCATTAAAGAATTTGTTCAATTTTTTCCTCCAAAGATAAACTAAGATTGCTATTTGTTCCTCAAAATATTAAATATAGAATTATCATATGATTCAGCATTCACATTTCTGAATTTATATCTAAAAGCATTGACTGTAGGGACTCAAAAAGATATTTTTACACCATGGGCACAACTGCATTATTCACAATAGCCAAAAAGTGGAAGCAACTCAAGTTTCATCTATGGATGAATGGATAAACAAAATGTGGTATATACATACAATGGAATATTATTCAGCCTGAAACAAGATAGAAAATCTGGCACATGCTACACTATGCATGAATCTTGAGGACATTATACTAAGTGAAATAAGCCCCTTGCAAAAAGATAGACACTGGATGATTCCACTTATATAAAGCACCTAGAGTAGTAAAATGACAGAAAGAGACAGGAAGTAAAATGGTGGTCTCTAAGGCCTGGGGGGAGAAGTAAATGAGAAGTTCTTTACTAATGGATACAAAAGTTCAATTTGGAATGATCATAAAATCTGGAGATGGATTGTGATGATGGTTCCACAATAATGTGAGTATAGGTTATGCCACTAAACTGTACATTTTTAAATGATTAAAATGACAAACGTTGTATTATGTATATTTTACCACAATAAAAAAGAATTACTGACCTTCTCTTAGGGATCTACTAGTACAGTGTCAGATTTTGCCCTATCTCCCTACCCTGACCCACACTGGCATTTTTTTTCTGTAATATTTTTAGTTGATTCATAGTCCTGATTCTTAGCCCATTAACTGGGCTTTGAGCAAGCCACCCACTTGTTTCTGCTGTGTATCCAAAACAGCAACAACCCGAATTCTACAAGTTTCATCTGGAATACTCTTTGCTGACCCCATTTTGATCCATCTTACGAAAAAGAGAGGCTGAGAGAGGCTGAATAGCTAAAGAATAGGGACCAGAAAAGAGAGTCTATACTCAAAGTGTCCATGCCAAATGGATTTTTCAGTTCCCATTTCCTTCCTCTCCATACTATTTTGGGGTGGGGGTTGGGGGGGAGGTGTCATGAGATCTTAGAACGAGTATTTAAAAAAAAAACCCAGTGTCAAAGGTGTTAACCTCAGCTGGTTCTCTCCTTTCTTTGTCGTTTATTTTCTGTACCTGCAGACACTGACATCAAGCTAGGTACACTCTAAGTTAGCAGTCTCGGGAGCACTAGTATCTCTAGCCTACGGCACTCAAGCTACATTGAGGAGTTCCTGAAATAGTCATTTTATAAAATGCCATCCTTCCCATTCCCTTTGTCCTTATGGTGGCTGGAATCTCATCCAGGGATTGAGTGCATGGTTCAGTGAGGCTTAGCAAAGGTTGTCTTCTTCATGACAACCCTAGTCTGTGTGCATGTGGGGCAGTGGTGTTGATGGTGCTGGTGGGAGGTTATGTATTAAATTTTTTGAGACCTCATAATGTCTATGATGCTTTTGAACAACCTTTCTTAAATTTGAATTTTATAATTATATAAATATTATATATTTCATAAGCTTTTACTTTTTCTTTTTTAAATTGATTGCTAGGAAACTTAAAGTCAAAATTATAAGTCGACCCTAGAAAAGTGCATAGGATATCATTGTACATTTTGGATACTAATCTTGCCCTTGATTTACCTTATTTCTATCTTAATAGTGTCTTCTCTCAATAGATAGATAGATAGACAGACAGATTGATATGGACAGGTAGATATATTTAGATATTTAGTTAGTTATATTTATTCTACCTCTATTCAAAAAGGTCTTGGAATGGAGATGTGTGTTGTGTGTGTGTGTAGATATAGATATAGATATAGGTAGGTAGAAAGGTAGGTAGGTGGGTAGATAGCTACACACACATCTCCACTCGAAAACCTTTTTGAATAGAGGCGAGATAAATATGACTAAATATACATATTCTTTATTCAGTGCTATATTATAAATGACTGTGGGTATAGGCCTTTATAGAATAGAAATTTTTGAATAGTTACACATTCATGATTTCATTGAATCCTCACAAAACCTCAAGAAGTAAGCAGAACTGATGATATTTACATTTCACAGAGAAGGAAGCAGAAGGAGAGATTGAACTGCCCAAGGCCACAAAGAGCAGAGAATAGAGAACGAGATCATCTCACAGCTGTTAACACCAAGTTACAGTTCTAGACTGTTGCTCTCATCTCCGTCCTCGTTTATTTTTCCTGAAAATTATCTTTTAACTGTCTGAACACGTTTGGGTAAATCTTTCATGTACTAGCCTAGATTTTATAGTTGTTCCTTTGGTTTGGATAGTTGACCATTTTCTTTCTCCTATCAGATTCACTAACAGTATTTCTTCACTTTCCCAGGCCTCTTTTCAACTTTGATACCAGAGATAGTTATTCACTCCTTTCCCATTCCTGTAAAATAGTCTTGGCATGATGTAATGAAACTGGCACAGGAACTGGGGATTAATTCTTAACCAGCTGTGTGGCCAAGAGCTAGCTACTTCACTCTGCTAGCTTCAGTTTTATCAGCTGTAAAGTGTGGTGGTTAAAGACTTCTGAGCTCCCTTTCAGCTCTTTTACTGTGAATTGTAAACTCATACTTTGCTACTTTCACTTTAGTCAAGATACAGATTTCCTCTCTCTGGTCATCCTAGCAGCTCACTTGTGTGACATCATCTTTGGTCTTCAGGAACTTCTTCAGTTTATTTTGGTGTGTGTCTAAGATAATAAGGATGAGTCTGGGGGTGGGGGGGATAGGGAGTTGTTATTCAATGGTGTAAAGTTTCAGCTGTGCTAGATGGATACTTTCTAGAGATCTGCTGTCCAGCACAGTACCTACAGTTACCAATACAGTATTGTGCCCTTCTGAGATTTGTTAAGAGGGCAGATCTCATGTTAAATGTTCTTACCACAGAAAAAAGCCAGGGGTGGGGGCATCACAAGGAAACTTTGGAAGGTGTTTAATATGTCTATTACTTTGATTGTGGTGATGGTAAAATGAGTATTTGCATATGTCCAAACTCACCAAATTTTATATATTAAATATGTGCAGTTCTTTGTATATCAATTACACATCAATAAAGCAGTATTTAAAAAAGGACGGGTCCTTGTATTTACCTTTGATTATGATCAGAGCAAGCTAAACATTATAATGTTTATAAAAAATTTGAAGCCTGAGCTCTTTCCTAAGACGACATAATAGCTAGAGCTTTGAATATTTCAGTTTCCAGAGCCTTAGTTTCCTCACTTGTGTGGTGACAGTGACAATGCCTGACCTACCAATCCAGAAGGAAGGTTAAAGGTGATAACACATGTGGAAAATCTGTGAAAAGCAAACTCAGTGCCCTACTATTTATATTTAAGATTTCCTTCTAGTGATAGTGCAATTTCTTGCATCAGCCACAGTAGTCCTGACTCTGTATTTTATCAGAGTACAAGGATGGAAAAGGTAACCATTTGTTCATCTATCCATTCACATATTAACTTACCAAACATTTATTGGGGATCTATTACAGCATTTTGTTTGTAGGGATACAAGGATGAATGAAGTCATTGCACTTTCAAGGAGTTCATAGTCTATCTAGCAGATAACAAGCAAATAAGTAATTGATAGACAACTTGAAGAGAGCTATCCTAGAGATGAGTTTAAGATGTTAGAGAACAAACAGAAGGAACTGAACAATTCTGCCTAGGAAAGTTAGCAGGTAGCATTAAACTGGCTCTTTGCAGTGGGGGGAGGGAGGTGAATGAGTGGAACAGGGAGAAAACTTTAGGGAGTTTTGGGCAGAAGAAATCACACAAACAAGGGAAGTGAGGGATGAACACATATGGTGTATTCAGAAAATGATGAAAAGAGAAAAGTGACTCATTTAATATGGCTGGGATGAGGGGGTAGCAGAGAGAAATTAGTCAAAAGAGTTTTGAAAAGGAGGCTGATAATAAAATTAACAGTGTTCTGTACTAAGTTAGGGCAATTCCATGATTTTAGTGAGAAAATAACCCAAAGGTACCATGAGATTGTTTTATAATCTTGATTATTAGTTCTAGTAAAGGTTAGGCTGCTGTATCAGAGACTTCAAGATACAGTAGCTTAAATAAAACCAAGACTGGAGGAGCAGATCTGCTCCATGAAGTCATTTAGGGACCCAGGTTCCTCCTACCTTGCTGCTCTCTTGTCTCCTAGGGTTATTATTCTTATCTTTGTAATTAAAGTTGGGTCTCTAATGTAGCCTCACCGCAGCCTTGGGAAAGGTCAAAAATTTATGACAAATTTCTTTTAAGCAAGTGACATGGACGTTGGACTCAATAATTCTGCTCACATTCTACTGAGAACTTAATCATGTGTCGTGCCTATCTGCAAGGAAGGCTGGAAAATAGAAGTGCTATACTGTTCACCTATGAATCCAAGTATATAGAGAGAACATAGCTTGGGGAACAATACTCTGCCACAACTTGATTATCTGGGAAACGTATCAAGTCCTAGATTTAAATTTGCTTCTAGTATTTATCATTTATATTGCCATATTGGTCCTCTAAATGCCAGTATTGATTACTTAGCCTAAAAAGTGCTTTGGATGATCTAGGATTTACACAGGCAAATCAAGAAAATGTGAAATTCATCTCTGTGTTCAACTTTCAGCTTAGTTCACAAATTAAAATTAAAAATTATAATTAGAAGAATATTGCAATTTTTAATTGTGTTTCTAACTCTGTAAGACTCTGATATCCTAGTCTCCATATCAATGCCCTGCAAGAGGATTAGGTTTTTATTTGGGTCAACAAAGCAGAATTCCTGGAAGAGCCTACTATTTTCAAGGCATAAAGCTAGCCTACATGGAAATATGAGGCTTTCAATGGAGTTAGCAACCCAAAGTCACCCTATTTGATGTGTACTTGATTTTCAGTGGCATGGTGGGCCTGAAGTTACTGGAAGGCAAATTCATGGGGTGGGAAGAGTCCATATAGAATTAAGACTCAATCCATGTGAGCTATTGTTATTGTTATTGTTAATATTTTAAAATTAAGGAATATTGGTAGGTTTAATGATATAGAAGTGGAAATTTGTAGGTTAAGGAGAGCCTCTTTCACTAATAGGTCTTATTATATATCTTGTGGATACTTGGACTTTAAGGAGAGCCTGGACAAACTACATTCCTAAATTGTCCTTGTTGGTCAAAGTCCTGGAAAGCTAATGTCCATGATGGGTCTTCCTTGCTTCCTCACATCACACCCACTCTCTATTCTTTTCTCTCTTTCTCATTCATTCCTAGTATGCTATTCAGAACTCCATTTTTTCTCACTTCTTTCTAACTGATCTCTTCGCCTCCGTTGCTAGAATGATCTTTTAATTTGCAAATCTTATTTTGTATATCTTTTGGTTAAATACATTTGATGTCTCCCCAGTCTCTCAAGTGAAAGTTTAAATGGCTCACAAGGTTCTCCACCATCTTGCCTCAGCCTGCCTTTTTGACTTCATCTCTAGTAACTGTAATACAAGCTAATATTAGCTAGAGCGACTAGCCATAACCAAATACGTCTGCATTCTCTGCCCCACTGAATACAGTGGCATCACTGTGCTTTCCTGAGCAGGAATCCCCTGCCCCTCCCTTGTCTACCTGACAAATGCATACTTCTGGCCCAATGCAAATGTAATTTTCTCTTTTTTAGCCTTCTAGGACTCTTATCTGTACACCCAGGCAAAACCAGTCATTCTATTATCCATATTTCTATTGCTCTTTATGTATACCTAAGTTGGATATAGTATTTATCTTATTACAGTATTATTTACCTTTGTGTCTTATCTTCCCCATTGGACTGAAAACTTCTTGGAGTCAGGGAGTTAAGATACACTTCTTAGTGTCTATATCCCCAGTTCTTAGCACATTCAGTGTGACTAGAACATGGTACATATTAAGTATGAATAGTATTATTATAGCTACCGTATACTGAACACACATAATGTACTAGGTAATTTATATTTGTTATCTGACTATCCATTTTCCAGAGGAGGCATATAAAGCTTACAGAGGTTAAACAATTTACCTGGAGTCACATAGTAGGTCCAACATTAATACTTAAATTGGACTCCAAAGCTTATACTGTTTTGTTGTTGACTAGACAGAGATATAAAAGGTCACTTTGGAAATGGTGCTATCTTACCACATTAAAATGAGTTAATGAACTACAGACAATGCAGACAAATCTCACTGTTACCACCTCCTGACAAGGCCTGGTTTGCTTAGCACTGGGGATTATTCAGACCATGGCATCTACAGAGCAATGCAATACAACTTGATACCTTTTGTACATTTCAAAGGCTCTTAGCTCTTGACAAAACAGTCCTCCATTCTTACAATAAGTTGATGTCCTATTTTACAAGTGTTATGTAACCATCTCAAGGTCACACAGCCTATTATCAGTTGAACTAGGCCTAGAACTTTTTTTGGTTACTTAAAAACATTTTTTTTTTTTAACTTAAGCTACTATATTTCATCAAGTGTACTTCTAGGGCAAAAGTAAAATGCCAAGTGGAAATGGATGCTCAGTGGAAGAGGCCAGGATTAGATGCCACAGACTTTCTAGAACAAGACAATATCTGAATCTATAATGTGCAGACCGGCAAATCTTGTCTAACACCAAGGGCGGCCACAGTACCATACCTCCCAACAATGCTGCATCAGTTAGCTAGTTGTAAAGCACAAGCCTAAAGCCAAAAATGTGGTTCAAAATAAAATAGGAGGTTTCTGTAACCTCTAATTTAACTGTGCAAAGTCCTGTTATTAATTAATTAGGTACCTTCACCAAGAACAGTTAAGCAAATCAGACAACTACCAGGTTGCTTCCTATTCCTCTTGACTTCTTATTGGATAATATTTATCAAGTGAGCTAAGCACACGTTTTCCTGTAACTCAGTTATTCAGCAAAACGTCCTAAGCTACTTAACTGACGCAAAGCAAACACATTAAAAAAACACAAAACCGCTATAGCCTGGTTGTGATGCTTTCCATTTAAAGGGACACTCCCTTTAGCATTGTCTTTCCCCCACACCACCACTGCACCAATAACTAGTTTGTTGTGTAAAACAAACAGGTAAAAGGTTAACATTGAAATATTTAGATCACATGGTCTTATAAAGCTTGGCTTAATGAAATAAGATGAATCAGTGAGATGAAGGACTTAATGTTCCAATAAGTATTTTAAAAAAACACCCTTTAAATCTTAGAGCCCTTCTCTTTGGGGGATGAAAGGTAGAGAAATGGGTTAAACTTTGTGGAACCCAGAATTTGTAAGGATACTGACAAATTAGATATTTGGCAATGAAATTAAAATTTCACTGCATCTCATGCTTTATTCTTAAGGGAGCCCACCTAACAATTTTATGTTCAGTCATCTGCTGAGAATAGAACCAAACAGTTTTTCCTCTCTGAACCTGGAGTAGAAGCTCTATTTCACTGTAAGTTCTCTGTGACATTTTGCACTCTCCTGATTTAATGCACCAAAGAGGATCTTTAACTCTTGGTCTACACCAGTGCAAATAAAGGTTAAATCTCTCACTAACTATCATGAACTAGCCTAGTAACTCACGAGAGGCTATGGAAAAAGAAACCGAGAAAGCAGGTGTACAGACTTGATGAAAACGTGCAAAACCTGCACTACTGCAGGCAAAAGTACTATAGCGCCACATCTCCCTAACACCACCTGCGAAGTCCCCAAGCAGAGGAACTTCTACTGCGCAAAAATCCGATCCCGCGATCTGGGCCTAGTAACACAGGGGCTTTTCTTCCGAACAGTGTCCGGACCGGAGCTTGCGCTGAATGCCGGAGCTCCTATTGGCCATGCGCTGTGGGGGAGGAGGAGACTGGCAGGGAGAGAGACGGGAGGAGGGGAGAAGGGGGCAAGGCCTTTTCCCTGCCCCCTCCCGGCCCCCTCCGCAGGCTGCCGCCGGCGCCTCGTGCGTGGTTACTATGCAAATTGCAGCGATTGCGGAAATAAACAAGGGGGTAGGGAGAGAAGAGAGGGACAGCGAATCGATTGCAACTTCTGCAAAGTCTCGTACAATCCAAAGCACACAAGGCAAAACCAGAGAGAATCTGAGAACCAGCCAGCCCGGGTTGGACTGCTTTCAAAAGAGGAGAGAGAGACAGTGAGAGAGGCAGAGCGCGCGCATTGCAATTGCAAAAGCCTTCAGATTTGGAGTAAAAAAAAAAAAAATTCTCCAAGAAGCCTGCAATTGGCCAAGAGCTTTAAAAAAACCTCTTCCGGGTTTTCAACGGTTCCAAGTTTATTTAGATATTTTCTTAATGCAAAAAAAAGGGGACAACAAATGAAGCAATTCGTCTGAACATTTTAAAGTTTCTCACGTACTCTTTTTACATTGCAATGGTACGTGGTACATCTTAAACTTTCTATTTTGCGTTTATACGATGTGCGTTTTATAAACAACAATATGGTAGAATGATTTTGTTTAATGGCTAAGACTTTAAAATTTCTCTAGCTTGCATATGCATTTAAGTGATTGCTGGGTAAATGTCTATTGTGATGGTTTTGTTTTAAAGATGTAGCTTTGTGGATGGCTTTTTTTGCTGTGTGCATCAGAGACCGGGTTTCCGTTTTTTTTCCCCGAGATTTGAAAAAAATTGCTGAGCTTGACAGATTTTTTTTCCTCCTAGCGCTTGCTCGATTCCAGAAAGGGGGGTGGGGGGGAAATCCTGTACGTGCTCTGTTCTGTAAAAAGACGTCTGGCCTCAGCAGTCAACCTAACCCGAAAAGAAATGTCTGGACCGGGAGAATAATTGACGATTCGATCCTCTAATCAATGGGGAAACATGAGAGATTGACAAAAGCTTTATCCAATCATGAGGAAGCTTGGGTGTACCATGGTTCGCAGTAGCGAGAGGGGGCGGGCAGAGAAGATCTGAAGTTCTCTGCGTCTCTGAAGGGGTTGGTGTGGTTCAAGCTGTCAAAGCTACAAGCTCTTCCGGATTTAGCAAGCACAATAGGAAAGAGTTTTCGAGTTTAAGAAAAAAAAAATGATTGGGGATTTTTGCATGAATTTTATGTCTTCTTTACTGCCTTTCTGGAAAAACTTAGAAAAATGCTGTTAGAGAAAGATTTAACTTTGCATTAATTATTATTTTCAAATTCAGATAAGTTGTTAACTGTTGTAGAAGATGAGGTTCAACTGTTAAAAATGTATAACTTAAAAACTTCCCTGAACTATGGTACTATAGTGAGCTTTGGGAAGTAATATGTTGTATGCTCTGTATTGCAAAACTTCTTTGCTCTGATTATTTTAGAAGATTTGGGTTTACCAGCACTTTGGAGGAATGGGCAAGCCTCTCTTCTTGAACTCTAAACAGTTTTAAGGGAGACAATGTTTCACAGGTGGACTGACAGCTGTTTTTTACATTTGAAAGGAATGGGGGGAGAAAGTTTTTTTCTTGACTTAAGAAAAAAATTTCTGCTGTTTGAATAAATGGTTAGTAGCAAATAGGATATTAAAATTGGCCAAGTTCACATTCTTGTTACCACAACAAACCCTGTGGAGGGTATGTGTGGAAGATTGCTAGCTGGCTAATTCTTAGCTTGGAGTCTGGCCTCTAGGACAAGTCTTTGACACCAATCCAGTGGAAACCAACTGCAGTAGCTTGTCTTGGAGACAGTAACTGGCAGCCTCTGACTAAAATATATCCATCTCTTCCTTCCTTCTGAACAGGGCATACACCTAATTCTGTTGGGAAGTGAATGGAAAATAATATGGGCTCTTTCCCATCTTTGTATTAAATTCCCATCGAGCTATTTCCCAAGGCTTTAGGCCTTCTAATCAAATCTAGTTTGGAAATTTGATGTAAGAATCCACTTGGATGTTCAGTTCAGCAACATGATTCAATTTAGAAATATAAGCATATAAGAAAAATCTGCACACAAATGACCAGCAGGTCAAAAAACTAAAGAAAAATGTTAGAAAATGCTAGTGATAAAGTTAGTCTTGGTAAGAATGACGGTTAATGGCATTGTCACTTATGAACCCCAATTTTATCTTTACTGCTTTGGGCATTAAAATCTAAATCATATTAATAAGAACTTCCTATTAAGTAACCTCTAAAATGAGAGGTATTTGAGATGTACATATAAGTGAAACCTTATTGACGTAATTTATATATCTAAGAGGATTTCACTAAAACTGGCAAGGTAACATTTCTGCAAATAAAACACAGTAAATGCAAGGCTGGGCTCTGTGCCAGGAAGAATATGGATAGCCGAGAGCATGACAGGAGCCTCCTTTTCGCAGAGACAATCCCATTTCAAGGCAGCCTCCCAGCACTTGCAAAATAAATGATTGGAGTAGTTATTTCCAATAAGGGGTTTATCCTTCCTAACAATGGGTCATTTATATGATTGCAGTAAACTAGTTTTCATACTTCTCCTTTGTTTCCTACACTATCTTTCCTACTATCTTTTCTTTCCGTCCTCCATCCCTGCTCTCTCTCTCGTCTTAGTAGCTTTGTGAACTCTGGACAAGGATTTACTTTTGCAACTTGGGAAAGGGAGAGAGTTGGAAATGTTTTTTACCCCCAGACTGCCCTTTGAGGAACATCTGTTTCTTTGTGTGTGTGTTTAAATTTATGCCTGTTGGAGAGAAAGTTACCAGAAGCCTTTCTGTAACTGTAACTCTTCTACTGTATTTTTCTCAGTCGTGTTTCCAAAGGCTGTAGTTGGAACTGTGCTTTGTAGTGTTCCCCCGCCTCCCCTCCTCCTCCTCCTCCCGCGGGGGAGGGAGCGGGAGCTGGCGGAGATAGGAGAGAAAGCAGGAGCGGATGTGAAGGGCTTTGGTGCTGAACTTGGATCCAGCCCTTGCCTAGAGGGCGCAAACAATCGTCCCATATCCAAAAGTCTTACGAAGGGCGCCAAAAGTTACTTAAGATAATATTGCTAACCGCAGAAAGCTGGAAATCGCGGGCACATCCACTGCTGCAACAAAAGAAGTTTTTAAAGTAGAAATATCAGCATTAAGTTACTTTCCCCCATTTTTTTTTTCAATCAGGGCGATGTGCCAGTCTTTTTAAAAAATCTTTTTCTTTTTCTTGGGATTCAATTAAAAAGTTAAAATCTTTACTGTTTTGGAAAGAGGCAGATGTGAAGTCTATCTTTTAATACACCAAAAGAAAGATTTTAATCTGCTCTGGTAGAGTGCTTCCCAAGAGTACAAACTTGAACAATAACTTCTCCCTGTGCCTCAGTTACATGTTGGGACCGTCAGCCAGAAACTTCTATCGAGGAAACTTGGAGCGGGTTGAAGTTATAGATCCCAGCAAAGGTTTTCGTGGCCAGGAATGTTGTCTGTGTAACCGGGCTTAGCTTTTAGGACATTTCCCCCCTCCTGAAATCCAAGAGGAACCAAGGAATAGCCGTTGTTTAGTTTGGAAAACATGGGACTCTCTCATTAAAGGTTTAAGTCATTATTTCCCTTCACCCCTTAATAAATAATCTGAGAGATGTCCAAGAATATTTAGGATCACGATGTGTGAAATGGTTTCTTGAGCATTCAGGAATTATTTTAGCAATAAAGTAACTGGAGAACAAGCAAAACATAACTTTAGACAGATGCAGAATATTTCAGAGGATTTTATTTTTCTTTTCTCAGTAGCATTTTTGATGTCCTTGACTTAAAAAGGGGGGTGCGTGGGGTCTAAATGAGAATGACCTTAACACCTCGCCTGACCCTCACCTGCAGAGTGGGCATTCCTACAGTAATTTCTTTTCAGCGGCTGTCTAAGCTACGTAACCTCTACCAAGGTGCGGATTCCCCCTGTCTGTGTGCCAGTGTCTTTCAACGTGATACACCCATCTTTTCTTTTGGAATTTTGAGAAGGATTTGCGAATGCAGCAGGCTGCAAACTAGAGCAAGGGAGATGAGGTCCAGGAAGAGATGGGAAGAGGATTTGGATGAAGGAGGTATATATACATACATATATTCCCCCATCATGGAGGAGAGCCTAGAGAGAAAATAGGAGGTTAAAAAAACTGGAAAAGCAGGCTTATTGGCAACTTGCCAAACCCTAAAAGCCACCCCCCTTTTCTGCCAAAACAATACTTTAGCAAACCTAAAATAATTGCAGGAAGCTCTTTTCCATTTTAAGAACTATTACCTGGGAGAGGGAAAAAGAGGGGATTCTTAAAAGGCACCTTTCCAGAGGTGTCCCAGGCACAGAGACGGTTATGATAGCCTCTGTCCACTTCTGGGCACGCGTTTGTGGACCAGAATATCTCCCTTCCCCAAGGGGACATCCCTTTTACATTTTTTTTTTCTCTTAAAAAGAAAAAGATGTCACAGCTAAACCACTGTTGTTTCTGAACGTGATAGAACTTTTTCTATGGCGTCTGTGTTCAAACCCACTAGTTTCACAGTCCTGGGAGGGAGAACGCTCATTAATCTCCGCCTCCCTTTCTCCAGACAACCCCCACCCCCGCCCCCCCAAATCCGGTGAATCTTCTGTGTGAAAAATTTCCCCACCACCCCCGCTCCTGCATGCCATCGGACTGAAGCTGCACAAAGTTTGCAGGATTTTGTGCATAATTACCTCTGCCGACGATCTATTCCCATAGAAAGCTTCGTTGGAGAGATTACAATGCTTTTGAGCCGTACAGCATTTCAGAGGGAAAAGAAAGTTACCTAGGAGGTCCGATTAAAAAAAATTTTTTTTGCATACATGCAAATTGGCCCCCAGGCCTTGTCCCGGGTTCTCCCCGTGCCCACATCGCGAACCCGGGGGTGCCGGGCCACCTGGCAAAGTTGCCCAAGTCCTCCCCCGAGGTCCGCGAAGGTCTGCGGCGGGGATTGGGGGATGGGGATGAGGAAAAGTAGTTTTGTTTGCTTAAGCACATCCTGTGGCAGCCTATAGCTGCCCGGGAGTACAGACTGTAACTGCTCCTCACTGCGTTACCCAGTAATACGCTGAGCGGGGA